>NW_024962264.1:25907994-26317994 GCF_019238085.1 Lagopus leucura
TTAATACCTCCAGATAGAGTCCTCTTTAATACCTCCAGATAGAGTCCAGCCTCTGTCATCCCACAAAAATCCTGTTTTACTAGAACTGTCAAGTATTTACATCAGTATAATATTGAAATAGATGTTGCAGGAAGTGTTTTTGTGATACAGCAAGCTAAAACAAATTTTGAAGTGCCTTATTAGCAACAGCATGTCTTTAAAACATCAGCATCAGGTCTGGACATAACACTTGGCCTTTGAAAAACTGCATCCTTCTCATACACATTACAGAAGGAAATTGTATAGTGCTTTCCAAGCATTAAAACATATGCATTGTAGATCAACAGATAAAGACAGTCAAAATCAATATCCAACTTAAGGTACATAAGAGCATTGCAAAGAAAACAGCTAGTTTGTTCAAGAAAAAACAGTCATACGTAATATGTCTGCTTTGTTTTTCTTGTATATCCCCTAGGAAAAACAAAAACAAGTGAACTTGTGAAATCCACACATTCCAGGCATTGATGAACTCTTGATAAAAAACACTAGGTAGCAAGAAACATCTTTTGCAGCCTTCCCATTGCAGCTGCTTAAGAACTCACGGTGAAATATCCTCAAAGGGCTTAACCTGCCAAACACTCTGCCAACAAGGAGCCAGAGAGTTTTTAATGACTTTACAGCGCACCAGCAGATGTATATTTTCTTATACCTCTCACTGCACTGGTAGAGGCTAAGGGGCCTGCTTACCAACAGTGAGCTCAGGGATGGACTTATGTGGGATGGAGCTTCCTCTTGCCAACTGTCAGCCACAAGCACACAAACCTAAACCATCTAAGATGACTCAAATAGAAAGCAGATATTCTATACAAATGAAACACCACTTGGAATTGGAAAAAAAAACACCCGCAACCATTAACTTTGAAGAACAAAAGCATGTTGCAGCAATAGAAGCAAAAAAGTTTATTATCCAATCTTTTACATAAAGGAAGCTAAGAAAAAAAAATCAAGAATTTGAAACCACTTCACGCTCCCTACCAGAACACTCAGTCTGTAGAAAACTTCATTTGCCAGATGGTATGCAATTAAAAAAAGATGACAGAAAGGAAGAAAAAAGGCCTGTGGACACCTCTTTTTTCTGACTAATAAAAAAATCATTTTAATGATTTCAAAGTTCTGGAATTAATATTTCACTCCCTTGCAGAGATTCTCTCATAAAGCTCCGTGCTTAGGAGAAATGCTCTGTATTCAAAAGACTTCAAGTCTACACCTAGAAAACCAATGAAATAGCACTCACTGCTCTGAGAAAGCACAGCATGAGAATCTTATGCCAGAGGAGAGAGACTCAAACATGCTGTGAGCAGCAGCAGCTCAAGTTTTCCAAAATCTCAGACTACTTAGCAGGGTACTCTCCATAGCAGCAGCTGGGAGCACTCCTTTAACACCAACTTTGTGAAACCTACTGCAGATTTCTGAATTACCTGAGAGTAATTCTTAGAGGGGAAGCCGAGATGTAAAAGCAGCCAAACGTTTGAACAATATCACTGAGAAAAAAATACCATCGGTGTCAAAACTAAACCCTGAGGCAGATTTGCACATAGCAGTCTACTGAAACTGGTTTTGTTTAACAATCTGTCCAGTTAAAGCATTTGAAAGAGGAGCTGAAATATTTTACACTTAAGTCCTATTTCAATGTATATTCAATATTTCCTTCCACTTGATGAAGCAGAAGTTGTCATTGCAGCAATCCATTAGGCCTTTTCCAATTAGTAACACAAAGCCAACTAACATCTTGCTCCCCATGCCCATGGAGAAACTCAAACTGCTTTCTGAAAATCTGTATGTGCAGGAACCATGAAGTTCATCTACACCGAAACTGAAGCGGTGTGAGATGTTCTCCAGCAATGTGCTTCAACTTAGCTTCCTCACTTCGTATACCGTAGTAAGCTTACATACTTCCATAGTAATGTCAGCATATAAGCATTTTTCTCTGAAATTAGTCTTATTCAGGCAACTGATTTCCCCATTTGTCCCCAGTCAAGTGGCTTTGTAACGCAGTACAATCAAAGTACAAATACATCCACGCGTTGAACTGCCATGCTTTGCCAGTGGTCAAAGTCGCAGTACAATTACACCAGGTTTAAAAGCAAAAGACCCCATAAGGAACGTAAAGAATGACATTTGGAAATGTATGTTTTAATTTAAACAACTCTAACAAAATATTAACACTCGTCATGTTCCCCATTCAATAAACATCAATCACTTCCAAGCAATTACTCTGTCACGGATCATGTTGAAACCGTGGTGATGCACTCGAAGACCAGGATTCAAGTCCCAAAAGTACCTACACACAGCCTTAGAAAGCCACTGGCCCTTACACACAGCTCTCCATTCTGTTCTCACCCAATCTGCCTTCAGTTAACACCTGGAAATCCAGAGAACCCCAAAGCACACTCAGCCTTGAGTGAAAACCCCACAGGGAAGGCAAAGCTCCCCACATGCTGCTTAAGGATGGACTTGAGTTTTACAAGTGCCTCCTCCTGAAAAAACAGGAACTTCTCATCTCAAATCCATGCAGTCACTCACTACTGAATTCCTACTTAGGAGTTATCTCCAAAACCTAAAGAAACCACTGCTCTGAGCAAAAGAGGCTATTAATAAGTCATTAGTCACCTTGTAGTCACATGGACTGGGGGCAGAACAGGAGGCAGTTTCACTCCTGTAAAGCAGCCTCATCAGTGCAGAAAAAAGAACAACTTTAAGCATTAAACAATGCCATGACTTAAGGAATGAACAGAATGTTTTGAAAATGCAAATTCAAAGCATCTGTATTGTAATTAGAGCACCAGACTGCAAGATGTTTGTTTCCACACATTCATTTCTTTCATTCATCCTCAGACACAGCTATGTACAGAGAACTAGTTTCACAGTATAAACCAACTCCCACGTACATTCCCAAAATAATTTACATGTATTGCCAACAAACAAACACACAAGTTTTCAGGCCACCCCCAGATGCAGCAGACAAAAAGAGGACTTGTCACTGATGCCTAAAGGATTACAGAACACAGTTCCAAGAAGAGAGTGAGCCTCAGTGCTGTACATTTCACGCAAGGTGCAGTTAGGCTGACAATTAAAAACCCTGCAAAAATCTTGCTGATGTGTAGCTGTTCTCTCATACATAAGTGAACAAAGGTTAAGGAAAACCTTGTCTGTAATATTTCTCTCAATTACATCCAATGAACTACATCCAGTTGCTGCAGCCTGCCTCTAAAACTGGCTTTTATGAGTCAGTACAAGCATCCTGCTGACAAACAGCTCTGTTGGAAAATGCTGACACTACTGGCCTTAAGGAGCAATGGTGACAACAACAGGAGGAAAACTTGTTTCATCTTCATTTGACATCTGCTGACAACATTCCCATAGGCACTGATCTGCCTTCCTGGTCAGCCCAGGTCTCAATTTCATTTTCAGCTCTCCTAAACCAAACTTTTTTCCTCATGGCATCAGGAGAACAGCTCTGGTATCAGTTGCTATAGCTGCACAGTTAATAGCCAGGGGCAAACTGGTACTACCCTAAACACATTCAAAATCTTATAAACAGGACTAAACAAAACCAAAAAACCCTACCAGTAAAAATACCCTATCAGTAAAAATACTGATGACAACCTGTGTTCAAATTATTTAACCTAAAGACATGACCTGAAAAAGCATTCCTTCAGTTGAAAATAATCCTTCTCAGTGGAAACAAGATTTTAGCCAACACCAGACCTGCAAATTTATCAACAGGTTTAATTCAGTACACGAAGAAGATAACAGTTTAAAATATGAACTCAAGCTGGAGTGAGCGCTAAGGAAACTTCACAAACAGATACCATGCTTGTTTTCTTGGCATACTTACCCTTCACTGCACATAGCTTTCATGAACAAATTCCTCACTAAATACATAAAAAGAAAAATAAAGACACTCTGTTGAGCTGTGTCTGCAAATTCCGCTCAGCTCTGCTCCTCCTTACTTTCTGAGTGGATGCTCTCTCCACTCTGGAAATCTACTTTGTACTACTTGTGCTTCTGCAATACATAAAAATTGCCATGCTTTGGTCAGGACAGCCAAGCTTGTAACTTGACATTCTCCAGTTTAAGAGCAAGGCCACAAAGATTTGTTTCCATAAATGTTACCCTCAATTGATCTTTTTCAATAGCCATGACTGGAAAGTACACTAGTACGTAATATGAGGATTAAAACAGAATACATTGAATAAACACAGTGATCTAACCAGATGTGGAGACCCTTCACAAATTGCTCCAATAATATACACACTCAGGATTACCACTCAGTTGGCAGAACAACATTCTTTAGACAAATCCACCCCCAGAAAAACACCAAAAAAAAAAAAGCAAAAAAAACCAACACATGTTAAAAACAAATTTAGGGTTTCAAACCAGCAATGTTTGGTGGTGTTCAACCAATTTAACCACCCAAGGGACAAGGCACCAGTATCAGGTGATGGCACCAGTGCCATCAGCAAATATGCAGTAGTAAAATGCTGTTTGCGCCAAGTTACTGATCCCTCTGTTACCACTGGAGGCTCCATTCCATAACAACCAGTTCTACTTCAAATAATTACAAAACCCACTCATACTGCCAGTATTCTCAGTGCCACAGTCCCAGCTGCAGAGCAATCACAGTTTACACTGACAAATAAAAGCCATGTTGTTTTCCTGCATTGCCAGAGGTATGCAGGGAGAAAAAAAAAAAATGAATGAAAGTATTAACAAATTAACCAATTTTTTTCCTTTAATTGAATCATTAATCACTTTCAGCTTCTGTTCTGGCTGAACAGATGCAGCCATTCGTCACTGAGAACACAACCACAAAGTCTTTACAAGGTGTAGAATATCGTACCTGGAACAACTTCAAAAAGGAACTTTCCTGGACTCTCTTCATTGCAGGGGTGCTCAATTACTCTGTTGCCAGGCAGAAAGATAGCACCCTAAGGAAGAAAACAACATCACATATGGGGTCAGAACTGCTGCCTTGCTTGTGATAGACAAATGCTCCTTTTTGCTGTGACTGGGGGACGCATGCATGTGCTGCTGCTCCTGGGCAGCTTATTTCCAAACTCTCAGACCAACTGTCATAGATCACCTTCATTAACTACGGCATTCAATACTGGCTTTAGGTTTTTTCCCCATCTCTTTAGTTTTTGATACTATGAAGATTTTTGTACTATTTATGTTCATGCTGCAGGGCATATTCTGATATGCAGAAGTATTTACAGTTGCCGGAATGAGAAGATTTAAATTTAAAAGAGAGAAGAGCACACTCTTTTCACCAAAGAGCATACCCTACAACCAATGCCTTTTACTGAGAGCAGGGGAAACTGAGGCTGTGTTGGCAGCACCCGCTCACCATTCACTCTATGTACAGATGTGTCCTAAAAGCAGTAGGCACCCAGGCCCAGCAGCTCACCTCAGAGACATTTTCCCTCAAGTCCTGCACCCAGCATTCACTCAAGAGCAACTTTCAGCAGCTCAGGAGCTTGTGTCCATGAATACGGAAAATACACTTTGGATAATTACACACCATGTTATTCAATTAAACAAAAACATGAGATTAACACTTAGCCAGCAGCACTGTAAATACAAATCAATTTATGAAATTGAATGAAATGAAAACTGCACTTAACTTGGCTGCACACTCATTAGCAGCACACATGCTGTGGCCTCATTACAATGGGATGTGATGCTTTGCCATTCTTTGATGCAAAATCTTTTCAATATTCACTTCACAGCAAGTTGTCACAATAACAGATTTTTGAGAATGCAAGAAGAAAACAGTCATAACATTTATAACTTCATCTCCTTCATTTCACGGTTCTAACATTCCATCTACTAAAAGGCAAAGCCTAAACCCCACGTGACATCTGAAGTAATATGAAAGGATGCCATATAGCAATGCCATAAGATATTACTGTGATTTAGAAATAAAGCATATACTCAAATGACAATTTGATTTATTTTATTCTTTTTACATCTATTACCGGAATCAAAGCATGTGAAATACACTCATGTGCATATACATACACACAGACTTGCATTTTTTTTTTTTTTAAATTAAAAATAGTTGTTTGAACAACCTGCACCTGGATGCAACAGACCAGTGGGGGAAAGTGAGCTCTCTCACTTCTCTGTCTGCTTTCACACCCATTTATCTGCCTTCCCCACGCAGCACTTCCCCACTGTGAAGCATCAGCTCCAACCTTATTGCTTCAATAAACTGAGCAGCGCAGACTGGCACAGAGTTGTGAAGGTTCAGCCAGCTAAAGTTTGCTTTTCTCCTTTAGATCTTCTTCCTATATAGAGAAAAGCAGCTTTAAAGCCTTAGAAATTGTGCAAGATGCTTATTTGCACATAAAATATGAAGGTGGTTTCCAGAGGAAATCAATGTTGTGACTTGGGTATTAGTGCATGTAAGCATTTCAAAATTACCAGGTTTCACATGCTTCTCATCAAGCTCAGCTTATCATTCTAATCAGCTGAATGCCTCACAGTACAGACTGCAACACTAAAGTACAGCTCAGCAGATGAGCACCACATAGAAGTATGGTGGAAGGGCTACCACAAGAGTATTGTGACAGCTTGACAGGTGATATATCTGCTTTGCACGCTGCATGACACAGACTAGCATAGCAACCTGGTGCTTAGCTCTCTTATTATTGCCTTACTTCTCTAGCTCCGAGTTCCATTTCCCATAGCAGATTTACTCTTCATCAGCATACAGGAGGCACCAGATTTTTCTCAGGGAAGCTCATGGGACAAGGAGCTCCCACACTAAGATGCAGGCTAGCAGCTCCAAATACCTGATTTTTAATACCTCCAAAGGGATTTTACTCAAGAAACAAATAAGTAGATGAACTGCTTTCTTGCCCAAATATGTTTTTTGTCTTTATTCTAAACCATTTCTACAAGGCTTAACCAGTCCATTCCCTTCCTGTCACCTACTGTGGAAAGCTACTCAAGAAGCCAGGTTGGATAATCAGAAAAAAAATTATTCTCAAAAAGAGCGATGATGCAGTGGCATAAGATGCCCAGGGAGGTGGTGCAGCCACTGTGCCTGGAGATGTTCAAGAACCACAGAGATGTGGCACTGTGGGACACGGTGGGATTGGGGGGAGGGGAAGGGTGGGAAGAAGGTGTGTTGGGCTTGGTGATCTTAGAGGTCTTTTCCAACCTTAAAGATCCTATAGTTCTTTATGACCGCATTGTCAGTGGTCATTCATATCAGGTGTTCCTCTGCCTTTCCAATTTCTATCAAAAATTAATAAAAATGTATTTCATCTTGCAATTAAGTGCTGAGTTTATTAATCCCATTTTTCTTAGTTTTTCTTCTTTCATGGAAAACCTGCCAGGAATCTGTTGGTACCTTGTCCACTGTCTTAACACAGAGGATCTTCACAAAGCTTATTTCTTGTTGCCCGATGCTAGAAGTTGGTTAACCACATCACAAGTGCTGGTGATGGCTCGGCACCAAAGTTTAAGGGTTTTATATCTGTTGCAATCCCACAGCTCTCATCCATTGATTAATTTGTGGCAATTACTTGGTAGTAATTCTGTAGCAGGGTAGTTGCTGCAACCAAGCTTCAAAGCTTTTAACAGCTTAAGTCAAGGGAATGCTCTTACTGCTCACTGCCAGCAACTCTGAATCTACCATAATTCTCTTCTCCAATTGAAGTGAGAAGTAGTTCTTTAGGGCAATATCTTATTCCCCATGTGCATCATGGGTTTCAAGTCTCTCTAGCACAAGCTACATAACGAAAAAGTTTTACTGAATATGAATGTTCTGAACTGTCACTGTAAAATGTACAGAATGTCAGACTTCCTGCATACATGACAATATGACACCAACAGCAAGTTACAGTCACAAGTTACAGTTACTGTAAGAGAAGGAAGGAACTGGATGTTCTGAGTATGATAGGTTTTTACAGCAGGTAAGCAAACCAATCTCTAGCAGTAGTATCATTACCATAGGTGATGCAGCCACTGACATGCAGCTGTTGCAGCCTTTTATAGTTTTGCACACACTCTGAGAGAACACAAGTGCTGTTGTATAAAAGCATGCCAAAGAGGGGGGGATGTAACACGTCAGGAACAAACACAGGCAGAGACAAAGTGCAAAAGAGTTGGTTGAATAAAATTCTGTCAGTGGTCAACATGCATTCTTCTGGCAGAAATTCCATTGCATTTGACATTTTCTCCTCCCACTATGTTAATACATTATTCCGGTTTGTTTCTGTTGAAGAATAAGAATTGCCATTTAGTTCCCAGAAACTGCCTTAAAGTACTGAAAAGAACTTTCCTCCACCCAAAGTTAAAAATCTAAGCTCGTGGCTTAATTTTCTAATTGAGAAGCAAATTGACTTCCAAAGGCAGTGATACAGCATGTACTGTTGGCTTCAAAATGAGCACCAAAGCATCCATTCTAACATAGAGGGAGAGCTTAATTCTACTAGGATGCAATGATGGTATTTTCAGAAGATATTTCTACCTTTCTCTCCTGCCACATATTTCACTTCATGGTTCAGTGCCTCAGAGACATTTTTCCTCAAGAACAAAACAATCTTGCCTTGAGCAACCACTAGAAAATCTCCCTTTTTGTTCCCCAAGAGAAAGAAAACTCTCATGAAATAGAGTTGTAACACCACAGAAAACTACATTTGCCTAAAAACAGAGCCTCATGCACACTGTTTGCCTCTGGAATTTATTTCTACTGTAAGGGCAAAAGATGAGTGGTCATCTCCTGACTATATCTCAAACACCTGAAACTATCATAAGCTTTCTCCTCTTTCTACATTTATTTCTCAGTAATGACTGCTCCCTTACTGCTGAACACAAACTTTAACATGCTGTCTTCAAATCTTTAAATTCCACCTGCTATCCTAAGTGGTTTCAGACAGATCACGGATTAGTATGAAGCAGCTTTCCAACCCAAAGCAGATTTTCTGCAGCACCTAAATAAGCTTTAGCACCTCTACTTTACCCACCCTGTCCCAGCTTCTCCTTAATGAATGAGCTTATTCAATTGTACATCACCAGCTTCTGTGAGAAATGCTGTTCCTCCTGCACTGATTTGTTTTTCTTTCCCAAGCTCATCACCAAGGGATACGAGGCAATGGGTAGGGAGCTGGGGGTGACCCAGGTCACAAGTAATAGGTCCGCTCCTACCTGAGGGGTAGTTAGGACCGAGTTTAAGGACTCAGGGGTTCATGCTAAGCTCATTTCCCAGCATGTAATTAGATGTATGCATGAGATTTTCAATCAAATTTAGTTTCATTACGTTCATGAGATTTTGCCCTATAGACAACAATATGATTGGACATTAAGGAACTACTGTAGAGGACAGGCAATTAGAGGAAAGTCTTACCTCCGGTAGATCCTTCCTGCTAGTAGAAATCTAGATTATTGATAGAGCCATTCTCTCACAGTTTTACTACCAAAGAAAAAAAGCCAATAAGCCATCATGCTTCGCTTGCTTCAGAACACTGAGGGTCAAGGCTTGTTTTACAGACCTCATTTGCAAAGAAAATTTACTGATTTCTAGTATTAAGAATACATAGGCCAAATGAATGATTTCATTGCCTAATTTGCTCTTACCTGGCAGGAGAAATATTTCAAGTGTGGCCTCGCGTGTACACGTGAAGCTCACCAGTGACAGTCTTGACAGAAACAGCAGCACTGAGAGATAATGCAGCATACGTGATTGAGGAGGTTAAAACCAAGTCAGCCATTAAATACTGAGCCAACTATTTTTCAAGATAGGACTCAGAGGCAGAAGAAAAAAAGGGGGGATGCTTTAAAATTAAATTTCCTATGCCATCTTGATTTATCTTATTTTGAAAGGGTGGGGAAGCAGTCATCACTGCATGCAAGGGTAGCAGGGAGATAATTTATTCTCTCTCTCCTTGGCTGAATGCCCACAACTGACTGAAAGGATCATGTCCACAATGGAAAGAAAAATATTTAAAATTACCAGAACACTACTGATCATCAAGCGCTTTGTAGGACTCATACTGAGTTACACCATTACATTCTGGGAAGATTAATTTAGAGAGAAAACCACCTAGGAATCTGTAGAAACGCTACAATACCTTATCAGAAAAGGAAACAAAAAATAAGCCACTCATCATTACAGATGGCTTTCAGAGCAGACTGTCAAGACCTGTCTCATGCAAGAGGTACCAGAAGAGAATCAGAGAGCACCAACAAGGGAAAACACTACTCAGGAGGCAGAAGAGCATTTTGGGGACACATGGGAGCTATGCAATCACACTGGTTCCAGCACCAAGAGAAACCTCCTTTTAATGCCACTTACACTAACAAATACTGCCAGGAAAGCTGTAACAAAACAGTGACTAAAACCCTGGTCAAGCACATCCTGCACACCCTGCAGTGAGGTCAAAGTGCTGATGGCCCTCAGAAATAATTTAACACCTCCAAGATTCTCTTATCTAGTAGTAGCATCCTTTTTCCATCTTTGCTCTTCAGTGCTCCTTCTTGGCTTCGCTCACATTAACAGCCTTGCTTATGGTAACTCATACTACTTTGTTCTTATAAAGCCTACCCAAAAGACAAGAATGCAATATCTAAACTGAAAAATCAAATGAGAGAAGTAGTGTAACTGTACAGAAACTACCCCTGTTATCCAGAATGAATAGGACAAGAAACAGGAAGCAGCCAAATGCACGGTGTGAGGACTATCAGGTCTTCAGCACCACAGTCTTCCAAATGCACAGCAAGGCATGTGTCTATGATTCAAATTAGTTCATTTGGGTTTTGTTTGTTTTATGGATGTCCATGCTGACTTTAAGTGGAATTGCTTACAACTGCAACATGCACAGCTTACTTCCAAAAAGGCTATGTACTGCCATGCCTCCAGCTTGCGGAAGAAGTGCTTCCAGCTCAGTAAGTAATAGAGGTTGAAATTGCAACAGATTACCTCATTAAAATTTTACAGCAAGTGCTAAGAAAGGCAGCAAAGACTTAAAAATGAGAACATGATCCCACTGACCCCATTTCTTCTCTCTCCTCTGCAAATATCCTTGCTTCCTTTTGACTACCAAGACCATTGCAGTGCAGTTTATCTACCCTATAGAAGCTATCATTTTTCAGTTTTTCATTAAATAACAAACTACAATTTCACATGGAAAAAATACTAGGACTTAACAGCTAGAGTACTCTTTCTCTTCCAAGTTTTCTTTTTTTTTTTTTTAATGCCTACACTACTTGTTGTTTTAACATCTGCATGTTGTTTATATTTTGTCTATATAATAAATGCTTTATAAGCATTGCCTGGATACTGCAACTACTGCACAGACAATTCAGACATCTCATCTGGCTTCCTAGCATCTGGTGTATGGTGCTAAGTCAGCCCTTATCTAAGGGAGGACAACATTAACAATAAATCTATCTCAAGGTGCAAGGAGTTGTCTTGCACATTCTTCAAACAAAACAACCTGATACACTTACGACCATTTGCTTCTCATGCACTACAATCTGTGTATCATCATAGAAAGGCTTGGGTTGAAAAGGACCACAATGATCATCCAGTTTCAACCCCCCTGCTACATGTATTTTGATCATTTATTATTTTCTTAAAAACGGACACCAGTTTACATCATTCATTTGATCTTGGTTTTCCAAAGCACTTGACTAAGATGTGCAATAATGATTGCATAGTAAAGAATAAATCTGTAGTTGAGTCTAAACACAAATGATTGCTTCTTGCTCAGTAGAGGTAGAAAGGTGCCTTGAAGTAAGCCACTGCTCCTTAAAAATCTAGGTGCGTGTCATTAATCATTAAATAAGCACTTTCTACTTTCTTTCCTCTATCAAGGAATCTGATTCAACAGCAAAGACTCACTGCTTTGAAATTGGGAAAGTACAGATGTGTTGTCAGCCTGACCTTGATCTCCTGAAACCTAGTCAGCTGCCTTTCTTGTTGCGTGCTTGCCCTGAAATTTCAGGCTGGTAACTTGCAATGCACTTCATTACAAGGGCAGTTTACAGCAAACTGAACTACGTTTTGCAAACAGAACTGCCCATGCTCACTGGTCCAAACAGAACCTCTGCAAGGACGATCTTCATTTTCCCCAGGGAGGCTTTCCTGCATGAGTGTTGTGGCAGTAACTATTTCAAGCCCAAAATAATTACCATGGGCTACACTTGTATCATAGAATGGGCTGGATTGAAAAGGACCACAATGCTCAAGTTTCAACCCCCCTGCTCTGTGCAGGGTCGCCAACCAGGCTGCCCAGAGCCACATCCAGCCTGGCCTTGAATGCCTCCAGGGATGGGGCACCCACAACCTCCTTGGGCAACCTGTTCCAGTGTGTCACCACCCTCTGGATGAAAAACTTCCTCCTAATATCTAACCCAAACCTTCCCTGTCTCAGTTGTATCTTGCGAGTTGTTTACTTTTCAGGCGTTACTTTGAATTCAGAGTGCAGTAGTCTACTTTGGCTGTTCCGCAACACTACTTCCTATTTAGAGCTGAGCTTCTCAAGGAGTTTCTCATCTTCGTAAGTTATCTGAATTGCACATTTCTATAGCTTCTGCGTGAGCTGCAGTTGTTTCTTCCTCCCAGGGTTTTCATTATGCATTCAAAAGTACCCTTAAACATTTTTAACATGCAACTTAAATATTGAGCAGAGAGTTTTGGCTGATTAAAGGTGAAGCAAACAGTTTGATACTGTATAGGTGCACCACATGAAACACTGAAGTGGTAAGTAAACTGTGAATTTTCCTTGGAAAGCATACATTTTCAGCAGGACAGCAGATGTCTTAAGGGCTGGACCCTTGGGCAAAGCAGATACTACAGAAGTGTCTATGAATCGAAACATACTTTTACAAAGAGACAGTATAAAACAAACACGTGAATGTCATCAGGGAGTTACTGCATGGTCCTGGAGTGGAATTTGACTTAATGCTTTCTTACTTAGAAAAGAAGGGAAGGAAGAGCTTTATAGACCAAGGCTTTGCAAATTTCAGTTTAAGAATACATTTTCCTTCGCATTTATGTCAGCTCATTAATACAAACACTTCACATGTTTTTCAAAGAAAATGCTTATATAACCAGATACCTAAGACACAAGACATACCTCCTAATCTCAGCAGTTTCAAAACCAGCACTAAGTTGACCAGAAGCTGGTTTGCGTGAAGCAGTGCACACCAATGGGCTGCAGCAGCCCTGAGCCCTTCAACCCAACAGAACATCCCCACAGCTCCAGTTTGCTTCAGATGTTTGAGCACACACATTTTCCATTAAAAAGAAAAAAAAGAAAAAAAAGAAAAAGAAAGAAAAAGAAAGAAAGAAAAACTGTGGGGAAAAGGCTTGTCTAGCCCTTATCTCACCAATTAGGGCACAAAGCCACAACAGGAGATCCCACTTCAAAGCCCTGATGTCCCAAGAACTTAGCCCAGCCCTCCCCAAAGGCTGCAGGCTGCTCACTCTATTTAATTAAACATCTTGTGGGGAAAACAGACAAAAAAAAACCTTTTTCAAGATTATTCTGTCTCATTATAGGATTGATTTGAGTTAAAAAAAAAAAAAAAAAAAAAAAAGACTTCCATCATTTGTATTCTCACTGAGTAACACTGGAGGTGGTACAGTACAACCAATTGTACAGGAGTTTAGTATAACTTTTTAAGCAGTTGCATATGCAAGTTCCAAAACATCCCTGGTGATTTGCTTTCCCATAAAAGCAGGGGATTCTGCAGCACTATCAGGAGATCTCACTACGTACCAGACAGCCTTACGTAAAAATATGTGCAGGCTGACTGGAGGCCAGTGTAATGAACTGCACTGCAGCAGCTGCTCCCTTCCACACTGTATTAATATAAATAGTTTAGATTCAGTGCTCCTATTTTAATAAACCACCAAAATATAAACATGCGTGAAGGTCTTCACAGTCTACAGCAGAGACTGCAGTATCCCTTGCCAGAGGGGAAGATGAACCACAATTTATGCAAGAAAAGAAACTGGGAGCAAACCCCCACAATGGGTAAGCAGAAACAAAACTCCAGCTCTTTTGGGAACATACTAATTGCACTCCAGTCAGTGGAGCATTCCCTGCTTGGAGCTGTTGTTAAAAAGACAACAAATCAGTTTCAATCAGTCATCTGGTGTCAATGCTCTGGAATCTTTTTCAAAGAGAGAGAGCTCCTGTGGTAAGCTCTTTTAGATACACATCATTTATTGCACAATCATTTTCCTCAAAGTGAAAGCATAGGAGAGCAACGTCAAATCTAGAGTCCACCAAATTCTCAAGTAAAGATGACTACACTGGAGCCCTAACGGCAGCACCCAAGTTTTTGGCAAGTTGAGAGTTACTGAGCCTGCTGATTGCAATGGAAACAGGCATCAGCATGGGAAACTGATCAGGAGGCAGCAAGCAAAGGGCAGAGGATGTCTCAAAATGGAGAGGCTTCTCAAGAAAACTGTCAGCTTTATCTCTCTAGTAGAGGCTGGTGGACAGAATGAAGAAAATTGGGAAAGCTCCTCAATTCCCATCTCACATTAGAGTCTTCAGAAAAAGATGCTTCAAAATCTGCTGAAGATGGAATAACACATTGAAGATACTTAATGAAGTTTTAGTATTATTCTTTAAGTATTTAATCCTACAAGCCCTACACTGCTACCAATAGCTGGTATTGACCATGCCCATTCCCTGCACAAACTGCATTTCTAGTGTCACACACAAGGAAGCACCAAGGTGACAGCCAGCTCTTTCCACAGCTATGCACTGAGCAAGGCAATCCTCATAGATAAGTTAAAAGGAAACATGGATCCTGTCAAATAAACCCAAAAATGCTATTACATTGGCTGCATAAGCGAACCCTTCTCCTGCAAAGCCCTGAGTTCTGGGTCCTACAGAGCTTAACATGCTTACCTGGTCCCTGCCTATACAAAGGGGCTCTCACATGCACATACAGCATCCTAGTAAGTGTTTGGTTTACTCTCAAAAAAGCATCTCAGTTAGAAACTGCCAAGGAACTGATTCCCTATAGGTCTCACAGTACAACATGAGTTTCAGACTCCTTGGGCTCCTGACAAATGCCATATCCCTATTTGAACAGAAATCAGATTCCCATGGCTGAGCTGCAGGCAAACACATTTCACATTTAATGGTCTTCTTTGCCAGCTTGCTGGAATTCTAATTAAAGCAACAGAGCTGCTCCACTGAGAGGCACGTGCTGAATGCTATCACAGAGCTCCTGAGATAAGGGAAGCCTCAGCAAAGGTTAATGACAGCATTAATTTGACTTTTTCTGTTAAATAAAGAACAGGTCATTAAAATCTTAAACAGGTGGCAGGCTTGGCAGCTCTACAGCATGTGGGCTCTAGACAGATTTATCTTGTCTTTCATTTTAAAACATTTATGTGAACATATTTGCTGAGTTAAATTATCTTGTTCACAAAAGCATCCCATTCAAGGCTGCTACTATATCTGTTACATTGATCAAATTATATTGTAAAAATGTTAGCACCCATTCTGACAATTGTCATCTCATATTTATAACTTGGGGACTCCCCTCATTAGTTACCTATTGCAATTGTAATTTCTACACGAGCATCACCAATACATAAAAGCAGCCAGACAGCTCACCCAGTGCAACCAGACTCAACACACATTGAGAGCACGTTATGAAACTATTCCAATGCTGAGAGCCTTAAGAAGAGTTTCTATCCATGATCACTTCACTGTAAGCCTTCTTTCTTCCCCCCTAAGGAAGAGATGAAGATGAACTGCTAAGATATTATTCTCCTCAAGGGGATCAAGTAGATGTTCATCTTCAAATGCACATTTGTACTGCAATTCAGTAACCTCCCCTGCTGAATGGAAGATAAAGGCTTGTGTTCCCATCTATGCAAAGATTTAAAAAGCACTAAGAAGAGCTAAGAATAAAGAAACTACTTCCAAACAAATTAATTTATCATCTAGGAAAACCAAAGTGTCAAGCACTCCTATGCGATGCTTGGTATGCAGCCCTGCTGGCTGAGTTTCAGTGCATTTTAACTGACACAGCTGCTTGGTAACAAATATTCAAGACATAGTTGGCCAAGCGGCCTTTAAATCTGCCAATCAAACAAGTGACAGCCACCATCCACCTCATGAAATTCTTGTCTCTATTATTAAATGGAAACAGCCTCAAGGGTGGGGCACAGGCTTATGTACAGACACTAGCAAGATTTTTATGTTTCTGCTGTGCACTATTGTTGGTACCATGTGAGCATCAGCCTGTCCAGGTCACCACCGTGCAATGTTTCCTGTGCAATGAATATACAATAAAGGGACATTTGATAGGATAAGCACTAGCAGCCTCACATTGTACCAGGGGAGGTTCAGGTTGGATATTATGAAACATTTATTCTTAGAAAGAGTGGTGATGCACCAGCACAGACAGCCCAAGGAGGTGGTGAAGTCACCATCCCTGGAAGTACTTAGGAACTGCGGAGATGAGGCACAGAGGGACAAGGTCAGTGGGCAAGGTAGGGGTGGATTATTAGCTTGGATTGGATCACCTTAGTGGTCTTTGCAACCTTAGTGATTCTATGACAAGCAGGCAGTGGATATCAAAGTAGGACAATAGGGAGGTGTTCAAAGTTTAGATTGGGCCAGTCTTGGCAACATCAAAACACTTTGGAAGTCACTTCAAATTGAACCCCGTGCAGCCAATTTTATGTGCTTTACTACCTGCGTTGCACCTGGGTAACCAGATCCAGCTCCTGCAGCTAACTACAGAGCTATTTGGCATCCAACCGCTCACTGGGACAGCAAAGCCTGACAGCTGCCCTTGGCTGCAGCTATGAAAGCAGAAGAGCCCCAGTCCAATTGCCAATCCTGCCCTCCTCCAGGATGCAGCTTTGCTGTGCATGGCTGTGCTACAGCCATTTCTCCTAGGTGTGCCAAGCATAAGTCTGCCAGGGCTTGGAGCTAAAGTCATAAAATGGCTTAGGTTGGAAGGGACCTCAAAGATCTGGCTCCAACAACTGGGCCCCAGTGGGCTTCATTCCTCACTTCTGTCACATTCCCACATTGCCGACTGCTTGAGCAAGAAAGTCTATTATGGAAACATTTTCCGACTGACAGCTGAGGAGCAAAGAGGATTTCAAGAACGCAGCTTGAGGTCATTCAGCCTGCATCCACCACACAAGCCATTGCCTGGCAGAGAACTAGCAAAGCCTCCCTGTAGCAGCAAGGGTGTTGTACACACTGCTCGCTCAGCTGCAAATACTGCTTTCATCCCCGAGGTAATGGACTTAAAGGAGGCTATTCTTAAGTACTAACAGGCTAAAGAGAACTCAATTATTGTCATTTAAATACTAACAGGCCCTCCTGTGAGTTTTTCATTTTGTTACTTGAGGAACCATGAAGCACTTGTACCAGATCCAAGTAAATAAAGGGAAGGGAGACAAAAGTCACCACAATGAGCCTTTTTAACAGACACAGACCACCTATAGCGTTGAAATTCCCTTCAAACAGGAAAAGAAAGCCATCATTAAAAAGCCCACCACAACACAGAGCAGTGTGCAAGGGTCAAGCTGTAGACAAAACCAATTATCACTTAACTGCTCAGCAACCCTAACAGGAATTATTACAGCATTATCATTATTTAGTGAAGTGTTCTCTATCCTATGCTCCAAGTGCTGCTTCCCTCAGCCACCCACTGCTGACCTGGTATCATGATTAGTTAATGCACAAGAACTCCCTCCTGACAAGATCAAGCGATTACACGAGATTACAAGGACCAGGCCCAGTTATCAGCTTGTCACCCTCACCTTGCATTGAGAGGGAAGTCTTTGTGAAGCTGCACACCTTCCACACTGGCTACAAGAAACTCATTACTGCAAGCATCCAATCACACATACCTCTAAAGGTTCTGCAAACGCTGGAAGGTGAGAATACTTTTGTGGCAAAGGCAAGGATCTGGCACTACCTCACCAATTTTCCTTAACTATCCAGCTTACTTGGCTGGGTCCATCCTCTCCTAGAGCTAAGTCTTAAGAAACACATTAAATGACCTACACACAAATACTTCATATCTGTACTATCTGCTCCCTGTTATTCCATTTACTGTTAATTTAGGAATAAGTAGATACAATTTTACTTGTCCTTAAGATGATTACAGCTCTCCTCATATCACATCCAGCAGCTACAGCACAGCTCCCAGATACTCTGCTTCAGCAAACAGTGTTATCCCTAAGCACAGCCACAGCATACCCTATTTCCCCCTTCTGACATGCCTTCACACACCTACTGACCACAGCAAAGGCAATGCCCGTGCCTCTTTATAGCACCATTAAGCACAGCCAAGCTCCAATTGTATTCAGATCTGTGTTTGGAAGGAGCTTTTTATGAAGGCCACTTCTACTGCTGTGAGCATGGATGATAAAAGTCAGACAGCAATGAATAATGGCAGTTTGCGTGCAGTCTCTCCCACTATGACACATTGCCCTTGATCCTCTGCTGTCATAGGAAGCTTAATGCCCTTTTTCATTGCAAAATTCATTCTACAGTCTTCTACAGAAGATCCAATTTGAGCCGTTGCTGGCACAACTTACAGATAGGCATTTTCAAAATAATTTAATCTTCTTTTTAAAAACTCTATTCAAAACAATATCTCTACCAGCTTACAATCACATTGTGCTCCTCATTGTTTCTCCAAAACTAACTGTGGATAATTGGAAGACATCTCAAAATCGCCAACATCAGCTTTTCCTTTTGGGATACTCAGTCTCTGCCCACAGAAGATTGGAAAGCTTTTGCATCCTGTACACACCTGTGGTCTTAGTCCTCCACCACCAAGCAGATTTAGAAGCTCATAACTGCCTATTATCTAATATTTTTGGAAAACAGATCCCTCTACCTTGAGAGCACCTCAGGAAGGGAGCTGTACAGTAGCTACACTGCTTATCCATGGTAGGGCAAGGAGCTAGACTTTGCACAGCTGAGGAAAAAGAGCTGGGAAGGCAAACAAGTACTTGTACCTTCCTATACATAACTACTGTCACCTGCACTCAGCTCTGCACCTGCTGCTCTTGCCACAGCTCCTTCACTGGTGCACAGCCAGCTAGGTTGACATGCCTCATGTAGACTCCATCTCCATATCAATACGACCCAAGCTGTGCCCTTTTTGCTCCCAAGTTTCTTGAAAAAGGGAAAAGTATTAGCAGAAATCCCCAGATTTCTGCTACTTCATCATGAGCACTCTGCCTGGTACACAATCCTGCTGGGGGACTGATCTCAGTCATTACAGCCTTTTTTGTCACCCAACATAACAAGTGAAGTTGCTGTTCAGAACTTACTCTGTTTTTGTGCCACGCAGGACATTCCCAGGCACCCACCTGGGGAGCCCTGAGGACATGCTGCTGGTTCCCCACTTGGCAAGGAACACCATGGTCTGTCCTAAGCCATGCCTTGCTGCCAGGAGCCCGGAGAAGTACATATCCATCCGTGACCAACTTTTTCATTTTAAATAAATTAAAAACCCAGGGTCTGCTCCTGTAAGGGGGGTTTAAGGTATTTTTCACTGATGTAACAATCACTATTGCGAACGAAGTAGCCTAAAATGAAAGTGACTGCAGCTTTTTTTAAAAAAAAAAAAAAAAAACAATTCATCACCACTCAGAGAAAGAAACTAAAAATGTTAGCTATTCTACAAGACACAGAATAAGGTATTTATATACATTCAGAAAATGAGTGTAATGCATTTAAGAAACTGTGCCTAGAGTTGGTGAAATGATGGAAGGTCAGTTGTCTCTCAGGGAAAGCAAAGAACTATGTGTATTTCTCACAACACCTTATGGCTGGGCTTATGTTTCTCATTTGCACACAGCAGCAGTAGGCCTAAGACTTCCTCAGGTTGCCTTTCCCTGCTTGCCTTCGGATTCACACTGCTGTCAGCACCTCCAGTTTCTTAGTCTACAATCCCCTAGACACTGTCAAGCACTTTTTCATCCCAACAGTCATGACACGCATGTGAGAGGCCTGTACATGTACTCATCCAATAGCCTCACAGCTTAGGCATCTCCTTTGCTTTCACTGCAAACCAGCAAGACTAAAGCACAGAATTGTAGAAGCACAGAATGAATCAGGTTAAAAATGACCTTAAATCCCACTCAGTCTCAACTCCCTGCTGTGGGCTAGTTGCCACCCACCAGACAAGGCTGCCCAGACTTTGAAAGCCTCTAAGGATGGGGCATTCACCCCCATTCTCTTCGTGCTGCCCAAAACTGCACTAAGTTTTCAGATCTTTTCCAGGTTCTGCACCTCAAATGGCTTACCCCAGAAACTCTTGGTGAGTCCCCTCAGAAATGCACTGAATTCATCTGGAAAGCAAGGTGTGTGCTGGGAGCTTCAAAGCATCTTGCAATCCTACACTTCACATAGGACGTCAAAAGATTTATCTTGAACTTAGTTGCATTAAAATACATCATCACCTTCAACATTTTGTTTTTAGAGAATCTTTTAAGTGTTAGCTCTTCTTTTTGAGAGGCTTGCCAAAAAACTATCTTTTCTTGTCCCACCTCCAGCTCAGCTTCACTGCTGCCCCAATCCTAAGCACACCAAAGCCATCTCTACATCTCTTTCCAACAGTTCCTTCCCCTCTCTTCTAAACCTCACAAGAGAAGGGCAGGCAATAATGCCTCTCCCTTCTCCAGGTGACACAGCTGCAACTCTAGAGCTCTGCATCAGCAGTCCTCACAGGCAGGATTTCCAAATTTCAGAGATAACTGTACCAATAGGAGATCTCCTGAAATGGTTTAGGTCACTAAACAATTCCTTAACGCAATGTCACCTTTGGGTCAGGTGAGACAAGGAGGTCACCTACCTGTATGCATTCTTACAGTCAGCTCTTGCAAAGCAGATGGCCACAGCTTTTTGTTCAGGACTGCCACACACTGCTGCTGGGCACACAACTCCCAAATCATCTGTGCAGACAGTCAGCAGCCACATCTGCTACTCCACCTTTTCACTGACTACACACACAGAGGAATGTCATGTGGAACTATTCTTTTCTAGATAGCATCCACCCTATACAAAAAGCCATTATGCTCTTCCTAAATGTTTGTGGCACACAGGGGATCTGCTGGACACAGTTCACAGAAGAATAGTTGATTTTTTTCTTTTTATTTGCCTTTAGCTATTTTCATTCTCCAGCAGCTTCTTGTTCCGTTGCTGGCATCACCACTGATGAATAAGAATCATATGTACTGTTTTAACATCTTAGAAATCCTTCGGCATTTTGTTGCCTAGTTTAACGTTTTTGTTCTATTGTCCAACACCAACCTAAAAGCATCTACATGCTGAGACTTGGAGAGCACTCTACAAGAAAGCCCCTTTGTCCCTGTGCTATCCACAGAGCAGATCTTCCTGAGTTCCACTGCAAACTGCCTAAGGTTTAAAAAACAATAGTGGCTACAGTTTTTTATGAAAAAAATTCTGCAAGGCAAACACTGAATTAAATGCTGTTTGTAGATGTAGGTTATGTCTCACAAGCTGAGCAAGACAGAATAACACAAGAAAATAATTCACCTCTGAAGAAAACAGAGGATGTGAAGCATGGCAGTTAACAGATTAACAAACATCTTCACAGCTCCTTAGGTCCTCCAAGTTCAGCTTTGTCTCTTCCCACCTCTGAAATCCCTATCCTACTCCCCAGCCACTCATTTTGTGCTCTTCCTTCCTCCTCCCCCTTTTTTTTTTTTTTTTTTTAACTCTACAGTACCAATGTTTCTAATTCAGTCCTCTCTACCAATTCACCCTGCTTCCCAATGCCCCCGTGCTTACACTTGCCTCCAAACGCCCACAGCAAAACATTTAGGCTCCACATTGGAACAAAACAGTACTCTGCAGGCACACATAACCCCTCTCCAACTTCTCCCTGCTTGTAAGAGCAGCAGTAAACAAATACTTTGAACATCACGTCAGTATTTTCATCAGCATAGAAGTAACAGAAGTCCCAATGCTGTCAGAACATGAAAAGCTGCAACAACTTAACCTAGAAGACCTTCATTCTGCTTAATTTTATACTTCACAGGAAATACTACTTTATTTAGCATCAGCATTTAGCAAATCATCATATCAAGACAGTGCAAGAATACAGCAGTATTGTTAGCATAAGCCAAGAGTGGGCATCTTTGTTTTCCTACTTTGTGTTTGCTTGATGCCATCTGAATAGCTTAATTGGCTTACCTCACAATACTGAACACTGATTTAGACATAAAACCAGCCCTTGGGGAACTCAGAGCAGTAAATGTAACTTGTTGACAGAGAAGAGAACAACTTCCCAGTGAAGAAAAGGGACATCAAAAGAGTCACTGTTCAGCCATTACACTAAATAGGTTAAAACAATTGCTGCCCTGCACAGATGTTTTTGAAATCAGGTGAAATCCATTCCTTGCAATCCAACACATCCATGAGAGACATCACCTAACTCAAAGGACCACAATGCACTGATTCTAAAACCCTAATATTGTCATTGGAAGAAGTGCTGCATAATAAGATTTGATATTGTTCTGATGGGGAAAAGGTCCACATCTCCTCAGCACAAGGTATGTGAACCCCAGCTGCATCTGGCTGAGAGCATCCCAATTCCTCACCTTACTAAAAGGTGGGATTCACTCTTGCCCTGGTACAAGCCAGCAGGAAGATAACACACTGTAAACATTTCTTCTTACTGTCGCATTATAAACCCCTGAAGATGTATTGCACCTTGTACCCCTCACCCCAGCTCAGGGTAACTTAAGCAAAAATGAGGCAGTTGACCAGAAAATAAGCCAAAAACTTCAGTAAATCAGAAAGGCTGACACACAGAGGCTCTGTATGTTTTATTTTTCAGTCATGGTAGTACCTCTTTTTAATCAGATAGCACCAGTTATATAAATGACATTATATAAATACAGAAAGAAAATTAAGACACACCTGGAATAACAATCAAACTCAGGAAGCAAAAGGAAAAAGATCTGTTGATATGAGACTTTTTAAATACGACAAATGTTTTATTGCCTAGACTGTGAATGAAATCTAATGCTTGACTTCTTCCAGACTAACTTGGTATGGTTGTTGGTATGAGAATTCACTTCAGCAGTTTGCTATTACATGCATCTTGCAAAGGCTCACTCCCACATAGCTTCCCATTGCTGGCAATGGAACTGAGGACAGAAGAGTTTTGGTAGCATACAGAAATTCACACATCTCCGTTTAAAGGAAATTAAGAGCTTTAGATGAACCTCACTTCTCCCCTCACTTCTTTTGCACCTTGCTGAAGGGGAGTTGAGAAGACAGAGCTGAATCACAACCTACAGATGAAAGCCAGCACAGCTGAGTGGTCACAGACGAGTCTTCTGAGATCCATAGCCTGCTCTAGTAAATGCCCATACATCAGCCTAATGAAGCATCAGCCTGTTACTTAAATCACAGACTTATGTCTGTTTTCCATCACCTGCCTGACAAACACACTGCAATCATGCTCAGTTCACATTGGTGGGCTTCCAAAACTCATGTCTGTGTCTATGGAAGTCCTCAGTACTACTTAATCACTTGTGGTCATTATTCAGAAGTTAGAAGCATTTGCTTTTTCTTGGAGACGCTGCACAATTACTCAGAGCAGGAGCCCTTTGTGGGCAGTTGCAGAAGCAATGAAGGATTTTAATGAGTTTTATTCTGCAGCCCAAGCACTAACAGAGAGCGCTTTTGTTAGTTCAACTTTTGTGCTCTAAGTCTGCTAAAAAGGATGTCCCTCCAGCACTGGACATTAATTTTAGCTGCTTCTGTTAGCATTCAGCCCTCAGCCCCTGTTCTGAGGCTGCCAACACAAACACCACCT
Source organism: Lagopus leucura (assembly GCF_019238085.1). NCBI lineage: Eukaryota > Metazoa > Chordata > Aves > Galliformes > Phasianidae > Lagopus > Lagopus leucura. The sequence continues at coordinate 25,931,860 of NW_024962264.1, forward strand.
GCAATGGCCATTCTCAGGAATTTGTTCTGTATGAAGGGATTTGAATTGTGTCCAAGCAAGCAAGGGTAGCATTTGGCAACCTAAAGGACGTAAGAAGCAACACTTTCAGGAAGCACTTTCTTCCCCCCACAGCATAGATGTTATACAGTGTGCCTTGATCCATGGTTTTAATGTCTTTGAGTTTGCATAGGATCCAGCTCACTTTTCATCACATACACACAGAAGAGCATTTACACATCCCAGCTGCACAAGTCTGAGATCAGAGGATGTGAAAAAATGCTACTAAAAAGTTCTCTAGAATCAGTCCTTGGTTACTACAGCAACAGCTGTGAGAAAATGAGCAAGTACCTAAAATTCCTTGAAATATGATCTGCATTAGATAGTAGCACAAATTAATCTTCTGCACATCTTGAGCTCACTAAGTTAGAAGCTAACTACACCAGCTCCAGGTTTGGATCTGACCAAATTCCCTGAATCTGATCAGGCAGGCTTCAAAGCACATTATGAGTCATTATCTTAAGTGACCTCCTTAGTCAAGAACACATAGCTTCTTCTGCTCCTCTCCTCCTAGCAGCTGAAACTTCTAGAGCAGATCACTGGTGTCCTGATGAACAACAGAAGGCATGCACTATATGGGAGCTTGCAATAACCACTGGCACAATTAGCAATTCAGACCAGCCGTTTTTCAGAAGAGAAGTCGGCATTAAGAAGATAAGCAGCAACATTGACCACAGTCTAAGCTCAGGTGTACTTTTAACCAGCAGAAGTCATGAGCCCTCCTTAGTCCTCTCCATGCAACCCCATCAGCCTGTTAAATACACACTCCTTAGCAGTCACCAGAAGAGCACTTGTCACCCAGCAGGAAACAGAGTGAAGTGGAAAGGAAAACTCCCTTCTCCTTCTGCTGCAGACCCTGCCACTTGGCAGAGGCTAAAAAAGCAGGGGCCAAGATGGTACACGCAAGACTAGAGAAGCAATTACAGACAGGCCAGCTCCCTCAAACCTGACCCCAGTAGGGAAGAGCAGCTTGGCCCCAGCTTGCCTATGAAACATACTGAAGCACAAAGATTTAATTTTGCTTCAGAACTCATAAGATTTCACACCCTATTGCAAGAAAGAATAGTTGGGGCAGTGCAGTGAAAATTTGGGATAAACAGACACGTTGGCCATTAAGAACTGAAATGAGGCAGTTGGCTAGTTTACATATTATTCAAGTGCCTCTCTTTTCTAACCTAGCAACAGCTGCCAACTAAGGCTAACTGCACAGTTTGTACAACACATGGTAGCACACTTGGGAGCTTTAGCTCTGAATGCACACATGGGTCAGTGGTGCTATCATTCTCCATTGTTGCCACAGGGGCATTAGTTTTTTTTTCTATTCTAAAAGTACTTCCTAAAAACTAATTTCCCAGCTTGGATTGAGTAAAGATACATAAGTTTGGAAACATGTAGTTGGTTCCTGGTTCCCCAAATGGCTGTGGAAAAGGAACCGGAGCTGCAGTGCTCACACAAGCAGACAGACTCATCTTTTCATTATTCTCCTGACTTTCACAATTTTATTGGAACAGCAAAAATATGCTAAAAGCTAACATGCACAGAGAAGGCTGATGAAGAAGTACTCACCAGGTTTTAGGTAACGGAGTAAACAAAAGTTCTATACAAAGTACAGGACTGAATGCTCCTTGCATTACACTCAACCCTAATAAAACATCTTCAAGGAAGAAGTGAATATCTATCAGCACCATTTAGGGCAAAGCACTGAGTAGAACTGTCTGAATTTGCCATAGAATATGTACCTCTGTACAGCACTTATTAGTGACACTCCTCTAATTAACACGGGGCTTACTGCTGAATGAGACACCTTTTTCTCTCTGTTAAAGTATTTAAGACTCCTATTGGGCCAAACCCAAGGCCTCAGGAGTTTTTAGAAGTAATAAAATAGAACAAAGAACAACTACTGAAAGTTTAGCTCCACATTTTTGGTCTGAAATAAGCAGAAGGGATTAAAGCTGGAATCTGATCACCTCCGAGCTGAGCACCTCAGTGAATGGGTTTGTGGATATTTGTCTCAGGCCAAGTACAGAAATTCAATCTTGCAGATGTGAGAAAAACCTTTCCCAAATAATAGTCATGGCATCAGAAATGCCCTGGTTTCAAAACACACAGTCTTACCACACTAAACTCTTTTGTACAAAATTCCCATGAGTATCTACTGACAAGAATACATTACACCTTTAATTGCACTGATTCAAGTCACTGTGGTGAAAAGAAGCATGTGGCCAAATAAACTGCTGAAATCTGCAACAATAAGAGACCTATAAACTTCAGTGGAGACAGGTATTAGAAATAGCAGAACTCTCTACTCTCTGCTAAGACTTATCCTTCAATAGCCACCTCTGCGTTCCAAAAGTTTCACTGCCAAAGTTCCAAGAGCCTGCTATAGTAATAAACCTGTGAAGCCATTCCCAGAAAACACTTTAAAATACCGACCCCAAGCAGTTTTGGATCTCTCACTTCACTTTCAACATTAAACAGCCAATATGTCCATTTGCAGTGTGAAAGGAATGACTGTTCAGATCGTTTTACCAGCTACCAGGCCAGGTCACACCTGGTTTTTTCCCAAGCAGAAAACAAGCACAGGAATATAGGAGATTCTGCCACTCAGATCACATAGAATGCAACTCTTCTAATCTGAAACTCATTCAGTCATAGTGTTAAGAAGTTAATTTCTTGATTTAAAACTTGAGGGATCGTATAATCACTGGAGACCAAGAATGACGCGAAAGGAAAAAAATGCACTTGCCCTAAATAGAAAGATGTGTTACATAGAAGCTTCTCTTCCTTCAGCTAAGTGTTTCAAAGGAAAAAATCATCAGGAACACATGGCTAACACAAAAATCTGTTTCAAGTTTGCATGACGCATACAAAGCTGAAATGAGCAGTACCTCTCTGCAAATCTGAAAGCAGTGAAGGAAAAGGAAAATATGGGAGAGTTTATGTTCCAGACAACAGAACGGCAATGGCATAGGAAGAACAAGCAGGTGGGGGCTGCACGGAGCCCAAAACTAGCAGCTGCTCTGCTGCAACCTGCAGCGCAGACATATCCAGAAGCAAGTTGTTCATGGGCAGAGCACAATGGAGTAGAGGCAGAGCCTTTTAAAATAAGACCTACTCAGACATCTGAAAGTGGAGCCCCTTGCATGTTCGTTACTTCCTATTTTAGGTAAAACACAGCAAAGCCAACTGGCAGTCTTTGGTAAGAACTGCTTCAGAGCATGTTACGTGCATGCTGGCAGCTGACCGTACTCTTGCAGAACACTAGGTCACCTGACTTTTTTTAAAAGCCTCATGTAGGATTCAACTGGATCTCCTTGCATTCCATCCATGTGTTTAGTTACTCCTTAAGAGATGGTAGGAGGTCTTTGAGTGAGGCACACGAAGCCAACCAAACATGTAGAGGCGTTCTCCACATCATCCTCCCCCGTCACAACCAGAGGAGCTGCAGCTACACTTCAAGCAGTATCTATGGAGAATTGTTCTGCCTGCTGTGCTGCTCTTCACATTCACACAAAAGCTGGTTCCTGTGCATTTCCATTGACAAGGATTATGATAAATAAAACTCTCCTTTTCCTTACTGGAAATCCTCTAGACAACAAACACATAGTCATTTCTTGCAATGCCATTTTAAAATGCATGTACAATTAAGATTTCCCATATGCTTAGAAACGTTACCTATTCCTTTTTTACTTGTAAAAAAGCATGATGTTCAATCTTTCATCATATCCAGTACTCACAGGTTTCCCTTATGGGCAGACTCATTTTAGATTCCTGTAATTATCGTATTAATTTCTACTCAATACATTCACTGGAAGCTTTAAAAAAATCCAACTGAAATTTGTTGGCTGCTTCCTATTAATGCCACTAAATGGAATACACTGCCATTTTTTCTTTCCTCCACACAAATTGGATTAGATGAAAAGCACATATTTTGCTGGAAAGCAGTACTTTAAAGTATTCTGTTTGTACATCAGAGAGAATCTTTCCCTTACAGATGGTGGTTATCTGTACTTAAGATTCCAGCAGACAGTTATTCAGTTTCAATTAAAGGCTGACTCACAAAATCACGGAATCATTAAGGTTGGAAAAGACTGCTAAGATCACCAATTCCATCTCACCATGCCCACTAACCATGTCCCTCAGTGCCACATCTCCATGGCTCTTGAACACCTCCAGGGACAGTGACTCCACCTCTTTTTATCTAGAGAACAAAAACTACAGACCAAGTAGTTCAAGATGGTATATAAGCTGAATAAGATTAACATCAATTTTAAGGCATACACCAAGTTTTTCCTGGAAGCCATTTTGCAGATCTTTAAGCTCTCTTCACACCCCAAATTCAGGTCCATAAACATGCAGGCTACTGCTGTAGACTGGCAACTAAACAGGTGCCTAAGCCACAAGTGCTGTCTAGACCAAACTTGTCTATTATTCATTTAGACATCAGTGATACTCCATCCATACAGGTTTGCTTCTAGAAACCCACTTCAAGTAAGACTGAGAGCTACAACAAGAAGGTAACATCTGGAAACTCCTTGCTGCTATTCACAAACCAGAGAAGTTAACCATGGACAGAGGGGAAAGCGAGATAAATGTTTTCACTAGCTGCACATAACAGCTGTACTATGGAGGATACTAAATGCTGATTTTTTTTCAGCCAGCCACATGTCAAGCTGGATAGCTGACCTTTAGATCTAGCTTAATAGTGGCTTTCTAAAACGTAACAGGCAGTCAGGAATAAAGTGACTACCAGAGGCAGCAGATAAAAATCACCAAGGCAAAAATCCTGTATCCTCTCCAAGAGGCAAAAATAACATGGAATAATCAGAATTATGATGTCTTCACATGTTATGGGCTTGCTCACCTCTTTCGTCTCCTGCAACTATATCTATTACTATCCACACCTGCATTTTCTGAAAAGTTCTGCCATCTTAGTCAGATCCTCCAAGATATTTCACAGATTTCAGAGCAAAAGACAACTGCTGTTCTTATCACTAAAATATTTCAAGGGTGAAATCGTGTTTGATGATAATAGGGAACAAATGAAAAGTCACAGACTTTGACTATAATAGCTGTGTATTCTTTTCCCTCTGTTTTCTTGCACAAGCACTGTGTGCCTGTAGGCAGCTGATACAGGTTGGCAGAGAGCTTACCTCACAGTTAAATTGAAGCCTATAACAAACTGATACCAAAGTGCTAGTCAATGTACACACATACTTCAGTAATTGTTGTAGCTGCTTGTAATACTAATAGCATGTTATGGAAAGCCAAGAATATTTACTGATAGTTTAGATATAAACTGATGGTATTTATTCTGTTAACTCCTGTCATACAGTCAATATTAGATTAAAATCTGACATCTCATTTTTCCTCAAATTCAGTTCCATTCACGTCTCCATCACTTCCAAACATACAAACATCACTGTGTAGTTTTTAGTACAGACTGGACAAAACCCAAGTCGCAAACACAGTGCAAACAGGTGTGAATTCAGTAGATACTTCAGAACCATAAGCTGTAATCTGAATTTCCCACATTCACATTAGGACTAGGAAGATAAACTCACTGGCTCACTGCCTACTCCTGCTCAAGTTCTCCTACTTTCTATAAATGCACAGTGTATTTTTCAAGATGAGGAACCATAGCCCTGTGTCTGCTTCCAAGCACAACCAGCCAAAAAGCAAAATACTAATTTCAATTCAGTTTGGGGGAAAATAAAAAAAACCCATACACCTCATGAACTCTCTTCCCTTTTCTATTACATTATTGCCTAAATTAATCATATCTAGTAACAAATAAACTATTACTTGTCCTGAACACAAATCCAATAGTATGCTGCAGTATAATATTGACATAATGCTGCTCTCTACCTCCTAACGATATCTTCAGACACTGGAAATTGATCCTATCATTGACATCTTCTCTTTATGTCTCCACTGAAAGCACACCAGGGCTCCTAGAAGGTCATAGTAATTTTCTTACTGAATTGAACACAACAGATCCTTCTATTTACTTAGAGGGAAAAAGCACTTCCATACATGGTATTAAGCTTGGATGTATTTCAGCAACCAATACTCATACAATTTGAGACACTGACTAAATGCTATTTGAGTTGGCCCATTCATATTCCAAGCCTACCAGAAACAAACCTTTTTATCTGTGGGCATCATCATAAACTACTTCACACTTCCGTTGTAAACTCAAGCAAACTCTTACCTAATGATATCAACCACTACCAAACTTATCATTGAAATCAGAAGATCAGAATATCCATCTCCATCTTGCAAGAGAGATACAGCAAAGTGATAGCATCTTCTGAAGTAATGGCAAAGAGATTAAAAAATTGTGCTCCATAGGGCTGTAAAATGCTCCATGCAATACAGCATTGTGTCACCTCTCAAAAAAGCAACAACATCCTCATATGCAAACATGCTGCCAGATGCCAAGTGCTAGGGAGAAGAGCTGTACTTCCCAAAACCCAGGCTGGCTCAAATACTTTTGTTTTGATGACTGATTATCAGATGATAATTTTCTTGATTATCAGAATTATAAGAGATACATTCACTTCCAAAAAATTAATTACCTCATAAAACATTTGCACTAATGTATAACATGTAAAAACACCATAGATGATTTAGTTAACCTATGCTGTCTGGCAGTGTTTTAAGAGGAAACAGTTACCAAGGCTGTCACATGAAAATGATGCTCTGAAAGCAGCATAAACAAATACTTTCTTTGGGAACAATTACCTCAAGACTGAATATTTTCTTAACATGTGCAGCATTATGCACACTGTAAGCTTGACAAAACTGCTGTGGCCTTTACCATAGAGGAAGCTGGATTAACAAATTCTACATCTCTCAATTGTTAAAATCCTCATAAACGTAAACCATCAAAAATGAATAAACAAAGATATGACTGTGCAGGTGTTTGAATATATATATCGCACTCATAATTCACAGAGCATTTTCTAAAGTTACAGATGGGGATGATCAACTACCACACTGCTGAAGGTGCTAGCACAAGATTTCTCAACGTATTATCAGAGGGGTTCAGACTTGCCCTGAGCTAAGAGGCAAAAGTTATTTACTCTGTTCTTATGGCACTCTAGAGATAGACAGCCCTAAAGCATGCCTGTCAAAAAGCTAAATAAGTAAGAAAGTAGATGAACATTAAGGAGCAGTAAATTACCACAACAGAACCAGGCAGCAAACAGAAGTCTAATCTACACTACAGATGGCAAGGTATCTAGGCTACAGTCTTAGGGGATTTCCTATCTGTAAAGACACAAAGTAGAAATATTCCAATATTTTAAATAGTAAAAAAATAGCCAATACCTTTAAAAATACAGCTTATCCATATGCCTCAGGTAAGTATATCATACTGATTTTTGCCACTCGAGCTTCATTTGGACTACTTCCCTTTAAAAATGCTATAATGAGAAAACCTGACCGGGAAAAAGAAACTTCAGAGATCATACAGGGAATCCTGCAACTGCCAAGGCCTGACTCGGTTCTGCATTCACAAAACCTCAAGTTTTACGGAGACAAAGAGGAGAGGTTTCTTAAAATGTGACAACTCCACTTATGTTAACTTAGGACTGTCACTTACCAGTGGCTTGATTTCATCTTCATCTTTGAAATAATAAAGCTGGTCCCCTTTGAGAACAAACCAGCGTGTGTGCCAGGTCTTAACAAAGCCTCCTTGCTTTCGCAGCCATCCACACTTGATCGTGCCATGCCGCCCTTGGCTTGCTGGGGGCATCTCCACAGAGCCATTGTGTTCGTCCATACTGGGTCTGAGCAACTCTCCTGCCCAGAAGAAGAAAAGGGAAAGAAGTCAGATCACAAGTCAAGAAGTAACCTGTTCGTTTTCGATAGGTTTTTGGCATCCACCAGCTGAGCGAGTACTACCCAGTTACAAGAGAATGCAATAATGATGAAATTAGTTGTTACAAAAAAAACAAAAAAAAACAAAAAAAAAACAAAACAGAAAAGAGACAAAAGATTTTTTCAGCTAGTGCAAGATATCTTCTTTGGCACTGAGAAAGACGTCAGCTTTGTTCTCAAAGTTAGTACTGCTGGATTATGGGCAGTAAGAAGCAATGAACTGACGGTACAACTTCATACTAAAGAAGGCAGGATGCTTCCTACTACCCACACCTCATTCACCATTATCTGACATATCTTTACCGGATAATCCAGCTTTTTTTTTTTATTAAGTAATGAAGTTAATCTCCAGGTATGGTGGACAGTAAATAATTAGATATCCCATCACATAACCAATCCCCCTAACTGGAATTTATCACAGATTAGAATCATAGAATCATTTAGAATGGAAAAGACCTCTAAGATCACCAAGCCCAATCATTATCCTAGCACTACTGAAATGATCATCTTGGACTACATGTTGCTCCTTGCTGCATCCCTGCAAAAAAAAAAAAAAAAAACAAAAAACACACCCAAGCCAGCTTGATCTATTGCTGCCACTTAGGCCAGCCTCCAAACAGAACTAAAAGAAAATTTTAGGTAATTACTTGTCTTAGTGCTGTGTAAAGGAAACCAGGTCCCCCAGACAAACAGAAGTCTGACCAAAGTTACAACCAACTTACCACTTGGGTGAAAGGTTTTTGTTTCATTCCACAAACACATTGCACTAGTACTGACACTTGTACATGAGCTAAGTATTTGTATTTTAGCTAGACAAGCAAAGTGTTAATTGATGTGTATCTCCTTGTTGATAACATATACCAAAGCATTTCCGTAATACTAAAACAAATGAGGTGCAAGACAGACAACTTTCTACAAGCACCAAGTTCTCACATGTGGGAGTAAGATTTCTGTTAAACTAATGTGATATGCTATACTTCGACACTTTCCATACAAACAACCATATTATTTCTTTTATCAGTGAAATTGTTCTCTTCAGTAGCTAGTTCCAGCCACCCAACACATTTTTGTTACACATTATTATATTTAGACATGAGATTAAGTTTATTTATTGTTTTCCATCTCTCCTTTCCTTTCAGAATCTGCCTACTACTGACCAGACTGAATCAGAAATTCCAGCAGCTGGCTCACTTTCACTAGTTGTTTTTACAGCTGCTTCAACACCAAGATCATAAAAATAAATTGCAGTAATATCAGGGTGCTGGCACCAACACAGAGAACAACAAGGTGCAAACAGTACGTAAATAACATATGACAAAGTGTGGAATTATACCAATGTACTCCAAGCCCTCTCACTCTCATGAGATGAGGCAGAAAGTCATACATTTTCAAGCACTGAATGAGCATATTCCTCATGCTCATCTTCCGAGCAGGAAATGCAACTTGCACTTTCTGCCAGAGTAAACTCTATAGACTTGGCCAGCCTCCAGCTTAAGTAATGACCAGAGTCAAAGAAATCCTACACAATCCATTCACTCCTGGCTGGCTGTGAGCAACATTCTCAGGCTTGCCTGAACATTGAGAGAGCAAATTAAAATACAAGGAACATTCCAGCCTCAGCCCTGCTCACTGCACTGGCTCAAAGATCAGTATCAGTACCACCATTCCCCATGCTCCAAGCAGAAGGGCTGTGCTGGTGCTGCGCACAAAGAGCAGGCAAGCATTTCTTCTCAGCTACTGCTCACTTGATACTTGAAACATGCAATTGGGCAGCTCCCACTGAATCTCAGCCCTTTGCCAGGAAATTGTTGGAAAAGTCATTAAAACACAACAAATCCAGTTACATTGAATAGTCACAGGACTGTAACAAGATACATTTGGCAGGAAACCCTGGTTTGCTGTATGATCTTATTCTCTCTGAAATTTCTCATGGCCTAGAGAACACATTTACAGCACGCAAAGTTGCACCAGCTTTCCCTTCCAGTAACCCATCTCCACCCTTGCCATCCAACCACACACTGTATCTTTGCAGGCCAAGGTCGATCTGGACCCAAACAAATCAAGGTGAGAAGCTCCCGAGCGCTGGCCCCAACCACCTCCTCTGGCCTAACACAATTCTGCTTCCCTTTCTCTCCTGTTGGGAAACACCCCAAGTCTGCACAGAATTTACTTCTCTGCACCAGGGGCACTGAGAGATATCCTGCAAAAGGCTCAGATTTTCCATCAACAGCAGACTCATTTTTTGCTGTATAATATCTGCCATCTAAATGTACACACATTTGTGTGCCAAAAATCATAAAAGTCTTTACGTCACAGGGGTGCTATATACAACTGGGTTTCAGTGTTTCAACGCTTAAATGAGATATAGCTAGTTTTCCAAGCAATGTCTAATTTTGGGTTCCTTTCTGCTTATTTCCCCTGAGCTGCATAAGCAAAGTGGCTAAGTTTAAGGTTCTCAGCTTCTTTCAGGTACAGAGCTCTGCCTCCAAGCACAGAATTTCCTTTTGATTCTTCTGTGTTTGGTCTGCCTGAAGAAAAACTTTTTAATACTGTTGAGTGAAAAAACTGTCAGCAGTTATCCTGCACTACATCTGAAGACACCTGTATCTCTGAGGCAACATGGGACACATTTGTGAGCAGCTGCTGCGAGCAGCAAAAGATTGTCCTACTTCTTCCTATCAGGGCACTTCAAGCCAGGCACTATTCATCAGTTGTGTACAAAAGGAAAACACAGCTAAAGAGGTTAAAAAAAATACTCAAAGAGTTGACATTCCACTACTGCTTAGCAACCATTTTTACGCTGCAAGGAGAGTCTCTCAAGTTCTGTTACAGCAAGGACAGATTTTGAAACATTCCTGCCTTGTACTTAATTCAAAAGCTGCAACCATGCACTTGCCAGTGGCTCTCCAAACACCTTTGGAACGCGCTTTATACTTGTATCCAGTAGGCTTCCTGAGACATCTGAGCGCCTTTTGTGCTACTGGCAGTAGCAGCCCTAATCACAAACATCTGGCTGTGAATTCCCCATTCTTATGTTTGTCTTATCAGGGATAGGCTGAAGATACTTTGCTTGAAATAATTCACTTCCAAGGCCTACATAATTAATTCTTCAGCCAGACAAAATCATGAAAGCTGTATCAGATTAGAGAAGGCCTGATCCACAGTCCAGTGAAGCCAATGGAAAGACATCAATTCTCAGTGCATTTGGGGATTGGTCCCAAAAAGAAGGAGCCAGTACTTTTGCCAAGATGTTGAGCTCATGGTCAAATATAATACTTCAGTACCTAGGTTGAATTCAGCATACAAACTTTTCTAAGTATGCAGTTTACTTATACAGACCCAAGCATGACTATAAAAAGCACAAATAAAACAGCACTAGAGAATTTTAAAAGACTACTTGAATGCATTCAAACCTTACCAAGTTACAATTAATATCAGTTAGCAAATTCTCCTAGGATTCTTAGGGGAATAGTACCTGAAAACATCAATTTCTGTGTATGCATATATAGCTTCTGTAGTTACGGTGGGTGTTGGGTCAGATACACACTGTATAAGCCACATAAATGAGATCTGGACACCAGCAAGCCTCTATCAACATCCACAGGGCCAGTAGCATCCATTCTTGTGTGAATCTAGCCACTAAGGGGCATCAAATAAACTCACATTACAGGAATCACGTAATGGATCAGAATATCAAGAAACACGCCATAATATATTCAGGACAGCACTCATCGAAAGCTGGTGGACAGGAAGCTCAAGTGTGCCAGATGCTCTACAGTTGCTGCTGAAATAGCAAAGTAGAGGTAGTGTCTAGGTATTAAGCATGGCCTTTGACACAAAATTCTGGTAAATGAAGGTCTAATGAATCAGAACCTCTTCCCACTCGTTTTATGTCCTTTCTGCAGCCAGCATTGAAGGGAGCTCTGAATCACTCCTAAATGCATAATTTATCTACTTGCCAAAATGCATTTCTTCTCCACAGAGCAGCAAAGTCATATTGGTTTTCTTACTAGAGAGTGTACTTTGGTAACTTGATTATGTCTTTCTGGGTGTCCCCAGAATCCTTCAGTTCCTGCTACATACAGCAAAGCAATTGCTGCAGCTCAGTGACTACAGCTTAGTACCATCATGTACCTTGGGCAGCTGTTTCAAGGTTGATTTCCATTGTTTTAATGCAATCTTCAGATAGACAATATTTATCCTTCCACCACTTTTGCAGTAGCAGGAGGCACAACAAAGCTGCACAACTAAGAGCCCTCTGTCTGTTACACTCCACTGACAACCATAAGCAATTCTGTTCTTTCCACCACACCTCCTAATCTGGCTGACTATTTCCGAGTTAAGATGGAGTCCATCTATAAAAGACTCAGAAAACTGTCACATACTTGCATACAGTTGGTCTATAGCTATCTCTTCCCAAGTGCAGATGGCCTGAAGTAGTCCAATTTAACAGCAATTGCACAGCACTAAGAAGAGTTCTGAAAGCTTACAGAGGAAGTTGAAAGGATAACGCCATCTCTGTTATGTTTCTGCAGGTTACTTATTACACACACTCAGGTTTTTCCTCACTTCGGAGCATACAGCTGCAAGATAAGGCTGATGCTGCCAGTGTGACAGAGAAAGTAAAGGTACGAAGGAAGCAGAGTGGTCACACATCTTACAGGATTCTACCTGGACTTCCGCTTCAGGCTTGTTCTGTATAAGTGGTGATACTACAGAGAAATTCACACTGCAAGATATCATGTGTTACAATCTGAAAAAGCAGACAAAACAGAATAGATAGAGAAGAACCTCTGGTAGCTGAAGGGTCAAGTGATGTAAGACGGGCAGAGAACTGCAGAACAGTTGGCAAGTCTCAGGCTGAAATGCTGAGCAGCTAAAAGGTCAGAGAGCAAGTCAAAGGCAGCATCTGGAAGAGCAAAAAGACCTTCCAGCTCCCAGATGTCACTCCCAACTAATGAGCTACACTGCCTCCAAGCATCTGACACTGAAAAACCCCAAATCCTGTTTACAGCTTCATACTTTACATAGAGAGAGCGATCACAAGGGCAGCTTAAAAACAACATAATTCGCACATGCCACTGGTGAATACTTCAGCATTTACAGCATCATCTTACAAAAAGGAATTGATTAAGAGATCAGTCCAAACATGATTCCAGTACATAATCCCTCAAAGTATAAAAAATATCTGGCACTACTCTTTGTTCTTAAAGACTGACAGCCAAAAGCATCTCGGAATTGAAGTCAGCAAGCTCTCAGACAGCAACATGGCTGCATGCTCTGCTAGGAAATCCAACACAACTTTCCATGCTGTCCCTCTCTACTCTCAGCAGTTGGAGCTTCCTTTGTTTCTTGTAATTGCAACATCTTAATTATCTTGGTCAGTTTTACATTTACTAGGTATGCAAGCAGGGGAAAAAAAAACAACAAACACGATTTAGTTTGTTAACAGCAGCAGCAACCTCCTCGCAGATGTGCTGCAATTGACTGCTTCCTCAATGCTTTCAACTCACTTGCTCCTTAGCAAAAAGCTGGAGGTCAAGTAAACATTACTCCCCTTTTGCATGAAGCATGCTGCACAACCAGGTAGAGAAAATTCCTCTGTAATCACCAGGTCCCCTTTGCACCTGCACCAACAGCATCCCAAGAACAGATCTAAGGGCACATGTCTGCAGGTACATCATGTGCAGCATGCCTGCAAGCAAGCATGCTGACAGCAAAGAAGCCATCACGGACTGTATGCAGGTACCAAGCACCCACCCTCTTTTGCAGCACGGTCTCAGGACCACAAATTCAGTCAAATCAGAACCAAAGGCTCAGGCTTGGCACACTCAGGAATGTAGCCCCTTCCATTCCTACTCACTTCAGCAGCAGAGCCAATGTTTATGTTCTCCCTGCATGCCAGCCTCAGCAGGACCTAAACTTAACATAGATTTACTTTTGAGCAGGAATCACTACAGCTCTAATGCTTTTCAGAAGTGTTTTATGTGAATGGTAATTGCCTCTGTCACTTGAAAATATTAACCATACTGATGAATTTCCACACTATGGAACTGGAGATAACACAGTCAACATTTTTAAAAGCATATGTATGTCTTTCCCTAGAATGAGCCAAAACAAAATAAGCACCATTACTTTCTAGTTGCTATTTCCACCTTCAGCCCAGGAAAGCATTAATGCATGCTTACAAACTTAACATTTCACTTCTTTAAAACCAAATTTACAGTAGAGACACAGACTCCAAAATCCTTCATATATTGCAGGAAGCATTTCCAACTCCCAGACCCTCTAAACTGTTTCAGTAAAAAAAAAAAGCTTCAGTGCTGCCCCTTCCAGTAAAGCTCCCTGCTCACAGTATCCCCATTTTAATTAACATTTGGGCAATGATCTTAGAGGTCTCTTCCAACCTGACTGATTCTGTGATTCCTAAGCCAGCCTCGGGACACACAGCCTCGACTCTCAAAGTAGGCTGCAAAAAGAAAAGTGGTTGCATTAACCCCCAGACAGACACAAAGGAACACTGCTACAAACACAGCAGGTCCTGAACCTGCAGGAGTGGGCCAAGGACATTCATATTTACTTAGCTTAATTTGTTCAGCACCTCCTTTAAGAGTGGTGAGCTATCTGGGGGACATAAGGTCCCCCCTGCTGTGAATGACAGCTCATTAACAGCATAAAACAACGTTAAGCATAAAGTAGCATGATCTACCTTCTCCTACCAACTCCCTGCACAGCAGGGAGAAACTGAGCTTTATAAGTCTTGGTCTGTACAACAGAGTATCAGCATGCCCAAGGGGAAGGAGGTTACCAAGCACATTCAGAGGGCCTTGCTATTTCACACTGCTGTAGTCAAGGCAACCAGGAACTTATATCCTAGACCTCACTGCAGAGCCATTGCACTCTAGGATTTTTAGTGCCATGTACGTACTGCTGAGAGCTGCTATCTCATTTTTCCCATCTCTTTGGTGGTCACTGTTGAAGAAAAACAGGACCAAGTCAAATTTCTTTCACAGAATAAATAATGAGGTTTTCTGTCTCTCATCTATTACAAATATCAAAACTGTCATAGCAAAAATTTTTTTGGAAGATCCGATTTTTTCACCCCTGCAACCTTTATGCTACCTGTAACATGAACCAATGCCATCCTGCACTTCAAAAGCAATGTGTTTATTAGTGCAGGATACCCAGGATAAGTTTAAATCAGTACCCCACAAATTCAAGCAGCTCCCTTACTCGCCTAAGCACATGAATATAGAATTTGTTTCTGTAAAACACAATGCATTTTGGAAGGTATGAATTCTGTGAGGTGACTACTAAGTGCCATCATCAGCACCACAGATCATTCCATAAACCAATCTTGCACAGTAGAGATGGGTAAAAGTTTCAGGTGTGACTTCCTCTATTTTAAAACTGTACATTATGTGCAAGTTTTCCCACAGAACTGTATAACCAACCTTTAGAACAGAAAAGCAGAAAGGCCAGCGTAAGGGATTTTAACTCAAATACCTTCACCCTGAGCAGCACCCTGCGGGCACTAGATTGTGGTAAGCTCATAATTTCAGAGAGAACACCAGAGAAGGAAGGAGGGAAGGCATGCTGATTGTGCACATGTGGGCAAACAGTCATTTCACGGGGTCCTAAACTCTGTAGACTAGCAGTGGCTTCAAGTACTGAGTGTCTGAAATGCATCTTATACTTCATTGAAAACTTGCACTAGTAAAAAAAAAAAAACAAAAACCATTAGGTATTACAAAGCAATACAGTCTCACTGATAACAGATCGTTTGCTACCATTTTTTATCCTCTGAATACTTTTTCATTCCGCTGTTCCTACAAGTTAGAAAGTGAAGTACCCTGGTAGCAAGCCTGTAGAAGACAATTCTGCTTATGAAAATTGTCTTGATTATACCAGCTTGAGTTGTCCCTTACGTAAACTTAAACACCAAGTTTTATCAGAACAGATACAAGCTCGAATAAGATTTTTCAGTACATCTCCCAATAGACACAGTGGTTCAAGACTGTACTTAGTCTTTCATGAATGCAAAAATGTAAGCTGACTTTTTCTGAAGCTAGACCAACTGGTGAAAACAGTGGAAAAGACTGCAACAACTGCATTTTCCAGAAAAATAGACGCTGGTACTTGGCTTGTGAGGCTGCAGAACAGGCATCCTTTACTTTTTCTTCACATTTCTATTTTTGTTGTTTTACAGTCTTGTCTCTTTGAAGACATAAGATTGCTGGTGCCATTTCAATAGTAAAAGTAAGCATCAACACATCCCAGATGCTGCATTTCTTAACAAAACATTCAAGTACCTAGAAAGTTCCCAAAGTTTCAAAAATAGCTTTAGACATAAGATATCCAGATTCAGCAGGCTGAGAAACAGTCAAGCATAGCTGACAGATGTTAGACTTATTTTGTTGACTGCATTCGGCTTCCCTGGAAATAAGCTGGTAAAGATATCTGGAGAAATGCACACAAATATCACAGCAATGCTTAGCAGCACCAACTCTTCTGAAATCCTAAAAGTTCTTGTTGGAGAAGCTTGCCTCTTACAATGGTGAAATTTGCCACGTGCTTCAGTGAAATGACAATGAATTAAACTGAATTGCTATTTGTGACTAGGATTCAAATGCAGATGTATCATCTAGATTGCTAGGCTGGATGTGGCTCTGGGCAGCCCAGTCTAGTAGTTGGTGACCCTGCACATAGCAGGGGAGTTGAAAGTAGGTGATTGTTGTGGTCCTTTTCAATCCAGGCCATTCTGTGATTCTATGATTTATGATTCTAAAATATTCCAAGGCCAGCCTAAGAGTCTAAACATACAATACAAAGATATCAAACTCTATCAAATGCTTTTTCACTGGACATGAGATCATGGACATCAGGTCATCATGCAGGTGCAGAGCAACAGTGGGCTCCTCCACACAACATAGGCTGAGTAGAACCACAACTAGTAGCTCTGACATCAGCCCACTGCACCTGGGCTCAGCCCGCACTGCAGAGATGTGGACCATAACCTATAAATAGATAAAAGAAGCTACAGTGAGGAAATCCTCTGTTGTGCACACGAAGGAACAACTCCAATGCAATGCTTTCATTTACAGTGAACATGCAGCTATATTTCACCAGGAATGAAAATGTTTCCGGCATTCCAGCTCTCTGCTAAATTAGACACAGATGATGGAGGTTATTTTCCAAACATATGGAAGACAATGCAGCTGAAATCTCAGCCGGGCCTTGAGAGATCCTGTACATAAAGCACTAAGCTTTCTACAGCACAAAAGAGATCTAGAAGGCTACTACTGTGCTTTCATTCTGTACTGTGATTTAGGATGATATTATGAGTCTGAAATGTTAAAAGAAAGTAATAGAAGCCTTTCAAGTGCCCTCAAAGTCAGATATCTGCGTGTCATGTATCTGGACAACTTCTGCTTTCAATGGAAGCCTGATCTCTACTTCAAAGAGAGGAAGTTAGGCAAAAAGGGAAAGAATGTACACCTAAGTGCTGGCAGCCCCAGGAAACTCAAGACCAAAGGGCCATATCTATCAATTTCCCAACACTGTAAAGACACACCAAAGACTACAAAATACTTAACCAAGAACAACTGAAGACCCAAGCTCTTGCATTCCTCCATCTCCGCCACCAGTTCACAATATTTGCTCATTTAATTATTTGAATCATCACACAATAGAAGCATGAATTCTGCACATACATTGCTACATAACTTCTGATTGCTGCAGTCAGCGGCTTCAACACTTGGGATGTTCCAAAGTAGAATGTAAATTCTGCATGTGATATCTTTCTCTGCTATTTTCTGCTTGTTTCAAAATTTCCTATGAACACAACAAGATGGTGTTTTGCAGGAAATGCTTGAAACATTCTCAAAGGAGCACCCATTTCTGGCTCAAGAGTCACAGAAGATTTGCAAATGAGCTTAAAGATAAACAGTTAACCACAGGATTTTCACGCAACCAAGAACTTCGGTGTTCCAATGGTATTAAATACTTCACTAGGACTATTGACCAGAGTATGATAAATAGAACTAGGACCAGAAGGTTACTGAACTAGCCATGCAGAACTCTTCACACAATGACATGATTTTTGTGTGTATATACACACACATACATATATACCAGAGATGTTGGGTGTTAGCAAAGTCTTCCTGTTGCAGTACTGCTGGTGCACATACCAT
Organism: Lagopus leucura; assembly: GCF_019238085.1. Classification (NCBI taxonomy): domain Eukaryota; kingdom Metazoa; phylum Chordata; class Aves; order Galliformes; family Phasianidae; genus Lagopus; species Lagopus leucura. The sequence continues at coordinate 25,949,997 of NW_024962264.1, forward strand.
TAAAAAACACACACTGTAAGCAGATGGCCTGTCTGCAAGGTCCTTTGCACAGGAAGTTTAAACCTTTTGTGCTAGAGGGAGAAGAGTGCTCTAAATTGAGTTTCTACAAGCAGTTTTCAAAGTACACTTCTCAGTAGTTTTACCACAGATGGAATTTTCACCTATGGACAAATGGCTACCTTTCAACTATCAGGTTAAGACATAGAACATGGCACCATGAAGGACAGTGTAATAGAGTCCTTCTGTTCACACTAAAATGGATTGTTGTTCCCAAGGAAGTCACTAAATGAGCTAAAAATGAACCTGTCTCACAATCTAAGATTTGTCAGCAATACCCAGAGGGCATTTTGATTTGCAACCCTGTAGCAATATACAGTATTACCACTGTCACAGTTGCACAGATTTTTGAAGAAGCAGGTGCAGAAGTGGGTCGACATCAAAGACTTTTTCCAATGGACCTGTCACTGAAAAATCATGCACAGGACAAAAGTGAGCACAAAGATGTACAGCCTCTCCCTGTTTTAAATTGTTTTTCCAACCCTGAAACACTTATGAACCATTTAGTAGAAGTCTGAAAAAGGTACTCAAGAGAAACACTTAGCTTTCCCTGTGATATTTGCTGCAGGTAACAAATTCTGCAAGATGGAAACATGAATACAACAAAGAAACTGAGGAACAAAACACACACATCAATTTTAGAGCCTGGTCATTGTCTGTTCAACCCAGAATCCATCACAGAGCAAGGATCAAGTCCTCTCTGAAGAGATCTGCTTTTGCAAGGACAAAATGAGTCTAACAACCAGCTTAATATTGACCCTACACATCCAGAGTCTACCACCAGTGCATCATCACACAAATCACAAGAGGTGATTCAAAACATAGAGAGAACATTACAGCCAGCTCTTTCAGCCTAGAAGAGAATGAGGCAGCAGGAAGAAGAAAAAAAAAAAAAAAAGAATAGATAGCTTTTCCATAATATTATAGAGGCAATTTTTACATATGATTTTAAATGAGCAACAATAAAAGCAAAATAGATATTTATCATGTTTATTGCTTGATGCTGATACTTGGCAATAAATCTTTGTATGTGCGATTTACTGCCAAATTCATGTATAAGCTCAACTACACAACAGTTTCTGAGAAAATGAATAGCATCATTTTAAGGTTATTAGACTACAATTATGAACATACTCCAACCAATCCAAACTGAAGTTTCAGCTTCACATTCCAAACCCTGCACGTTTCTTAATATCTTCTCTTTTCAAATTTGATTTCAAGTCCTGCTTTTCATTAAAATCAGTGATTTCAGAAACATTCTAATACATGAAAATTCAATGCAGGATATTATTACTTACATTAGATACTGTTTTACAATACACGCTGAAAAACAAGCAACTTCATTTTTAATTTAAAACTAAAAATATATATTGTGACCATTACTGGTCACAATTACACAAATGAGCATTTTCTGGGGGGAAAAGTCTTCAGGAAAGCGGTTGACCAGCCCTGTTGCATACAATACCCAAAGGAGTATTGCATGGCTCCTAGAAATAGGAAACCAACAGCATTAAATGGTGGCAAACAGTTTCAATAATGCATCTTCTATGCAGACAGAACACTCCCCTTATACTTGGAACACGCAGGCAGAAATCTGACCCTGTACCCATGTCACGCTTAATATGAAGGACTAAGTCACGGTTTATCCCTTTTATTACTCAATTGAGAACCACACAAAGCAAAAGAGAAATAGAAGGAAACTGAGAAAATGTCACCACAACGGACAGACAAAAGGAAATCTAGACACATCTGGATGTTATGAAAGCAACATATTTTCAACATGACTTTCCATTCTTCTATCTGGCAAATGTGTATTGCATGTGTGAAAACCTAATCCTGAGTTTTTTGAATTACAGTGCAGAAATACAAAATACCCCAGAAGAACAGTCAAGCTTTTGCTGGTGAAAACAAAAAGCCCATGATAAACAGCATAGCACAAGATGAAGAATGTTTTAAAAGGAATAGATTTAAATACATTATTCCAAAACAAAACTGCCCTAGTATCCTCCATTCAGTTAGATGTACAGTTATATTTGTGCAGAAGAAGGAAGGGCACAAGCAGCTCTCACAGCAGTAGAACACTCCTGAGAAACTGCTGCAGAGCCTGGGGTACCCCAGCAGAGATCTCATATCTGGGTTTTGGAGAAGCGTCCATCCAGAATACACCTCAGGGCCCCAATTTTCACTCAAGCAGCCCTGCAGTGAAGGTTATTCCATGCAAACATTTAAAGCTTCAGTCTGCAAAGCGAAGCCTTCACAAGCTGTTTTGACATCCCTAAAGAATGTGGTCATTTGGAAGCAATTAAACATTTTACACAGCTCAGACTTAGTCCAGAGTTTTCCTTTCGATCCTAACAAAATTGTTGTTCTTGGATAGTAGTGTAACTTCAAGATGTAAAAGATTGTTTGATCCTCAAGAGAAGCGCAGGAATCACTTTTGATAGTGAAAGAACAAATGACACATTTATTTCAGCCTATTGCTTGCAAGAAATCCACATTTTGAATACACATTTTGTCTTCTCTAATTAAAATAGTCTGAAAGGAATATAAAGTAGACATAGATCTCTCTCCATTACTGTTTCCTAACAGCAGTAATATGTAACAAATTATTTCCAAACTTGCTCTCCAATTCAATCTGAAAAATAATAAATCATACCAACGTATTAGCAGCTTATTTGGGGTGTTTGATTTTTCTCACTGGAGACAAAGACAGCTTGGAAGGCACTCAGGGCAGAGGAATGAAGATGAGCATTTGGTTGTACTGAGGCCGTGACAGCCAAGAAAAGAATACAAAACATTCCACAGATGTTTAGAGGGTGCAAACAGCAAGAAGAAAACAACTTAAAGGGGAAGATGACAAACATTGATGCACTGAGGCAGGAAAGGCAAAGGCTCATGAAGACATGATGGACATCAGCCATGTCCATTGGCAGCTCTATGAATCAGTGGAGTCATCTTCCCACAGCATGTGCAAGCAAGCAAACACTGCCTCATTTAGGTAGCAGAAACAAAAACCGTGCTCCATGTCTCAGCAAAAGCCCTCCCACGTCTCTCCACTGCTTCAGAGCAAGAAACACAGGCATGGTGAGCACAAGTGTGGTTACTTTTTCCATGCTCCACCTTCATCCACATACAGACTAAACAAAATGCTCTGGATCATATTCACACAACTTCATAATCCTGACAACTACAATACCATCAAACCCAAAGCTTTTGTGATGATCCCATACATAAATACATCTATATTCTGAAAATAGGATTCTTTTACTGTTTACCAAACTATTTCCCAGTACTGCTACAGCCCATTTTTTTTTTTTTTTTTTTTTTTTTTTTTTAAGTTTCTCAGAGGTTTGAGATTTGCATTGTTTCTCATCAAGATCACTGTTCTAAATGTGGCTCCAGTGTTATAAAAACACAGCAGTTCAGGTCAAAGCATCTTAGTACTCCTCACTGGTAGTTATTTCTATTGCCTAGATAAGAAAAAAAAAAAAAAAAACACATGTCAAAATTATTTTTACAATGACGATAGCAAACCTGCACAGGTTAAAACATCTTTGAGCACTGAACCCAATCCCTGCCACAAGCAAGCTGCCAAGATGTCACCAGCCACACCTGGGGCAAATGCTTCAAGCCCCATGCTAAGAGCTGCTGTGAGGGAAAGGGACGTTCAATAGTTCCAGCAAAGTGCTGTTGATCATGGAGCTCATCCCAAACCTATTGATGCACAGGTATGCTCCCTGAATACATACATAATTTACTCTGGCCCACTGTAGGCAGGGGCTGCAACGAGCACCAGCTTGTAGGTAGCCTATGAAGACATGTACACCTGGAAGCTTCTTCACCTTCCAATATCACAAGATAACTTTTTACTTATTTACTCAAAATTTGCCAACCTTGCACAGCCACAGGAGGGCAAATGAAAATCTGGCTCTCCAGAAGAATGAGAAATTATTTCTTATAATAGCATTCGTATTTAGCCATTGGAAAACCTTGGAAAAGTTTACTGTATCTCAACAACAGTAAAACAGTTCTGAAGAACAGCTTCTCTGCATTAGCTGTAGGAAACAGCAGCAGTACTAGCATAACTATGCAAAAAAGCACAAAGTTATCCTGTAGACCTTAGCTCTGATTTAATTACTACTGAATAAGGAGTGAGACATTCACAACATATTTCACAACTTGCTATGCTTAAGCCTATTTGTATGGCTTTTAGAATGTTGCAACATACACAAAATGAGAACAGGAAATTAAGGACTACCCACTAAAAAGAGGGTTTCATTTTAGGCACTGCTCAGAAGAACTGGCAGCTTCAAGTTCAGCAGCTTGCCATTACACTGAAGACAATTCACAAGGCACTGCAGCAGGGAGCATCTGTAATCACTTAATTCATTTCACTTCTTTGTTCCTCCACCCCAACACAGCATTTTTGTGAAGTGCCACCCTGAGCTATTGAAAGTTTTCTTGAATTCAGCAGTCAGATAAAAATCTAGAGTTGCTCTTGCTTGTGCTTGGTATTTGTGATCAATAACATGATCCCGTGTCTGTTCTCTGACTGATAGAATTAATTTTCCTGCAATCATTCACTTGCAGACTGTTCACATTTATCACCTCCTTCCCACAAATGCCTTACAAAGTTGAACAGCTGCACAGATACAGACATTTGTGCTGCCCAACAACAAAGCATGGCTATTAGCAGCAAGCAAACACTGAAGACGTGCAGCTTGGGTAAACTGAAGGGGTTTGAAAGCCTAGAGAACCATGGCAATTACTCATTTTTCTTCCACAGACTTATTTTTCCCCAGCCCTGTCAATGACATCATCCTATTTACACATCTCATCTGTACAGACACAGAATAAGGTATGTCTAAACAGTTCAGCAGCACTGCTTCAAGAGGCACTGATTCAGCACCCTGCTCTGCCTTTAACACCTCTCTCACATCCCACAGCCAATTGGCAATGGCCAAGCTGTAGATCCCTACTTGTACATCACACCCAATTACTTCTGCTCAATGCCAGGCCGGATGTGGCTCTGGGCAGCCTGGTCTAGTGGTTGGCAACCCTGCATATATCAAGGGGTTGAAACTAGATGATCATTGTGGTTCTTTTCAACCCAGCCCATTCTATGACTATGATCTCCTTCCAACCAGGGCAAAACCATGGGTTTTTCTCAGCAACATGGGACAGACTGGAAGCTGACAGAAGATAGATGGGCACAAAAATGCTAAAGCTATAGAGAAGAACATTTCTAGAAACTATCAAGAAGTACCTGTTGCTAAACACACAGCAGCACAGCATCATACATCAACCTGACATCTGTAGATTCCATTTGTTAGCTGCAAAAATGTTAATAAAGTACTAATAAACTCACAAGACAAAAGTTAAGCCTAGATGCTACCAGCAGAAACTGAATAGCAACAGGACCTGGGCAACATCTTCAGGATCTCCAAGACAAAGTAGCTCTGACTTTTCCACAAACAAAAATAAGTGCAGGAAAAAAAAAAAAAAAAAAAAATCACTGTTCCCTTTTGGTGGGCTCCTTGGCTGAGAAAAACCTGTTTAAGAAGTGAATTCAATACTAACCTCTGTGGTAAGACTGAGGCTTTACCCCTACTTCCTACTGCCTACTGCAACTTCAGAGGCCACATTCAGCAGGCTATCTCATGAAACTTCTCCAATTCCTCCATCTCCATGCCCTGCTTCACAAAACTCACAGCTAAACCAACCAGTCATCCTAACATCACAATGGATTCCCAAGCCCCTTCATGTGTGCTGTTGTCCCAGGGCAGGGAAAATTGCCTTCCATTCAGCTGGAAACCAACAACCTTCTGACAGAAACCTGGGCAAGAACCAGTCCCTTCTCATATCAACTTCCAGCAAGAACACAGTCTCTTTCTTGAGAGATCTTTCAGCACCACCAAACATATCACAAGTTGCAGTATAAAGATACTCTCTAGAGAGCTCTGTAATATTTTAATAGGCTGGTTAAAAGGGGAAGAAATTGCAGGATCATGTCGTGATTTCCACAGTATTTTACTTTTTCCTACCTTAAGAGCCTTGAAAAATCATACAAATGACAAACTAGCCAAAAAAAACATCATCTTTTTGTTCTGCTGTCAGCGAGTTCCAGAGCAAGCAGTTTGATCCTACCAGTTTCCAAGTGATGTGTCTAGGCATCCAGGCTGCACAGCTAGGAGAGCCATTCAAGTCTTCCGGCTTTTAAATACATCCAGAAAGCTTGTTTAACAAGCCTATTTGGCGCTGATTTTTTTTTTTTTCCCCAATAAGTCACCTTCTCAGTTTTGTGATGAGACTTCCACCCTGTCATTGCTAGTCCTCTACACTAGATGCCAAAGGAGCTGCGTTCCTGCCTGCTTTTAAACCCACAGCAAACTATATTCCCCAGGTGCGCAGAAGCACTCTCAGCTTGTCTTTGAGCCCCTCTACATCCTATGTTTAAACCTACCCATGATCTTCACACTGACCTAAAACAGACCTTGTGACAACTCAGTAGTTTGTGAGCTCATACCTTTTAGTCTGCACAGGATCACAGGATCGTAGAGGTTGGAAGGGACCTCCAGAGATCATTGAGTCCAACCCCCCTGCCAAAGCAGGTTCCCTACAGCAGGTCGCACAGGTCGGCATCCAGGCAGGTCTTGAACATCTCCAGAGAAGGAGACTCCACCACCTCCCTGGGCAGCCTGTTCCAGTGCTCCGTCACCTCACTGTAAAGAAGTTCTTGCGCACATTTGTGCAGAACTTCCTATGCTGCAATTTCCAGCCGTTTCCCCTTGTCCTGTCTCCACTCACCACTGAAAAGAGTCCGGCCTCGCCATTCTGCCCCCCACACCTTAGATATTTATAGACCTGGATCAGGTCCCCTCTCAGTCTCCTTTTCTCAAGGCTGAACAGACCCAGTTCACTCAGCCTTTCCTCATAGGAGGGATGCTCCAGGCCCTTCACCATCTTTGTGGCAAATCCTTTAACCTGCACTGTTACACCACTGCCAGCATTCAAGAAGTGCTGGCTGAAGCTGTCAGCAATTTCCTCAAGGAAGGGTTTTAAACATGCTTGCTATCTGGCTTCCATCCTTCTAGGCAGTTCCACAATACCATCAGTTACTCACAAGTGTGTGCAACACTCCATTCCCTGAAATCAGAGAAGGCAGATCACAACTGAGAACAACTTATGTACTGCATAAACCAAAACCTACTCTATCTTACCTACTGACCTACACTCAAGAGCATTGTGTGGATAAATGCAGGCCTTTCTAGCTGCATGTCATAATTTCTGAACAGCATAATTTCTGAACATAGGTAGGAGAGGAACAGCAGATGGGACAATTTCACCTACAGCATCCTGAAGTTCTACTGTATCAGGCGAGGAGGTTTCACTGATAGTCAAAAAAAGTAGTTCTTGTTGAGAATCCCAAGCCAACTAAACTTACATAGGTAATTGTCTGACTAGCCTAGAAATTCCTTCATCAGAAGATTTAGTTACCATATCCCGGTTTTATTCTGTATGTCACAGTTAAAATGGGCCAAAAGGGACCATTCATTAAGCAAAGTTGTTGTACTGTTTTTCTGTTACCCCATCTCATCTACCTGTTCATCCCAGACTTAATCACTTTAAAAAAAAGTGGAAAATGGAAATTCTCACTCAAGATGAAGAGGAGATGTGTACCAGGCATACTACAGAATAGGACTTCATAGAGTTTGGTAGCACACAAATAGAAGTTATTTGGGACACAAAGATTTACATTTAATGGGAATTATCACAGCACTCTGAGTACTTCAAGGCTACATTAACTAAGATGCACACAAACCATACCTCACAAGGAACCTCTGACCCCCAGCTAGGGATGAAAGGCCATGAATCAGTAAGGTATGCAACTTCATATTCACATTAGAATGCTATTTAAGGCAACACGGCAGAAGAAACTGAACAGCCCCCTGGTCTGTCAGACAAAGCAGTCTATCACATGGCACCTCCAAGGTTCATAGCAAATAAAACTTAACATGCTGGTCTTTTTCAGCAAGAAGTACAAAAAAAGTCAAATGAAATCAGGCCACTCCACAATAAGATGTTATCACAAATATCACACTCAGCCTCTATTCTGCCCCATACAGAGCCATACTGTACAAAGATACGTTGCATAACTTCTGGTATAAGAGGAGATGTATTGCCAAGCTTCAAGTACCTTTATAAGGGAGAGGTATGACAGACCCAAGGCAAAGTTTCATTTCATCCATATAGAGTGCCATCAGCCTGGCCAGGACACCAAGCTGAAAACCCAAGAGAATTCTGCTTCTTAACGACATCCTGCACTGCCACAAAGGTGAGCAGAGCTACCAGATCTCATGGGACACATTTCAGCTAGGAGCTTCTCAAACCTCAACTTGTGCATGCATCAGCACAACCCAATTGTTCTGCCCACAGTCCAGCTGCACCATCAGCCTGGGAGCCAATCGGACCAGTTCTCTGCTTGCCCTACCTGTGCACAGCAATGCCTCTCTGACACCTGCCCATTTTTCAGATCCTCAGAAAAGCAGCTGAAATGCCACTCAGGCTTGCTGGTATCCCTCAGCAGCACTGCTCACAGCCCATTCTTCCAGTTTTCCTCCTGCCACTGTAGCAGCATGACCTTTTCATTATTGTTTCCTTGCCCTGGACTCATTCAGTGCTTGGTATAATGGCACAGACTAGAAATTATTTCTTTTACTGGCTATTTCCATTAGGTATCGTACACTATTTCATCACTACTTACTGTACACTTATGGAGCAACAATAATGAACGTGCCCTTGTGGCTAGAAATGACACCATTTTCTATTACTCCCTAAGAAAAGGAAGAAAAGAAAAACTCACGTCTCAAAGCCTTTCTGCTCACACCAGGCGATGAATACCTCCGAAGCAGCGTCCCAGGAGTGACAACATCAAATAAGGTACAGACATCTGACGGGAGCCTCGGCATTTAGAATTCTTTCTTCTGATGCTAGCAGAGGATCACCCTGATGCTAAACTCCTGTTCTGCAGTTCTCCAGTTGCCAAGGGCAGGTATCAGGTGCTGTGAGCCTGCATTGTACAGCTCTGCTGCGTGAAAGCTTAATCTCGTTATGTGATAAATAGTCTTGACACTGAACGTGCCATGTGGCGCACACTCAACTGGCTGCTTTAGTCCCTTACCCGTGTGAGTCCTGCACAGCAAAGGGCAGCACCACAGCTGATACTGCATGTAGTAAATCCTAAGTAACAGCTGACCAGACCAGAGTTGAATTGCCACAGCAAGCAAGAATCGCTTGCAACATCAATGTTAGGATATTGTAAACTCTTCAGAATTAGTCAGGTTTCCCAGACTCCCCAGACTCATGGTTGACTTGCTACAAAACAGAACCCTCAAAAGGAAAATAATGAAAAAAATCTTGCCATAAGCAAGATTGGGGTTCGCTGCTGGTTGTATTTTCATCCTGGCACATCACACGTGAAGTATTCCTGCAGTAAGGGACTATTCTGCTCTTTCACATCAGTTCATGCACAGAGAGCACAACCTTCCAAATCATTAAACACAGCTTCTGAAGCCAGCCCCATGGTTACTTTCAGAATGAAAAAGCACTGTCAAAACAGCTGCTGTAATGTTTCCCCACACTGCACTCCCCACAGTCCCCAGTCAGGAATTCCTGACCGTAAGAAACCTTTGTTTCACATCCCAGTTCACTCATGGATAGCCTATACCCATTTACTCCTGCATTACCATGTAAACTAACAGTGCCTTCCCACTTTCACTAGCTTACATAAAAGCCAGTTCTGATTCTTTCATATAGACAAGCTTCAACAGTTAATGGAGCAACCCAAAAACACCCAGTCCCTTTTGCTTACAAACAGATAAATGGTTTTTACCTTCAGCTTTCAGTATTTCAAGCCATGACTTGTGGCAGTGCCTTCTTACAGCTTCTTGCTGTTCATTCAGGTGTCCCTTGTCAGAAAAACCCAAGCTAGGAAAGCCTGCTAGCATAAGTCCTTGATCTCTACTTGTACAAATATGTGCAATTTTAAATGCTATTTTTCACAAATTGAAGGAGTGACTCAATTTTGAGTGCTGTACATGAAACTCTTCATCCCATGACAGTACAACTGAACAACACATTCAAGTGTAAAACTAGTTTGCTTCATATTTTACAGCTATCTCCCCTGAACCACGCTACTGCCCAGAGCACAAGCATGTGAGACATTAAACTCACTTGAAATCACATGGTTTTGATTACCACTCTCCATTTGCCTTTTTTTTTTCCCCCTTTCTTTTTTTTAACATTCAGAGTTGAGCATCTAAGTCCATAGCTGCTACAACCTAAAGCAAGCTGACATTTCTTGCATTAAATTATTTCAGAAATCTGGGCTTCAAGCTTCTGAAACCCTGTGTTAACGAGGACACATTTCATAACAGTTAAAAGTCCTTCTCCACATTAATAATTGCTTACTTGCAGATGAATTCATTGACTTTTACCTAAACTGTGTTTTAAATGCAGCTTTCAAATGTTTGGAGTGCCATACAACAAAATCGTGCACTTTTACTATTTTTAAAAATAAATAATAGAATGAACAGCACTGCAAGTAAACCTGCCTTACTGCAAGTACTGAAGGGTATTTTCCCATACAAATAAAGAAAATTCGTTCTTAGCCTACAACAGTTACTAATTTGTAGTAGCAGCACTGCTTTACACTTTCTTTCCAAAACTTTATTTTTGGCTAAACTTCAGACCTATTATTGAATTAGGCTTCTTGAGCAGGACTTCTCCCATTCACTTCTATACTTGACAAATTTCACATCAAAGTTACTCAACTCAAAACACCACGTGCTCCAGCAGTGCTGATGATTAAGGTCCCCAATACTACAGGGAGCATCATAACACCAAGCCCATCTGCAAATCTCACATTCTAGGCGATTCCTTTCAGCTCCACTAAATGCAGAACCTAAGCAGGTTTTTCACTTGCAAGCCTAAGAACTCCCAGTCCTTTAAAAAAAAAAGAAAAACAAAAACCAAAAATCAGTTGCATCGCTGTTCCAAGCCCCAAAATAGGTCTTCTGACACCTTTATTTATCTTAATGCTTTAAAAAAAAAAAAAAAAAAAACACTAGAGGAGGGGAAAAAAAAGAAGAATCTGTGGGAGCAGCTGCACAAATATTGCAGCTGCCAGAGACAGAGCTACTCTCCAGCATCCAGATTTCATGCTTTGTGTTGTGCAATACACTTCGCAGTGGATAACCACAGTGACTTCACATGCACGTGACACAGGGTTTTGGTCTCAGTTGTGGCTGTGAGGCAAAAAAAGCTCCACGCACAGCCACCAGAAGACAACACACTCAGGTCTGTGTGCCTAGAGAGTAGCTAGGCATCCAGAGGCTTAGAGGAAACTGCCAGACATCAAAGTTACAGAACTAATATACTGCTTGCTGTGACTTCACATGGACAAACACCTTGAAACTATCATAGAAAGCAAAGTTCCTTATGGTACAAGGATTTACATGAATTTTTTTCTCAACACCTTCAAATCAATAAAAGCTCCTACCCATCCTAATGCCCACGCATTTCCCACTGAAGAACAGCAAGTGATCCAGGACAGCAAGGATCTATGCCAAGCTGCCTGCTGCAATCATTCAGCTTCTTCAAACAAGCAGCAAAAATATCAGGTTATTTTTCTCCCAGTTAATGAACTTCCAAACAAAACAGAATTGTGACAACAAACAGCAGCTATGATGGGCAAAAGTCATCCCTGTGGCCCAGCACGCTACCTTGGGCTGAAGTTTAGGTCTCAGTAGCAAGCAGAACTAACACAAGCACTGGATGTCACTCTCAACTAGCTACCCCTTAACTCTAGGTTTTCCCCTTATTAACCACAACTTTTTCCAGCAAGTATTTGTGCATCTGAATTATACTTGAAGTCTTACGTGGACACAGTCCTACCTCCTGTTTCTTGCAAACCCACCACTCCTGCTCTTAGATATACCCCTCTTAGAGCTCCTGTACTGGTAGAAATATTACCTCTTTTCTCAGGTAAGCAGCAATAGGGCAAGAGGGAATGGCCTTAAGTTGCAGCAGGAGAGATTCAGGTTGGATACCAGGAAACATTTCTTTTTAGGAGGAGTGGTGAGGCAGTGGCACAAGGAGTTGTCCAAGGAGGTGGTGGAGTCACCATCCCTGGAGGTGTTCAGAAACCGTGGAGATGTGGCAATGAGGGGCATGGTTACTGGGCATGGTGGGGATGGGTTGGACTGGATGAACATTTCCAGCCCTAATGATTTTATGATTCTGTTATTCTATAAAATTGCCTGTTCACCCTCCCGAGGCCAATCAAACTTTTTAGCTTCTATAGCACATCACACGTCTGCTCCATTTGGAATGACCCAGTTAATTCTTAGAAGCAAAAGACACAAAAAACATCACTCCTTAAAATGCAGTCTTCTTAACTGATGTGACACTTAACTGCACAGAACTAAATATAGGAAAAAAGAAAAGTATCTTATTGCAAGAAGCTATATAAACACTGCCAAAGGAATTCAACACAAGTTGTTGAAATTTGGTCTTTTTGGGCCACAGAACATAGAAGCCCTTCTAAATGAAACTGTACTGCAGTGATCAGAACAAGTTTATTGAAGTTAACAGCACCATGCTTCTTCAGTACCCCCAGCCCAGTGAAGAGTGGCATTTTGATCAGAAAGGCCTAACAAAAACCAGAGCTGGGATGGACAAACAGAATGAGCTCAAACAGTTAACAGGTAAATTGCAGACCGTGACTGCAAATGAGACACTATCTCAGTGCAGGTGGTTTGCTGTCTCAGGGGAACTTGCTTATTTCACTGCTTAGCCAGTGGCTTAGAAGTAGAAATAAGAACTGTGCAGCTGACAAGTAGCAGGGAAGCTGCTAGAGACAAACAGGAAAGGCAGCTGACAGCCACCAATCTGTGCATTCCTATTCAATAGATGCACGAGTGGCAAAGAACTGACAACAGTCAACAGTGCTGGGGGTCTGCTCAACACAACCACCAGCATCACCACCAGGTAATTTAATGAGGACAGAAAAAAATGCAATAAATCTTTGTATTGCAGCAGGACTGCACCTAAAATATCACCTCCAGTGAGAATATTCAAATGTTTGAGTGTTTCAGAGAACTGGAAAGCATTTCAAGGAATAAAGAACTAGAGAGCACATTGACAGAATTGGGTTTTCCACTTCTAAAAAAAATTCTGACAATTTAAAGAGAATACATCCTTCACTTTTCTTCAAGTCTAACAGCTAACTTACAGTGTGTTCACCCACAGGAGAGTTCACAAACAAATGCCAGCCCAGTGCTACAGTTTAACTGCCACAATCTGCACCAGGAATTTTTAAAAAGAAACTCAGGTCAAGCACTCCCCCACCTAATGTGTATAAAGCAAAGTAGCAGCAGCTCCAGGAAGAAAGCATATTTCTAAAGGCCATTCGGTCACCATAAACACCAAGAAGCCTGCAGTGAAGACAGCTAAGTGTAATAGGATGCAAATCACTTCAATCTACCCACTGTGAATTACAACTCTATTTTTCCCCAGTGTGTTTTAAAAATCACATAGTGAGTCAAGCAACAGGAGCTGAAGAGGTCCTGAGAGCTGCTATGTGCTATAGCTGCACCAAGAGCTCACAGGGGATTTCTGTTTCTTGTTACTTCAAGACACAGCCTCCTCAGAAGCCCAACCTATTACCTGGGAGGCAATTCTCTTGAAGGGATCTCCGTTTCCGTCTCTCTGAATCCCATCTTCAGGACCAGTTAAAGCCACCTTCACACACTTAGCCTTTTGTGTGCATGCATGTACTTAAAGTAGGGTTAACTTCAGAATTATCTCATTTAGGAATAGAAGCAGAGAAAAGTCCAAACAAAGAAAAACACAGCTGGGAAACAAGGCAGCAAATCAAAGAAGCAGCAGACAACTTTAGGCATCACGCATGAAGACACACGAGTTTTAAGCACGTTTATTTTTAACACAACCCACAGTATCACACAGTGGAAGATACTTTTTGCAACAACAAAGCCTGCCACAACACAAGAATTTCATGGGAATGGGAGATCAAACTTTGCTTTTCCCTTTGTCTGTAACTCCACATGGCACTTAGCTGATTTCATAGAATGGTTTGAGTTGGAAGTTTGGTCCCAACCCCCTGCTGTAGGCAGGGACACCTCCCTCTCAACCAGGTTGCTCCAAGTCCCATCTAGCCTGGCCTTGAGTGCTTCCAGGGAGGGGGCATCCACAGCCTTGCTGGGCAACCTGTTCCAGTGCCTCACCACCCTCACAGTAAAGAATTTCTTCCTGATATCTAGTCTAAATCCACCCTCTTGCAGTTTAAAACTATTTCCCCTCATCCTGTTGCTACACGTCCTTATGAACAGTCCCTCCCCAGTTTTTCTGGAGGAGGGAATTCTGGCACTTTGCTTTGTCCCTTGACATAGGTAACATTCCCTCCTTTAACTCTTCACCCAAGGGGAACCTAATCCCTGAATACACAGAATGAGTGTCACCATACAGGTACAGAACTACACCACCACTGAAGCACTTAACAGCTTAGTAACAGTTGATTTAATAGGAGTTATTGTCTTCCCCCAGCACAAATACAATTTAGATAAATATTACACAAATTCAGAGTATTGCCTCTACGCTCACACAAGGAATTAATTTGGTTTCTTATTTCTACCTACACAGGACGATGGCACCTAACCAAAAAAGACCATGCAGCTTATTTCCAGTTCTCTGTGCAAACTTTCCAACACCACATGCAATTTATTTGCTGCTGAAAAAAAAACTCATCTTACAGCCTGCATGCACATTACTGGGAACAAACAGATAAATGTTCTGCACATCTCAAATAATAAGAAAAAAAGAAAAATGCTGCTTTACTTTAAAAAGAAATCTGCTTAGTAACTCTAAAATCCACTGAAGATTCCCTATCTCGTGGGCGATTACAATCAAAATGCTCATTGTAAGTTTGCACCAGCGAGCTTGTTATCTCTGAAAGCTTACTACAGACATTTACGAAAGAGAAAAGATGTTGAGACGAGTATCGCCAATCCGAAGACTAATATTAGCCTGGGGATGGCAGAACGCACAAAGATCTTTTGATACCGAGTCCCACGAGTAGTAGGATCGCACATCTTTCGCTCGCATCCCCCGAAAGCGATAGAAAGGCGTGCTGCTGGGGAAGGCTGAGAACAGCGTACAACCAGGCGCACGGAACGCAGCACCCCTCAGCAGGGCAGAGCCACCGAGGACGCACCGACAGCTGCCGCCTCTCTGCCCGCTCGGCAGCAGTCGTTTGCCCGCTGTACCACTCCACGGAAATCACAGCCGCCCTACCTGCCCCGCTTCCAGCGGGAGCCCCACAGCTCCCCGACACGAGGGTTCCTACCTTCTACAAGCGGGGTCGATGCTCTCCCCCATAAGCGTGGCGGCTCCCCGAGACAAAGTGGGGAGCAGTGACAGCCGGGTTTAGCCCGCTCGCACTTCCAAGTTGCTTTCCTTTTCCCCCCTTGGCAACACTCGGAGATGGCTCCCTCCGGCCGTCCCTAAGGAAGCAGCCCAAGAAGTTGGGAAGAGCGACCGCGCTGCGGATGCGTGCACGCACAGCCCGGAGGCTGGAGCAAACTCCCAGGGCCGGCCCTCAGACGCAGCCCGGGGTTTCACGTTTCATTGGCGGCTCCGGAGGAAGCCAGTCGCCTGCCCGCACATCGCTGGACGCTCCGCATCCCACCGCTAGCATCCCCTGCAGGGTTCGGACACGGCTGGAGCTACTCACCGCCGCTGCACAATTCGCCGGAGCCAGGCTCAAAGGGAGTTCCGTCCCCCGTGACACGCGTAGGAGACGGCAAGCGGATGCCAAACACCATCACCCTAGGCAAATTTCTTCCTCTCCCACCCCAAGGGTTTTTCTGCGTGCAGTCCCTCTAGTTAGCCAGACATGCTTCGGTGGCTGTGACCCATCTATTCTGAGCAGCCTGCAGCTCTGAGCCATGGAACAACAGCTTTGCCCCACACAGACCAGACAAGGGTCGCCTTGGACTGGGACACTCAAAACTGTGTGCATTCTATGCAGGCTCGACCAATTCAAAAGGATTAACTGATCATAGTACTTTTAAGAAGTACAGCATGACACCTCCAAGCCTGACCACGGCTCTACACACTAAGCACACCTATGGCAAAGCCTGGCCCACTGCCAGCCACGCAGCAGGCATAGTTGGTGGTGGTGGGGGGTGCATAGTGGAGCTGACAAGTTTATAGAAGAAACTGAAGCAGTTTTTGCGCTCTACCCAAATTTCAGCTTTTGTGCACGTGGACAGATCTAAAGTCATAGACTTCCCCCTCTTGCTACTCACCTCTTACAATCCATCTGGTTCCAGCTCCAATCCCCCACCCCCAGCACAGCAACACTAAAAAAAATCCCAGCTACTACAGGAATTAGTCACAACCTTTTGAAGGCAAGCAGTTTTCTAAGTTTCACTGGAATAGGAAGTTTTTAAATAAGTTATGAATATTTATACACTGCAACATGCAATCAGCTGCAGCTTTGCAACAGGAATACCACTGATATGGAGTGGCTTCTGCTTCTACCATAGAAGTGTGTCCAGGTGTCTGGTTATCCGTAGTGGATCTGGTGGCTGAAATTACAACTCTTTACCCTTCCTTTTCTTGGCAACTGAATTTCCAGCACAACTTGTAGCTGCACTCAACATCTTTGCATTTCTTAAGTGTTCTGGTTTACACAGGCAGGACTAACATAGAACTCATGAAGTTCACATTGCAGAGCTAGTCAGAGGGGAGAATTCATAATCTTTCCCTTCAAATAAAGCTTTTCCTTTTCCTTCCCTTCTGTACAAGTACTCAGAATAATGCAGTGTTTACTTTGGATTCCAGTATTCAGCAGGGAATGTCTCCTAGTTCTTTAAGAGCCCAAACACTTGGTTTTTTTTATCTAGCCTCACTTCCTCCAAGTCTGGGCTGTTGAGTCTAGAGTTGTACCCAAAGCATTCTGAAGAACAGCTGAGATTATACCAAACACACAGAAGGAAACTGATTCGACCATGTCCTGACTGATGGTCACCCACACGTGAGTGTGCCAAGTCCTATTAACACAGTCTTTAGAACTGGAAAGTGATCAGGAGCCACAGAGTAGAGCTTTGATAGGTACTGTGGGAATTTATAGTGGCAGATCAGCACAGAAGTAGGGAAACAGATCAGGTACATAAAAGAAGAAAACTTTTCAACTAATTGAAAAAAAATATTCTCATTTCAGCCCCTAGCAGCTGCAAGATTTGAGTCTTTCACAAAACTGTTGCTGGGACCTCAGATTAGAATTGCTTCTACAACATTTGACTTTAATTTCCTCAAATTCTTCCAATATTGCTTTGAGATTACTTTGGAATTAGCTCTTACTAGCATAAACAGACTTCTTGCTCAGCCATAAAGCAAATTTGGGCTTGCAGGGCAGACAGAAGGGTAACTGACCTTGTGCCTTCATTCAGAAGTACAAAGCAGAAGGACATGCAACCCTACAACGGATAGCAGCACACAGGAAGGAGCAAAAAAATAAAGAAAACTCTGCAGCAAAAATTTTAGTGCTCCAAGTGCAAAGTAACAATTCAAAACAATTCTCAACCTGTTGGCATTTTACCCCTGAACATTTTACTTCTCTTTGTTTCTGTATAGGATAAATCCTTTTGATCACTGCGTTCCATAGGTTGCCTTAAGTGACCAAAAGCATTTCAGTGCCATGAAAAAATTACTACTTTGTAAATAAAAGTAACAGGAAGAGGGGAATCTTCTTAGAAGCTGAAATTCACTCACAGATAAAAATAGTTTTTCCCTCACCCATGCTGGGAATGCTGACAATGCAAAAAATATTTCTTCCCTTTAAAAAGTGAGACAGACTCATACTGCAGCACTTCTATTCTACCACACATTCCATAAACCTCTTCAGCTGTCCATTTTGCAGCTGCAGCAGCCTAGCACTGAAATGGACTCTGTCACAATAGAAAATGCTTGGTGCACAATCCTTGCACAGTTTGTTTTATGGGGAGTGATATCATGCAAGTTGAACCAGAAAATGCTTTGGTTTCAACAAATTGCACGCTGAGCTGGCAGGAATGTCTGCCCCAAGACACAACACAGGGCAGAGCCCTGCCAACACAGCCCTAACCCTTCCCACTTCATTCACTTCCCCAGCACCCTTACTATTCTTTGAATTTGACTTTCATTCCCCTCCTCTCCCACATTATTTGTTCTCTCAGCCTCATGCAGCAACTACAAATATTTTATGGTTTTAAGTTACACAAACTGCTTAAACATCATACTTGGTGTTAGCTGATATCAAGAGTTTGGAGAAGTTAACAACGTGAAGGTCTAACTTCCTCAGTTAAATCAGTTCGTTTATCAGAAAAGTCATATTGTCAGCATGAATGATTTCAATACGGATCAAAAACCATTTAGTCTCTTCTTTCCAGACCAGTATCTTGGAGTCCTGAGATACGAGTCACGAGCTGTGCCTTCAGTTAAAAAACATTGATATGTAGTACACGGAATCTGAAAAGAGGTTGAAATATGTGCTGCTCAATGGCCAAAAAACCTAAGATTATTTTAACATTGTTATTACTGTTTTTTAACTGGTTAGTATAAATACACGGTCTTTTTTCATCTCAGATGAGATCCTTAACATTTTCTCCAACTTAAAGCAGTCAAGAAAGCCTAACAGCCGACTTGCAGAACAACCAGTAACAAAGATAGTACAATATCACTGTGAGAAGATATCTCAGTACATATTGCAATGAAAATATTGTGCTACTATACTCTGATATTCAAAAAATGCACTACAGGAACACAAGATCTCTAGCAAGAATAAGACTAAGGATAAAAATTTGTCTTGCAGATGCATTTAAAACATATGCACAAGCATGCAGGTAGAACTTAATAGTGCAGTTATGATCCTGGTCCAGCAAGCTTCTCTAGAAAGTGAAGACACGTTCTTACATACATCAGCTGCAAACAGGAACTCCATTTACATCACCTCCCAGTAGACTGGATGGAAAAATAGAAACACCCACCGTGCAAAACAGCACTAAACTTATACAGGAAAAACAGCACCCCGCACTGACCTCACTGCGGGAATAAATACATAAGAGGTAATGAATTTAGTAGTTATGCCAACAGGCAAGGAGCTCACTAAAGCATCCTCAATGAAACTATAGAAGCATCACTGCATCTGTATTTCAGTCAGCTTTCATTAGTGAGCATGTGTGATGAGCAAGCCAAAGTAGTGATGGAAACAAACAATTTAGTTTCATATTACTGAAAGATTACTTTAAGGAACGGATCACCAAAGAGGACTGCTAAAATGCCTTAACTTCACCCAAGAGAGTCACTTAGTCAAGACTGCTGCTATCAAGACACAAGAGATGCTGTGCTCAGTTCTAAGGGACTGTGCAAATAATGCATATCACACCTTTTCTCATGCATCCTTCTCTTGGGTGTCTTCTATTAAGTCTCACTAACAGCTCTTGCCGCACCTTCAGCTTTAATATGCATGTTATTTCTCTGCACTGCAAATCAGGTCTTATTACCTCCATCATAGGATGCAGAATTAAACAAGCAAACAAAAAAAAAAAAGCAGAGATGTGATTCCACTAACATTTGCTGGTTGCTATCCTGGACTTCTTCCATCTGTGAAAACAGCAAAAAAGACAAACTAGCAGAACCATATGGATTTAAATGGAACAGACTGCACAGAGTCCTCACTACCACCCTGCAGTAGGCCAGCCAGGAACTCTCAAAGCATTGGAGATTTCAGGGACGAGCACAAACTTTGCAGCACTGTAACACAGCAATGAGAGCTCAAACACAGCTACAGCTCCCTGCTCCATCCAGAGAGCTGATGGAATTGTTCAACACTGACAGCTGCTCCACATCTACTCTGCTCCACTTTGTTTTGGGAGCATCAGAATTGCCCAGTTAAGTTCCTCACATTCCAACAAGATATTCAAGTGACAGATAGCTCCAGATTGGTTAAATATTACAGGAATACATGTCACTGCAATGTCACCCCTTTCTCTTCAATTCTTCTGGACACATCCAGAGGTACTATAGATAACCCTGTATCTCAGACAGTCACACTTAGAGAGCTCTTGCGCCATTTGATTTCCAACAGTAAAGCAAAATAAGGCTTCCATCTTCATAGCTCAAAAGCTTTGGTTTGCCACTCCACTCAAACATAGATGGAGACCTCTGTATTATCCATTACACCAATGCCCCTCTGGCATCTGCTCATTCCTCCCATACACAAGCTGGTTTTAAGATCATTTGATTGACCCAGAGAATTTCTGTTACTATGTCTTCCAGTGCTTGATAAAGATCTTGGAGCGGAAGGAACTACAATTAGCTCTCAGGTTCTTCTCTTGCAGAGTTTGGATGGGTTCAGATACTCACATGAAGCAGCCTACCTGGATACCTAGCCATAGATATAAGGCTGTTGCACCTCTCTCTGCATGTCTCTTTCAGCTTTGTGAGCATTTTCTGAAACCTAAAGCATGCCCAATGAGCTGCATACTTGAAGTTTTTAATGCCAGAAATTTGATATAAAGTAAATGGAGTGGCAAACGACCACATTCTCTAGTCAGACAACCATAGAAACAAAAAAAAAAAAAAGGATTTTCTTTGGTGTGTTTTTATTACAGTCATTAAATACCACTTCATCCAAACCCTTTTATCCATCCAAATACAACCATACTCTAAATACAGTTGAGGATGAGATGCAAGAGAAGATGAAGCAGTTTCTGTGATTAGTGTGGGCTTATTTGCCTTTGGTGATGGTTTTCTTTGTTGTTGTTTTAATATATGCAAGTTTTTTGTTGGGAGCGTCATGTTTAAGGCCACACTCATTCCTAGCCCATCTACAGAACTACAAAAGCATGGCACGAAAGTCCAAACAGCAGCACATTGCTGCCCTAACATGACATGGATGTTAATGGAGCTCAACAAGGCAGAGGAGAATAATGTGTTCCAAACTGTTAAGCCATTCCTTGCACAGAAAGTATGCTTAAGTCAGTCCTGTAACCAGGATATTTTGGCAAATGTTGATCTTAAGAAAACCCACTGTTACTTTCTCCTTCCAATATCCCCTATCTCTGGCACCAGGAGCTTCAGGATATTTTTACTGCAATTGCATTAAGTCCCATTAACTTCTTCTCAAGCACCTACCTGGCAATTCTCAGAAAAGAGACACGCCGTGAGTGATCTAAGCAGAAAACAGGATCCAGACCAAGAAAAGCAATGAGCGAGGGGCCATGAGACTAGAGTTTGAATCCAAGTTTCTGCCAGCCAAGCAAATCTGGGCAATCCATGCTGCTATTCTGTGTCTTTCTTCCTCCTCCCCCACTTCTAGCACATCTGTTTCAAGTTAAGCTCTCCAAGACAATGACTCTCTGTTGCTACAGTGCCCAACATGTTGTGCCTCCATCAGGAAGCAACAAAAACCTTATATGCCTAAGGTGGCTGTTCAATAGCCCGGCCCAATTCTTAGAGATTCTGGCACAGTATTTCACGTTTTCTTATGTAGAGGAACAGGATGAAGTCACCCACTCACTGCAATGGAAGAGAAGTTAGGAAGAACTTAGACTGTGAAACTCATTTGGTCAGAGAAAGAGATGCACCTAATGTCATTTCCAGCAGCTGTACAAAACTCAAGTAAATAACATCCCTATCATTACAACAGCAACATATTTTTAAGAGTTTTAAACACTTAATGTTAAGACATTCAGACAAGCATCATTCAAAATATGCCAGTTAAATAACATTAAATCAAAAACAGGCTTCATTTCAGTAAATAAGTTTCCATACCACCATAGGTACCATAGCTACCTACGCACTGTACATGATCATCAGGCAATGGAACAGAAAAACTTGAGTAAGGACATGGGGAAGACAAGGATTCGAGTTAGCTGTGTACCAAATGGTGCATAACACCCCAACAGATAGACCTATGATAAATCTCTCCATCAGGTAAAAGCAGCTTTGAGACACACAGAGCTAACGCACATTAGAATGTACCACAGCTGAAATGTACAACATAACATGAAGGTGCTTATAACAAGGCACAGAACAGAGTACCTCCAGCATCCCAGTGTCCCACTGGTAAGCATCACTCACCATAGAGCGATGGAGGAGAACTGCACCATAGAAACAGCTGCCCCCAGGGAGGTGGGGACCATTTTTAAGACCAAATGATAACCATATCTTCCCACAGCACAACCTCATGGCTGTTCACGCATTCCAAATAAGCTCAGGTAAGAAAAAAGGTGAACATTACCACAGCCTGAATCAAATGACAAAGGAAATCTATAATGTTGACCCCATGGCTGCTTATTCTCATTTTGCCTGAAATTTCTGTATTCCACAACTGTGCAACGGCACTACAGCTGCATACATTGTGCTGGTTAGGACTGAGACACCTCCTGTCAAATTGCTCTTCAATGTGCTGATTTAATTGTGTTTTTAGGAATGTTTTAAATCACTTTGCCCATTGCTGCAGTTTTAGGGAAGCCAAAAAGGAAAATGCTGCTCACCACCACCGTAAGGCCTCTCTCTATATTAGGAAACGTCTTCAAGAATGACAGCGTTAACATGGCATCACCAGAATTAAGAAATACACAACTTGTAAAGAAAGTAAACTAGGAGAAAGGCAAGTTGGGCTTCAGATGAAATAGCAAAGCAAAATCTACTATAAGTAGCTCACGTTTGCTTTCAGTAAAACAATTGCATTAATCAATTGGACCTTTGCTTAGAAATAGTAAAAATGTAAAAATAACAAAACTATCATCGCAGAGTAGAAAATCCTCTTAGAGGAATGAGGGGAACTCTTTTGTCCTTCTCAAAGGTAAAGAAAGAACGATTAGCATTCATGTCACCAAAAACAGACAACTGGAAAACTGTAACAGACCACATAGCCTATTCTGCTTCTGCTTTTTAGAATTCAATTACAAATCAGAGTCTCTAGTCTCATTTTGCAAGTATTTTGCAGGTGCCCCTTGAGGACCCAAGCTGAGAATTCAGTAACATAGGCTGATTTTGTGAATATTATTTTCAGACAGCATCTCTATCCTTTACAGGTTGAACGCAAGCATTTTTCCTACTTTATAGTGGCAGTTCAAACACCTTTCCTAACTAAGTTCTGAGTCTGAGATTAAGTTTTGGGCTGAGAATGGGCTGAACGACATGGAGCCAGTCATAGGTGAATGCAACCAACAAGGAAGAAATGATATGGATAACAGCTATTTCATTTAACTTGTTTTTAAATAGAGTGTGTCTTGAAGTAGAATTGATTTTATATACGTGCAGAATGGCCACAATTCAATAAGCCATACTTCTATATCCTACTCCGTTTTTGTTGCAGAATTTTTTGGAAGAATCTGTTTGCCTTTGGTGCTTTTACTTCACAGCTTTTCCATCAAATAAATAGATTTCATTTCACTGACAAGAGTAGGATGCAAAGACTCCAATGGTTTTTGAGGCAGGGATTAGATGCATTTGTCAAGCCCAGAAAAAAATAAAAACAACAAAATGATTTCAATATTGGACAAGAATTCTTGAGAGATTCAGAAATACTATAAAGCCAAATTTGTTTTCATTCCTATTATATTGATAGAAACATGAGCATGAAAAAAAGAGATGTTTTAGTGACATGATAAAACATTCAAACTTCTCCTGTGGCCTACAGTATCACCAGGAACATTTTCTGTCTTATTTCCTTGCATTTCTTCAGTCCTTTCCTGGTATCCCCCCACTACACCATTATTCTCTGCTGAAATTACAGGTTTGCTGCACTGAAACCACAGAACTTCCAGGAAACCACAGAAGGCATTGCTACAACCCATGTACCTACAGCCTCCCCAAATGCATGAAAACCTTCCATGCCCAAACTGGTCTAGTATCAGTGTAGCTACATTTCTTACACAGACTTACCTCCCACTGTGGAAAATAAACATATTAAAGCATGACTAACATTTCTCCACACGGTGAGAAGTGGCAAGTGCACACTGAGACAGCACTATACACTGATTTCTGCATTTATGGAAGTATTTCTAACCAGACATGGAAAGCTTACTAGGGCAATATTATTCCTCCAAATATGGAAAGAAAATCTGCAGCTCCACGTGCCTCTGTAGACCCTTAATGACAGAGCAATGACATTCACAGGAGCTCTGCATACGAGAGACTGCCCAACTCTGCAGGCCAACAAGGAGCAACCAGAATGATGTACTCCTGCCTTATTCAGACCACTTGCATTTACAGTTCAGCCAGAACTTCTTGTAACCTCACTTTCTACCAGTATTTTACCATTCACGCCTCCAGAAAGCCATTCAGCCACCAGGCAGAAAGGACAACCGCTGAAGACAGACTGTCGCCAAAGTTTGTACCATTATCAATTCTTACCTAGAGTACAGTTCAGTTATTTTCTATTTGTGCCATCCTCACAACAGGACAGACTCAATCCTGAGATTTGAACAAGTCCTAACGTCTGACAGTCCTGAATCAAAATGACTGCTTCATATCCTCCAGCACATTTCCAACACTCGGCCGATTGTTTCTGATCCTGGAAAACAAATTTCTCTCCCCAGAATCTCAAGCAAGGCCAGCTGTTTGCCTCATCAAGACAGGTCACTGCTGGTTAGCTTTCAGCAGCCAAGCACAAACATGTTGATGATTATCTACATCATGCAAGCGATTCATTTTCCATTTCTGTGATAAAGCACTGAAGGCCTCATTAACCGAGAATACATACTGGTGACAGTTACAGCCTGAGGTGCTGAAAAGCCTCACACTGGAGTTTCCCTTTCTGCCACAAACCTGACTAAGTTGTGCCAAGCTCCAGAAGGAAGCAAATCTCACAGGCCCAGAAGTTGTGCAAGTTCTTAATGTTGAAGGATATTTAAGTTAAGCCACACACAAAAGTAGAGATATGCTTCTGTAAGAAAATAAAAATATACAGCCTCATTTAAGGTGAGATCTTTGTCTTTTATTGTGTCTCCACACAACTGTGAGGTATTCTCTGCCTTGCATATATTCTGAAAGATTTACACCCTTTCAGCACTGGTCTGCGTGTCTCAGCTTCACCGTAATGCTTTGCATCCTACTTGATCCCAGCTTAAGGTGCATGTTCATGAATTAACCAGAGCAGAATTCTAGTGCACAACAGTGAGGATAGATGACAATTCTTGTGTTCTGGTGCAACTACAAAAACTCCACAGCCCATACTATGGTGAAATAAAGCAGGCAGCAGCTAGTGGGGGGCTATTAACACAGCTGTTATCACAGTTAACATTTCCAGAAATTCAGTCTACATTGTGTGTACATTTTAAGTAACAAATTACTAAACTCTGTATTGTTACAGAACCTTAAAAGATTTACACATTTCTTTAAGGAATCAGAAATACTCTTTAGTGTACTGATAAATCTTAGTTAATGACAATGCTTACCTCAAAACCTTGCAATATATGTGGGAGACACTTATGCACCATGCTTTCTAAATCCTACAATCCCTTTGGCAACAGCCTCAGCACAGTAAATTAGTAATATGTATTAACAGCAACAAAACAGAAGCTGACACTTTAAGTGCTAAAAGGAGGTGAGCAAATACTGGATGTTTATAAATCTGCCTGGGAAAGTGGAAGACCAACAAGGCAAGCCATTTCAAGACATTACTTGCTTATAAAAACAACGGCTCAACATTCCTCCCAAATGTTACAGCCACCTCCTCAACAGAGGCCATGTATTTTCTGCTGAACTTTCAGAGAAAAGTAAACAGAAAACTACTATAAACATGATCCCGATTTTTAAGACTACTTCATTTTTCTGCTCTTTATATCTTTGTTAGGAGGAAAAGGATCTCTCTTAACAATCAATCTCCAAAATAGAAGGTGAAGTGCTTTTGTCCTGTGGAACTTGGATTACTACAAGGAGAAGTTAACTTCTTAGTGGGAATACAGCAGTAGCCTGTTCCAACAACTGACATGGAGTTACTTAGAACACACTTTTTAGCAATGAATGAAAATTCTCTTCAGGAGTTTTAGGAGTTAACATTTTCCTTGAAGTTTCTTTATCCTTTTTGTTCCAGGTGCTTTTATCAAGCATAGCAGGCAGAAATTAGTTGACCAAACATGCTGACACTTGGCAGAAAACATTGAAAATTAAAGCAGCTTAGCAATATTGAATAGTAAGTTCTGTTAAATTGATCAATAGCTAAGATTACTGTCTGCATGGCATAAATTGTGTTACCACTCCATTTTCTTTGCTACTCCATTTCAAACCACATTTGATGGAAAATTATAGTTAATATTACTCCCACCAAAAAATATAACAGCATGAAGTCCCTCAGAAAAAAAAAAAAAAAAAAAAAAGACATATCTCCTCCTTTCTCCAGCAGAGAACATTGGCAAGACTTCCACAGCTCTATATATTTTTAATTTTTATTCTTTGGCTTCTTTTTTTTCTTTTGTCTTGCTTTTATGGGCACCAGCAAGGCAACAGCTCAAAATTAGCTTTGTCTTAGCAGGGACAAAAAAAAGGCAGCCACGGTGTCTTTTACATGTAACAGTCACTCTAACATACTGTATGCTACAGAGTGCATTTGCTAATTCAGCTACACTCCATGCATACACACACACACTGGTCTCTGACTTAAAAGTAATGGAAGTACTTGGTCCATACAACAGAGCTGGTTGTCTGCCACTCTGGGGGAGAGAGACATGGTTGCCTTGCCAAAAAGTCGTGTTTGTTTGTCCAACTTTCTTCAGTTAATATATATATATATACACACACACAGAGTGATTGCTACTTTAAGGAATTAGGTGGCCTTTAAGGTCCCCTCCAATCTAAGGATGTGATTCTGTGTTATCAAGGGCTCCAGTTATGACATCCCAAAGCATAAGTACAGAGTCTAAGACAAGTACATGAAACAATGTTTCTTTGGAAAATAAGCATTTCCAGCACTTCCAGACTCATTTGCTTGTCATTTATGCTTTAATGGATTTCATGCCCAAGGAGGTTGTGGATGCCCCATCCCTGGAGGCATTCAAGGCCTGCTTGGATGTGACTCTGGGCAGCCTGGTCTGGTGACTGGTGACCCTGCACATAGCAGGGGGGGGTTGAAACTGGATGATCTTTGTGGTCCTTTTTAGCCCAGGTCATTCTATGATTCTATGATAATACCGGAGGTGTCCAGTATTTCTAGAAAAACAACCACGGAGCAAACATCCGAACAGAGACGTCTGAGTTAAAGCTGTATTAAGGAGACATCCTCCCTCGAGTACATTGTTACAAGAGCAGCTACTGCACAAGGAAGAAGACAGACTGCAGCAGGTGATCCAGGCAGCAGGGCCAAGCAGACACTTCAAGAACCTCTAAACTAGAAACACAAATAACAGAGCCTCACAATTGTTTCCTTCTGCCATCAACAGCAGTCATCATGAAGCAGTAGTTAAGGCAACATATCCCTTGAGAGCCTGGTCATCAAGGACTTGGGCTAGGGTTGAGGTATAAGGAGGCACACAGGAAAGCAGAGACCTCAACATTGAGACCTCTTTCACACCCTGCATTGCTGCTCAGCTATACTCCAGAGAAAAGATTTCAGCCCATCCACTTACCTTGGTCTCCTCTGTGCTGCCTATCACTGGCACAAAAAACTACCCTAACCCTGTTATCTCTTTGCATAAGGTGGATGTAGGCATGTAATGAATGAGCCTAACTAAATCAGCTCAGTCTCTTACTCGAGTGGAGCATTTCAGCAGACATGACATTGATCCAGGAGGCTGATTACAAAACTTTCAGGGCAACATTAATTCAACTACGATAGCCAGAACATCACTGGAATTAGAGCAGTATTTCATCTCTGAAAAGATTTGTTCATTGTTTTGTACAGTGATCTCATCTCAGGATCCATCATTTGCTTGCTCAGTTTTTCTTTTTACTGTCATATCTGGAGCTTAGGTCACAAGCTGTGATAGAAAGGGTAGTCTGACTTAGCTGAATTACACAGATGTATGATTAAGAAACATGAGTTAAATATGGCTCAGTAACAGCTACTTAAGTTCAGAGCTGCAAGGGAGTAGAAAAGACTCATTACCCTTCCCTCAAAGCAGGCTCTCTTTGGCAGGTGCTTGGACTCCCCAGCTGGTGGTACACAGTTGACCATCCTCAGGCATGAATTCAAGCAGCCTCTCCTTAACTCCCTTTCCAGCTAAATTTTTCTACAAACTTCTGAGACAAAAAAGACATCCAGGTGAGAAACAACAAGAGTATTCTGCGGGTAGAGAGGAGAGTACAGAATGCCAAGGGTTACAAGTCAAGCTGACAATGGGCACAAATGTGATATTTCGGCCACCCAAAACCTCCTCCTGTGCCACCTCACCATTCAAACCTCAGGTACCAGAGCACTCACATCATCACTTGTGCCAAGATGGGATAACACTCACACTGCTTAATCTAGTCAAACATCCCAACCGTACCTCGATAAGACACTAACTTGGGATGTAAGTTATGTCTGGATCCTGGAGCCTTTTTAGTTTCTGTCAGTCAATCTGAAAACAGGTTATCAAGAGCTCTACACTGGACGCATCACATATATGAACATTTTGCAAGCGTACTTCACTCTTACTAAACCATGCTGAGTTCAGTATTAAGTTGTATATTTGTACTCATCACTACACCACTGAACAGAAACCAAGGCATGCTTTGTCTTGAAAGATTACGCACAGAAAGTAACATTATATGTCACAAATGACACTCAAACCTAACAACAACCTTACCACTGAACATGTGTTGTTTTAGAACAGAATCTTGGGCATCAATCAATTCTGCAACATAACATACAAAACAAGATAACTGGGTATTGAACTTGAATTTCTAGATATGTAGGGATCCCTTGAATAAAAGTGTTCTACAATACCCGACAACTAGATAATTACATGTACCATGTATACATTTACATGGATAGTATACGGATATTATGTTTGTATACACACAGGCATTGTAACAGACACAGATGCGGTGTGCAATCTTCCAGCAAAACTTAGTGACAGTAGTAGCACTTACTATGCTCACATCTAAGATATAAACAAATGATATTAACATATGCAATTTCTGGAGATGCACTACAAAGGAAGCAGATCATATACTTCCCTGAACTAATAGCCCATTTTATTACTGGATCTACCTTTAGGCAGCCACTTCAGGAAATAAAAGAAGAAAAAAAGAGCAGTATGGTTTACAGGACTTGATCTAACTAGCTGCTCTTGAATAAAGCTAGGCAAAAATATTTATTTTCTATTTTTCCAGTTTCTTGAGCAACTTCACCTTCAAGAAAAGAAATATCTTTTTCCCCCCAGCATATAATATAGGAATTTTAATCTGTACAAATAAAATGAGCATTGTAAAAGAAAACTTACCCAAACACTCCAGAGTAATCAGGGCAGTAGTTGAAAGCAGTGCTCCATTTAATTTTTAATTTTTAATGGATTTGAGTCACCATTTGTCAGATATTAATTGCTGATTTTAAATCCTTGTCTGAATTGTGATGTGAAAAATGAAAAGAATCAACAAACAGATGAGAGAACTGATGAAGAATTCAGTTATGCAAAGAACCAAAGTTTCTCACAAACTGATACTCCAATTATAAGCCTCTGAGTGAGAGCTTCACAAAGCTTTGTATTCACTGCTGCTATTATCAGTAGCAACCATTCACCCCCCAAATACAGCAGTGAGATGTCAAACTGCAGTGGAAAAACCAAAAAATTCCAGCCACTTCTTCACATACTAAACTAGTTGATGTATCAGGAAAGAAGAGCTCTGCTTTCTTCCTTCATCTGTATGTTACTACCACTATAGAGGAACAGCCTGCTAACTACACAGCCAAAAAGGTGTTTTTTGTTTGGTTATTTTGTTTTTGTTGTTGTTTAGGACAAGTAATACAGGGCTGTAGATAAAGCCAAACAGCAAGGAAAACCACATACCATACAGAGAACAAAAAACCTATGGGAAAAATTCCTTTCAGTATCTAAAGGGGGGCAATAGGAAAGAAGGGGACCAACACTTTAGCAGGGTCTGTTCTGATAGGAGAAGGGGAAATGGTTTCCAACTAAAATAAGGGAGATTTAGACTGGATATAGGAAAGAAGTTTGGTGGGGTATTCCTCCCCCCCCCCCCCTTCCCCCTCGGGTTGGTGAGGCACTAGCACAGATTGCCCAGAGAGGTGGTGGAAAGCCCTATCCATGGAGACATTCTGAGTCAGGCTGGATGGGGCTCTGAGAACCTGATTGAGCTGCAGGTATCCTTGCTCATTTCAGGGAAGGTGGACTAAGTGGTCTTTTAGTCTCCCAACCAACTCAAACAATTCCATGATGATTTTATTAAAGCAACAATAGAGACCTTCCAGCAGACAGAGACCCCAGAAGTCTGGCTAACCCACTGGAAAACTTGGAAGCACAGGAAGGTTTAAAAAAAATGCTTGCTGGACACTGACTTAAGGCCCCTGGATGCACATGTCACAGCCAGAGCTCTGGTCTTCATCCATGAAGCAAGCATTCTCAGGCTGTTGAGGGGAAAAGCTGTGTTTATATCCTGCTAACTTAGCTCATGCTGGCCATTTAAAAGGAAGGCAAGACAAGCTTTTTGGAAAAAGATGAAAGGAAGAGTTTATCAACAGAGAATTGAACACCTAACACTTCAGGTGTTATTAAAGAAGCGGTATTTCTCCTCAAGAAAGCTTCAGAGATATGACAGAAAGAGCAAGCAAATAATTGAAGCAGAACTACCAAGGATTTGGCAGTATATTGAATTGAAGATGTTACGTGACTGCCTTAAGTAACTTTTAAACAGGACTTGAACTGTTTACTGCTAACTCCACAAGCAGCCTGCTTAGGTTTTTAATTAGAGTAGGCCACCCACATCTGACACAGTGGTAGTGCATGCTGCAAGAATCCCCAAAAAGCAGTGCAACTATTTAAAGCCATCTGACTTTCACCAAATGAAAGATTCTCCTTTCATTCCATGTTTATAAGGAGAGAACAACAACAACAACAACAACACCACACAGCATTACATGATTTTTAAACTATAGGAAACACACAAGTAACCATATCTGGATCAATAAGCATAGAAATAAGTAAGAATCAGAATTTCTTCTTCTAAAACATATCAATATTCCAGCATTTGTTTTAGTTCCAGATTCACAGAGAAGTATCAATACCAAAACATCTATATACCACACAAATACCTAATTGGTTTCAGCCTAGCAAATGAGCCCAGGGATACCTTGAGGAAAAGCACAATGCCAAAGAACCTAAGCTGCTTATTCTAGGCAAGGCTGGACACCATAGACATACAATTGCCACATTTACGTGACATGAAAATGTGCATTTTGCCTTTATTTCCTTTTTGGCAAGGGTAGAATGAAAACCAACAGCAGCTACATTTCACCTTTTTTTTTTTTTCCCCTCCATCTAAACCTACAATTTATTCATGGAAAAATACTTGCAGGCAATCTGTTAGGTTTCAGAACAGAGAGAGCAAAGAAACACAGCCTAGAGCAGCAAGAACAGCAAATAAACCAACCAACAGGAACCAGAGAATTCTCAGCAGCTTTAAGTTAGTTTTCAAAACCATAGCTTGGACTTAAGCAATTGGATTTATGC
Source organism: Lagopus leucura (assembly GCF_019238085.1). Classification (NCBI taxonomy): domain Eukaryota; kingdom Metazoa; phylum Chordata; class Aves; order Galliformes; family Phasianidae; genus Lagopus; species Lagopus leucura. The sequence continues at coordinate 25,981,796 of NW_024962264.1, forward strand.
TTTCAACTTGTTGATGATATGGGGTTCTCATTCCCCATGGCTCAAAGTAAATCAAGGACACTCAGGTAAGAATAAGCTCCAACATAAAACAAACACTATTTTTATATATGCGCCATTGTAAGCAACTTAATTCTTCTATAGATAACAAGTGTGCAAAATTAGCAGCACTTCTGAACAATTATTTGCAACACTCTGATGTTCCCACAGTTACTACTTCAATGCAGAACTTGAGCAAGACACGAGGGAACTGAAGGGCAGTGGGATCAAAGCCCTTCCATCAGATGCAGGGATACCTTTAGGACAAGGGTAAAGGAGTAAATCACAGAATTGAGCTCTGCTGTGGTCACTGTTCTATTTATGAAACATACATGAAGGAAATCAGCCTTGCAAGAGACTTTGTAATAGGCACAAAAGCAACTGCCAGGAACTACCTCCAGATTAATTACCAGCCAAGACATCTCCTTTCGTCAAGCAAGGGCTTAGATTGCTACCATCAGGAAACTTGCCTAAGGATTAAAAATCACACTGCAAGATCACGTTGATTATTAGGCTAGAGGATGAATGACACTAACAGTGCTTTTCATACAGTCAATTAAACGGTAGCCAAAGCAAGGACCAAGATGAAGCTTCAGGGAATGCTTTTCTTGCACAAAAGCAACTCAGTTTCACATCTTCAATTTTCTGCTCTCAATCCAGTAGTGTGTGAACCAATAACATCTACAAACAACTTCTGCTCATGGAAATCCAGCATACAATCCTTGGGCACCATCAAGTTTCGCTCACATTTTTCTTTGTTTCTTGATAATAGAATACTGCAAAAATGAGAGATGCTGCTTTTCTGCATGTACTTTGATTACTTTTTGGGTCGAAAAGGTTATTGCCTAATTATATCTCAAGTAACTAAGAAATGCCCAATGGCCCTCAAAACTCTCCAACCCTAAGTATTCAAGAGCTAATAGGCAATCAACAATGAACTCAGTGTGCATGCAGTGAAGTAAAGCAGCTTCACAGTGACTACATTCTTAAACTATTTTCAAAGTTAATTTTGCATAAGTGGTCAATATCATTCTTCAAAGCTGCAACAATGCAAAAGGCTTTAAGAAGCCAAGAAAAATATTACTTGCCACTACTACATTTTGTGGTTCACTTGATTTGCTTATCTACCTCCATAACCTCACACTGCAGGTTTCCTACAGCTAATCGTAAAACCACACATGAATTGTAGAAAGGTAAGCTAGACGTAACAGCATGTTAAGCAACAATGGAATTTGGTTCTATTCCACACTAATAATACTTCTGCTATTATTTCACAACATTGAGTCTAAGCTCTTTTACCAAAATGCAAAGCAGCTCAAATCAAAACTGATGGAAGATGATAGCCTACAATTTATTACCTGCAAGTGCCCAGCTGGACAGTAAAGCTTTCAAAGGAAATATGGCAAGCCATAACCTCAAATTATCTGTCTATGATAGCACAGGGATGACAGAGGAAAGATTGCCTCTATACATCCTATAGGTCATCACCAGGGCAATTATTGTCTGACTATACTGTCATTTCACTTCTGGATAAACAGATCACATCAGTGCTCAGTGCTGCTCAACCCATCTGTTTCAAAAACAGCCACCCAGGCCCATCAGAATCTTCCATAGTTTTCAGAGTTCCATTTTTATGTGTCATGCACTCAAAGTTGTTTGGATGTTCACCAAGGGATTTAATGTTTAGGTCAACCATAGATTGCATGAGCTGAGAAAGAATGCTTTTTAGATGCATGCTTTAAACAGCAAGCACTTGGAAGTCACCAGAGAGTTAAACCTGCTCCAGACCTTGCCAGCTGCTCTCTGTGTTTCTGAAATAACCAGGGAAAGGAGCTCATAACAACCTATGCCCTAGCTCTCAGAATGTCAAACATCCACGCCTAAGCAACAGATGCTCAATGCAGCATTGGATCTTCCTATACAAGCAAACTTTCATTTGTTCCCAGTCATCATTCCCAGTGACCCCTCTGCAGTCCTGAGGTCAAAAAACAGAGGAAAAATATGCACTCAGCATCCCTGACAAAATACAGTTTTACTCGATGCAGTGGAATTATCTGATAAACAGAAAACAAAAGCAAGAACATGAAAAACTGGAAATGTTTGCATACTATCATAATTATACACTCACAGTATAACCAAACACTGTTAGCATTAATAACTTCAGCAGGTAATTTAACTTGAAGAAACTGTTTCAATCCTCCAGAAATACCAAACTTAATAAGTTACTAAACAACTGCAATTCAATCAAACTGCAATCTGGAAATGCATAACCCCCTTAAAAATACCATGCATATCCTGCTGGTCACCAAGCAAGTCCTAACAGCTTCCCTATAGAAACGGATAAAAATAAGTCCCTCAGCTTAAGACTCATCCTCAGGAAATTCTTAGGTGTAGTGTTATTTACCAGTTTGTGTACAGTTAGGTAAATAGTTTGCATTTCCGCAGGCATGCTTGTGCCATGAGATATAAACTTCCCTTCCAGTAGCATGAAGGGATGTTCAATCAGTATCTTCCAAAACAATGAAGCTGTTTCCAGAGCATGTCCTGTTTGCAAAATATGTTTGCAATGAAGATGATAGTCACAGCGGAAGAAAACATTAAATAGGAATTCTCAAGTAATTCCTAGTACTGTATGAAAATTATGACACAGCAAACATGAGCATGCATGCAAATAAACCTTATCTTTGAATATGTCTCAGGACTGGTACACAGCAGACTTCCTTACACGAGATGAAGAGACCAAAGTTTTTGCATCAGTACAGCCAAAGAGGACTGCAAACTTCCAAGTCCCCACCCAGTGTTTGGAACATCAGTATCACAGGGGAAAGGGAAGCACTGTGGGACTAGAGATGACTAACACGAAGCCAGTGGCAATTCTCTCCAATCCTCCAACTCCTCCACATGAGAAGCTCAGCAGCATGAAGTCCTGAAAACCACCTACCAGATTCACAAAGAACTTCAGTACTGGGACTACAATTTCTCATGGTCTCCCTGACTGTACAGACAGAGGTCAGCTCTACAGCATCCATGTGATGCAGCCATTCCAGAAAGCTGAAACTAGTAAAAACATGTCATTCATTATTCAGCCTCCTGGAACGTAGCTGACCAGTTCACTCATCAGGCTGACACACAGTTCATGTAAGGAGACTTTGTGTCCCTTTGCCTCCTCTGTTCTTTCTTTCTTTCTTAGGGAGCATCAATTATTACTCTGTAAATTTCACTTCATCTGACCTCTCTCTAGAAGGGAGAGTGCAGTAAATCCTTCTGAAGTACTGGGAAAAAACCAAGTTGTTATTCCAGCACCAGCACTTCAGAAAGCACTGTCCAGGGAAAGATCATAAGAAACCCCATCAACAGCTCCCTTGCAAGAACTAACCCTTGCAATCCCAGTTTAGGACTTGACTAAGTATGTGCAATCTGAATTAGATTTCACCAATCTCATCACTGGAGTGCCAAATGACAGCAGAAGGGGTACAAAAAGTCCTACAAAATCTGCAGATCTCAATGACACTGTAGCAATGAAACAGCTCTCCTGTGCTCTGGGAAACCAAACAAAGATTTGACCTGCCTGTAGTCTCACTGCACTCAAAACAAACAAAAGAGTTAATGTCAACAGAAGACAGATGTGCTGTCCTTTCCCATCAGCTATCCATATCCTGTGCCCAGAAACCACTGAAAGCCAGCCTGGTGAACTTCTGGCTTAGCAAGGGTGCAAATATGTTTGTCCTTCCATGAACAGCTGCTGCTTCAGGGAGCTTTAAAGTAGTATGTTTGGAATAGAAATAACTTGGAATACACAAACGAAGAAGAGTGATTAACAACTGAAACCCTCAGGTACTATTCTTAATTATCTTTCTACCCCTTTTCTACCCTGCTTTTTTAGTTAGGGCTGACTATGTCACTCTCATGTACTCTATTCAGCCTTCTCACAGTAAGTATTCAGAAAAGAAATGTTATTGAGTCAACTTAAAGTTCATCTAGCCTAAAACTCCCCTGTCCAGGCTGAGACACATCTCAGAGGCCGGATCCCACCCATATAGTGCTAACTGGTTCAGTTTGTATCCCCTCATACTGATTCAGCCAAGACAGCACCACCACCTGTACTGCACTGCAGCCTCTGTTGGGCAGACCTTGCTACCAGTCCTGTGCTTTGCTACAGGATACAGCTTTTGTGATGGTTTTCCTCCTTCGGTTAAGCTCTTAACTGTAACATCCTGTTAAGATAGACTAATTCATTGCATCAGTGTGGAAGTAATAATCTGAAGACCCAGCAGAAATCCTCTGAGGAGCACAATTAGTGAGCCAGTAACTGTATGCAGAGCTGTTGGTTGGGCTTCACATTCAATTCACCGAACTTTATGCAAGAAGTTTAAAATACTTGAAAGTGATTAACTGAAGGCATTCAAAACCAACCAGCTGCTACTTACGATCAAATTCCAAGTGCTAGAAGCTTAGGGTTACCAACCACTTATGATAAAACATTATTTTTCCAAAAGGAAAGCCTCTTAAGATGCGAGAATGAACCACTTAGGTCTGCTGAGACCAGTCAAAAATGAAATAAAGACTATTAAGACCCCAAACAACTTCAAGCTTAAATGATGAATCTTCTCCTTACAGTAAAAGTCAAATGCTGTAACTGTTCCTTTAGTTTATTTCTCAGGCCTTTTATTCCCTTCTCTTGGTAATTTATCATTAGTGCGCACCTTGGTTAAGATTTGCAGTCCCATCCCGTAAGCACAGCAATCTAAGTCCAAACAGGCAAAATATGAATCATGCTCCCTGGCTAGAAAAACATGTCTAAAATCCCAATCTCAGCGGCCAGTTGGACCACTTTAAAAGATGTCACAAATACTGTAACAAATAAAACGTGCTCCTAATCCTTATTTAGGAGCAAAGGAATGAGATAATTGTAACCTCGATAACAGCGACAGAGGTAAGTCAACATCTAACAGGACAATTCATTTCAGCCAATTCCAGGAACTTCTCTACCTATCATAAACCTTAAAAACCACTGAAGCAAAAGAGCAACAAAGCACACCTACCATCAGATTTAGTAGGAGAGTAAGCTACTATAAGGTCTTTGCTTACTAGGGAATTTTGTTAATCTAAAATTCATTTCAACCAGTTTTTCCAGCTCCTTTAACAGCCCATTTGCAGCAAGACATAACAGACACAGACTAGATCAGCAGAAATCACTGAGAAATATCCACCTGCTTGTCTGGCACCTCACCTGACAGTCACCCAAAGCAGTGTAGGACCAATGTTTCTGCAGGAACCAAGGTGAAGGAGTGGGCCTTTCTCCCAGTTACTGGGTTTCAAAGCCAATGTTCAATGTTAGCTCTTCTCTTCAGTTGCCTGAGAAAAGAGCATCTCTTCAGTGCTTATAAACACACACTGATAGGCAATTCAAAGGGAATAGCTAGAGTTTTCTGAATGGAAGTTTGGGAACAGGAGATCCCAGATGGTTTTCTGACCTTTGCTTATTCCAGGCTTGAGAGGACTCATACTGTTACTGAGGGAAAAAAAACAAACTCTCTGACCTAACATATCAAACCATACGAAAGCTCACATTTAAGGAAGGTCTGGCATTCCCAGTTCTGGAGAAAAGCATTCCACTTCATTGCTGTGGGCATATAAACATGAAGTGCAGCTCCTGCAGCCAGTCATGTTTTCACTCTGCAAAAAGCAGCAAGGATTCTTGACAGCCACAGTTCTCCTGCAGGCTTTCGGAATACACAGGACAGCAGCAACTGCTGTGATCCAATTTCAGTCTTACCTTATGCGACTCTAAATATTTAATGCTGACTTTCTCAGCACTGATCTACATCAGACCCTTTGAAACAGCACAGTGCTCTCCATGACATGCAACATGAACAACTTCTGCACATCTGCTGCATGTTTTCTCCTGCCACCTGCAACTCTTAAAGTATTAAGTAGCTTCTAGCAGAATAAGATAACTGCAACAAACCAAACCCCAGTAAATACACAGCTGCCTGCTCAAAATCCCTTCTCCCTCATCTTACCTATGCCAAACCCTGTTAATTCCAGTCTTAACAGAAAGTCAGCTTCCCTACAACCATATTTTCAGTTTATACTTCGCAGTCACCACTGAAGTTACTCATAATCAGAGATTTAATTTTGCTGAATAGTGTAATTCCTCCTCCTTTCAAAACAGAATTGTGTATCCTGATATTATCTCTCTACAAAATCTTTTTAAAAACCATTCCATGGGGCTTTCCTTGGAAATCATGGTGAGTTGGTTGTGTATACATGTTGGACTGCATATAGTAAGGCTTGTGACACTTTTCTGCTGTTTTCATTTAAAAAGTTGGTCAATTTCCCAAGGCAGCCTCCTACTGACTTCTCAAAACCTAGCCATTTAGGAGAGCTTCTTACATCACATGCTATTTTGCAGCTGGATACTAAAAATGTCCCCAGATACTGAACTTTAACATAGTAATTTAATCGTAACGGCAACACACTTAGAATAACATTTTGAAGTTATAAAATGAACTCAAAGAAGCAGAAAATTGTGTGCCAGTGCTGCCAGAGCACCCTTAATTGAACCTCGCCATAGCCTGTTACTGTAGCACATTATATTAATTGCAAGTTCTCTGCCAAAGTAGAAATCACAGCAGGAGACATTCCTACAGGGAAGGAGAGCCCCACACAACTTTCTGTGAAGGCAAAGGTTGGCTTCGGTTGCACTAAGAAACAGCTCCAACCCTCAAACACTGGATCTCACAAATGGTTTGGTCTCTGACAAAAAGTATAGTAATTTAATTGTTTTCATTTGTTTATTACATTAATTTACCAAGCCAATTAAAGATACACTCAAAGCCAAAGCGCCTCTAACACCAACATGCATCGCAAATTAAGCATGAGAACAAGCAAAGCTTATTTTGCCACTTCGCGTTAAAGCCCAGCAACAGATCAAGTAAAGCAACCTGCAGACCAGGATTAGATAAAGTTTTAATTGCATTAGGAGAATTTTCAGATAAATCCATCAGCCCTGCGGAGACTTTCACATGTTTGGTTGCATTCTTACTGCAGTTGCAAATAAAATTACATATATGAGCAATTTATTCTTAAGCCTCCTTCAGTATTGCATCACGCTCAGCTTTTTCACTGCCAGCCAAATTGCCAGAATTTATTACAACATCCTGAGCACCAGCTTTCTCTCCAGAAGCACAGTACATGAACTCCCCACTCCCTTCCCCACATTCCTATGCTGCAAGACAAGCCATGTGCATTCTGCCACATCTGCTCACACAGGCATGAAGGGTAGGTCTTAGCTGCAAAGGATGAGGGAAGATGGGGACTCGAGGAAACTGATAGATTTATACCACCTCTGCCCTTACCAGAAGTAGATTATTATTATTATTATTATTATTACATCCTAGAAGAAAAGATACCAGCTTTTCATGAAAAGGTGCTTTATATACTTCTCACCCACTTTTCCTCCATTGTGTATGTCATTTGGCTCCTCAAGTATAGGGCACACAGCTTTACAAATGAAAGGACATGAATAGTCTGTAGCAAGTAACACAAAGCAAGTATGAAATAGTGTGGCCTTCCATCCTGTAAAGTAAATTATTTTATACATCTGTTATATAAAGGAAAAAGGTGCGATATTAAAGGGTGTCAGCTTTCTCCTGAGGCAACATATAGGGTTTAACTGAGGCTGCAGTGCGAAAACTATGCTTATATAACTAATATTAAACCCAGTGTCACACCTGCTGTATGCATATTTTAACAGCATTGCCAACATAGAAAGATACTGAAAGCAAGCAAGTTAAAAACTGAAGACCAATTAAATGCATCATGAGTCAGTCTGTAGGACACCACAACCACATTCAATAGGCTTCTTTGTTATGTGGGTGCAGAAAAAGTCCATTATTTTATTCCTCTTAGACAGGGAATACCACAGAGCTAGAATTCCTTCACATATTTTATTGGGAAGAGCAGGAAATTTATCATTTAGAGTTTCTGGAAAAAAAATAAATAAATAAATAAATCTGCAGGCTCACCACAATGGCTTCAGTCACATTTTGGGTATACCCACGGATGGATATTCCACAAGCTCCCTGGGCCACCTGCTGTGGTGCCTGACTTTTGTTTTGTTTTGTTTTTTTTTTTTTTTGCCATTACTTTTAGCCTTTTTGTTGATATAGAACAAGAGCAATCTACCTCCCTTGTTTTCACTCCCAGTGAATCAATAACACTGATTTTACTCAGAAGGATTTTCAGAGAAGTTTACTGCCTACATTGCTACTCTGTGCTATAGAGAAATGCAAAAACCTTTCCACAAAACAGAGGACAAACACTTCTTTGAGAAAATAACAGTGAATATATTCCAATAGTCTAAGGGACACTCACATACAGCAAGCACAACAACATTACCTTACCAGTAAGAATGAATAGAACTAATGGATAAAAGTACAGACAGAAGGATAACATTAGCAACATCGTATTTTTTAACCAATGGCAACAGTACAAAATACCTCTGGAGTCCTCCCACACATTGGGAAGAAGCCACCTGCAGGTACATTAGGACATACTCCCACACACTGAATATTTTAACTAGATTGGGTAAGCTACAGAAAGCACTGTGTAATACTCACACACGGTCTGCATGAACTGAATACTACAGAAGGACTAGACATAAAACCCCATTTAATTACATAATACAAGTGTTTTCCTGCAGATACCATGACTAACTACAGTAGCCATCCAGGTAAGAAAGCTGAAGCATGATGATTTCAGCAGTTTCTGACAAACTACTCATATCAAAAGAACAAATAAGTCAATTTATTTTTTACCCAAAGATTATTAGTAAACCCTGACTTTTTTTTTTTTCCCCTCCCATTTTCAGATGTAAGAGAACATTGCTCCCTGGGTCATACTACCCAAGATTTGTCACTATTCATTTCATTTGACATCTGCAATAAAAAAAAATCCCATAATACTTATTTACACAAAACTGGATTATCAACAGGATATTTGCTTAAGTAGAGCATACAGAATTTATTTGCTTTAAAAAATAGTCTGATTGTCTGAACTTTTACCTTATACCTGACATGGACTGAAAGAACACTTAAGTCTCAGAGCCGTAACAAGACAGCAAACACTCAGGAAACAGACTGAAAGTAAATCATGTAACAAAGACAGAAGAAAGAATAGGTGAGATGAATTAGTTCTACATGACTAATACTGGACAGTATTTTCTATTATACTGGAACATTATTTTCTATTGCTGATGATGAAATCAGAAGCCAAGACATTGTGTGATGCATTACAGAAAATTCTGCCTTTACCTCAGAACAGTCCAACAGATTAGGTTGGATAAGTAACTAGAAAGAAACTTGGTTCAGGTACGAACATAAGGCATTAGCACAGGCTGCCCAGGGAGGTGGTCCAATCACCATCCCTGGAGGTGTTAAAGAACCGCAGAGATGTGGCACTGAGGGACATGGTTAGTTGGTACATTGGGGGCAGATTAGGGTTCAACTGAATGATCTTAGAGGTCCTATCCAACTTTAATTATTCCATGATTATAACTCCCAGCAGAACCGTAGATGGAATCCTCAGCATGTCAAAGGTGAGAATAATTACATGCACAAGACAACTGCATATCCTTACTACCTGTTTCCAGCATTAAGATGTCATTTTGAAGTGTTCAGAAAGTTGCTGTACTAGAGAGCCTGGACTCACATTCCAGTGGATTTTTTCCCCACTCAATCCATTCAGTTTATACCTGACAGTCACTGCAGTCACACAATATGAAATGCTCTGAGCAAGTCAGAATCTGAGTGCCTCAGACAAGTGACAGTGTCTGCAATTCCTTTGTTAGTGCCCTACAAAGACAGAACAGTCTTTGACTGTTCCACAGTGCCACACAACAGAACAGAAACAATTACCACATTGCTGATGAACTGATCTCACAAGGCTGTTCTTTCTCCAGATGTCCACTTCCATTAGCAGAACTATATTCGATCTTAAGGTGTGTAAGACAATTTTAAGCTGCTCACATACGGGTGTAACGGAACTTTATTTTCTAAGGGTCTCATTCACTGTACAGGATGAGCCCATGCTGAGGGACTTGGCCCTGCTCTGCTGCAGTGTGATGGCTGATAAGGGTTGCTACAGCGCACATCCTGAATGCCTGTTTTTCCCCTTGCTACTGAGAGACAGGAGTGCCACTGTTCCCACTCACCACATCCAGGCCCAGCCCCACCACTTTTGCAGCAGCTTGCTGTCCAGACATCACCCCACAGGCGCTTCCCAAGGAACTCCTCCTTTTTTGTGGTCTCTGCTCAGCTGTCCCCAGTTTCCATGTTACTTCTCCTCAGACTTTAATCTGCCTTTGGCCAAACAGAAACAATGGTGGGAAAATACAATATAGCAAAAGGCTGCATCCGCCACTGAAATGTCTAGGGAAAGTCTGGTTGTGTGGCATTTGGAGTCACCTCAGCTAACACTGCCATGAGACATGGTTTCCTCACACACAGGAAACTTTGTGTATATAGCTACCTTTTCCCCCCTTTATAGCAAAGTGGCAGAGCCAGAAGTATTGCCAGCACACACTTGGTCCAACCTTGCTTACAGCAAAAGACAAAGAACTTCTGTCAGGATTAGAAGGCACTTACTGCTCCTGTACAATGATAAATGCTTTGTAAAGTTCCACAAAAGGGAAATCTCTTCTTGGCAATAGCAACAGATTTCTATATCTCTGAATTAATATTGCTTTACTAAAGCAATTTTCATGTTAAGTGTGCATTAAAGGATAATCCCTTTATTATCTAAAAAGAAGTGCCAATAGAAGTACAAACAAACTAATTTTCCGTACTGCATTTAATGAAACGTTCTCCCCTTTCTTGGTGCAATCTTCATAAAATTACTTAGGTTATTTAACATCAGTGTTGTCACCAATTTGTGTTCCTTATTCTTCGTTCCACATTCAGTCTACATACTACAGTAGATCACAAACATCACCTCTGATGAGGGGTTTGAAATAGAAATGGAAAGATGATGAAACAGAGAAATGATTGAAATAGAAATGCATCTCCCAGTAGAATGGATAAAAACATCAGATAAAAAACAAGATGTGGATTTTATGTTACAACAATCATTCTCTTGCTTTAACAAAAAGCAATGGTAAGTTGTAGGACTACTTTTCCCCACCATCTCACCTCTATGCTTTAAGTCAAGTGTAGTCAAAACTAGAGAAGACTAAAGAGAGGCAATTATTGAGATTTACAGTACTACACGGCCACCAGGAAATTCTACTCCACCTTTTCAGGTACAAAGCTCATTAGGAGAAGAGCAAAGCTCCAAACACCCATCTGCAAATGTGTGTGAGTGGGTATTCTAGCATTACATATTCTACACACAGTGCTAAGATGGTACAGAGTCAAAAATCTGCACAAGAACCTCATAACAAGCTCAGCTACATTACCAGAAAAAAAACCACCAATCTTCACACTTGCATAAGACTTCAATTGCAACAGCCAAGCACTTCAAAGCAAGCTGTTTTATAGCACCCTGGTAACACATGCAGCTTTTAAAAACACATTTTAAAAACCTCTTCATTTGTGGGTGTCTCTAAAGCAGGGATAACATTTTTTTGTCTTTACAAAGAAGAAAGGTAAGGGTAAGATGCAAGTTGATCCACACTTGAGGTGCTTGCTGCCGATGCACTTGGACGTTGTGGATGAGGAGTAGCATAAAGAACTTCCAGAAATATTTACTAATTGAAAACTATCAGCTGGACAAACGGTTTCTGTCACATCTCAAACCAGCTAGTTCTGGTGGGTTTCTGTCCTTATTGGCAACAAGAGTCCTAGCCTTTCTGCTAACACTAATGTGATGCAAGCCCTGCAATCCCACAAAGCCTTGATCCTGGGCAGAAACGCACAAGTCAAACTCAGGAACTGCTGAAGCAATATTTGTGCTCCCTTCTCTCTTCGCTCTTCCTGAAAACAGCTCTGAAAGCAGTACTAGAGGTGGTATATGGTGCTGCCTGAAGCTCCAGACAAGCAGAGGACATGCCAGTATGTTGCTACTGCATGCTTGTTTCCAAATAATGACAAGTTGAACAGATGGTCCTATAGTTCAAAAGCAGTCTCAAAACCATCTGCAGTTGCTAGACACGTGTTTCCATTCACACACACAAATACATGCCTACAGCACACAAATTAGTGCAACACACTACAAACATATCAAACATCCTGAGAGCAGAGAAAGGAATTAGTAGGAGTGGAGGTAGGGTGCCCTTCAGAATCCACTAGTAAGCAAGATTGCAAAACTTAATTATCAACCACAGATTCAGTCATAACTCACCACAACGCTGCCATAGCAAAGCATGAAATCAGACTGATGAACCCCTGTGCAAAATACAAACCAAGTAACCACAACTCAGCCCTGGGCAGGGGAACTTGCACCGCATTCTCTCCCAGTCCCAAAGACATTGTGGCCCAAATCAGATTTCTGGGACAGTTCAGTGAGATTATGAGCAAGTTTTTCCACACAGAGGGTGGTGACACACTGGAACAGGTCACCTGAGGAGGTTGTGGATGCCCCATCCCTGGAAGCACTCAAGGTCAGGCCGGATGTGGCTCCAGGAAGCCTGGTCTATTGGTTGGCAACATTGGCCGTGGGAGGGGGGTTGAAACTAGATGACCATTACGGTCCTTTTCAGCTCATGCCATTCTGTGAGATAAGAATTTACTCTGTTTAACAAGTGAAAATAAACTGTACAGGAAAGCTCAGTAATACAGCTACAGCAGCTACAGTGTTTGGCTTTCTGGAAACACAGCAGATTTCATCTTCACGAACAGAAAAATGACAGTCAAACCATAATAAAATATTATTAACTCCTCCTAATACACCACAAGCTCAATGACAACTAAGCAATATTGCTGTCCTTAGCACAAGTTGAATATTAAAAGTGGTACAGAAAACAAAGTCCTGTTAACCAATAAAATAGAAACAATAAAAGCAACCATTCAACAAGTAGAAATATTTAGTAGCTTTTTTTCAGACAATGGTTTAAGTCTTTGCCAATATGTAAAGTAACGAAAAGAAACAAAAGGTAAAAGACTTGCCATGATCGAAACCATGAATATTGTACTCACAGCAAGATGTGAGCCACGTCAAGAAAGGGATGAACTCATCTCTTACAGCACTGCATTTCTCCATCCAAGCATGCGTCACTCAGGCACGCTGTATCAGACAAGATCCCAGCACAACAACATAAGTGTCCTCATTTATCCTGGTTGGGAAAACCCATGCCTTCTCAACTCATCACAAGTGAGTCATCTGCTGCAAATCAAAGATCTGATTCTTTGTACCTTCAGGACTCCAGCATTGTCACTTCAAGAGAACAGAAGCCTAGCTGTGACTTAAACAGGGATTATCATCTTAATGTTAGTCAGCATTCTCATGCAATTATGAGCTCTGTGGCCATTGCCTCACCACTTCCCAGCCCCAAAAGAGCCACGGCCAAAAAAGGCACAATCCTACATGGTGCGAGATGGCTCCAACTTTGCTTGCTTTTTTGAAACATCAGCAAGCTCCACCCTGGTGGTCAGTCACTGGCAAAAAGGAGACTTGTGAGGACACGGGATAACTTGCCCTGCCAGCAGCACTGATGGCAATGCATACTGCTCTGACCAGAAGATGAGTACAGCTACCTCCTGCAGGCTCTGGAGCATTGATTTCAGGCATACTGGCCTCTGAGCACATACCACAAAACCAGTCTTCCAACAAGAAAGTACACGACTTCAAGACTGGGTCTGGCCACTGCATGTCACAATTCTTTAAAATACACTAAAGCAAACAAGTTTCTCTTAACTGTGAAACTGGAGAAACCTCTCCAGAAATTAACAAGAGGCAAAGCAGCAGAGAGACTTGCCTTTTCATGTTCATTACAAAGCAAAGAAAAAAAGCTTAAATTAACAGATCTGAGCTTAGCACTGGCACAGGTTTGGTCAAATGGCATTTCTGTGCAGTTTCCAGAATTCACACATGCTAGGGAATTTGGCAGACCTCCTGCTAAAACAACAAGCCTTGCTTTCCAGTTGCTTGTCACCCACGAGAGATGACAAAGCACACTGCATCCTCACACCACACAGGAGCAAGCTGAGACTGGGAGAAACCTGGCCACAGCAAGTTTACCAAGGGAGCAGATAAAAGAAAGTTATGATCTGCAGACCGTAAACCATAGGAGGCATCTTACAAGCACGCCTCATCCCAGGTTTGCTCCAAACTTCACTGTGATCAGTAAACCCTTGAAGTGGATCCCAGCCAATTCATACACGGGGGAAAAAAAAAAAAAAGTAAATCCCTTCAAAGAGAAGAATAGCCAAACAAGACAAAAAAAGTGGAGGCTGCAGCTAAGTGAGTGCAGAGGTAACACATGAATGGCTGCATTCAAGATACAAGTTCACTGAAGCATCTGTAAGTACCACTGCTCCTTATACTGCACAAGCTAGCATTTTTCTTGTTTTTCTTATTTCTCAGCTGAGGGCAGGTGCCTCTGAACAGATCTCCAATTTCTGCTTTGTTCAGTTCAATAATAAATATTAACTCCAAAAGGAAACAATGAGAAACTTATAATTCCCTTCAGCAGCATAATGCAGTAATTTTTGCTCATCCTCACTGCAGGTGAACCTCACCTCCCTTCAAAGAAAAGGGTGTACTTTCCTCAAGACAGATGACAGATTCTTAACAGCAGAAAACAGGATTACCATTAGCTTTTGCTTTGCAAAACCAGGAACCTTAACACTAACCTGACTGTAGACCTACTTAATTCCAGACAGCAAGCTTCCAAGCATTTGTGTTTTAAGGAATGTGATAACATCAGCTGTCAGAGTGCCAAGTGACTTCACATTTCCCCTGCCTACCTATACTAGTAATGCCATGCTCACCCCCACAGTTTGAGAGCATTTGGAGAAAGAGGACAGTTACCATCTCCTGAGCCCTATCCATGCACAGTTATGCCAAGAGCAGAACTCTGACATGTAAGGCATTATCAAGAACATATGCAAGATGTACCCTCCCTATGATTCCTTATGTACTCCTCCTGCTGCATAAGCATGCCAGCTTCAAGGTTAGTAAACTCCTTTAAGATCAGTGAAGCCCTTGAAGGGTATTCCAGCCAATACTGCAGAGAAAACTCGCACATAATAGAAAGGCTTACATTAAATATTAACCATTGGTTAGCCAACTTCCTAACTATTAAGCCTTACAGTGGACACCTGAGAAAGTAACAACAGCAGTTAAACCAACTTTTACTAAGTCATTTCAGTTATGTCCTGTAGTGAGCGATTCACAAAGATTAATCTTCATCAGAATAAGATACAACTCCTGAGGGAGAAAGAAAATCACTGGGCAAACACCCTTAGGTGCCAACATTTTTGCCTTCCCAAACCATTTAAGAAATGACTTAAATCAACAAAACAATAGAAACTTGTTGTAGCAGGAACATGAACTGTGTGACTGTTGCCTTCCTGAATACATTCCTTTTGGTCATTGTTCCCTTTACAAATAACCTGGAATTGCCAAAATCATCTGACCCACCTTTCCCTGGCAGTGAGCAAGGTATGAGCCCTTCCCTAAGATGACCCTTTTTCCTCCTTCACTGATCATGGTTCAGCTGATATTTCAGCATGGAACCAGCTGTATTTGAGGAAGAATCCGCACTGGCCCTTGGGGACCCCTCAGTATCTGAGCACCTCCGGCATTTATTGCATCCACCCCTGCATATCATCCCCAGTACTTGAGCTGTGCTTACTGCTTTCTGCAATAAATTCAAAGAAACAGTCCCACCTCCAACTTCTAGCTCTTGTCCACCCCACATCTTCTGTGGGCAATCTTGCTGAGGCAAGAATTTGCTGAAGTGGTACATCCGACCTTAGAATTCACCTTTTCTTCACTTCTCACTTTTCTTTAGCCACCACAGATTTCTCTCTATCGATTTAAATGCAGCATCATACAAATGCCCAGATCAAGACATCCTTTTTGACCAGGGAGCTGCATTGCTGCCAGATGTGGGAAAACAAAATGTAAACATTTATCTGTCTGGTCAGAAGGCAACCACTGGGGTCTTTCATGGGGAGATTCTTATCAGGTGGAAAGAGAGGGGTTCTACAGGAAAGCCTATTACAGCTTCAGCTGTGGAACTACTACATTTTCATCTTGCACACTCCAGTAACCAATAGCTTTCACCAAGTAGCATTTCAGACTCAGGGTCTGCAGATTTTGAAGCACTTATTGCTGTGTCTTATCCTCTAACTACATGTCAGACATGTTATGACACCAACAAATTTGAGTCATACAGAAATACATTTGGTAGCCCTGCCTAACAACTGCTGCATTCCTCAAAAGCTTAGGAGGATTTTGGTTTTTCTTTTTCTCTTTTTTTTTAAAGCAGAAAAAAACCTAAAAGATTCGAAAGCAGACAGTTTTTTCCAGGCCTACAATTCAGGTCAAGTGCTTTTCTCAGTGACTGCCTGAGACATCTCAAGAGCAAACAAAAAGCACGGGGCATTTAAAGGTGAGAGTACTTTGACACCAAACAGATAAAGCAGCAATAAACCAAATCCTAGCTCAGTCTGAACAAATAAATACCTGAGATAGTTCAATCTCAGATACATTTTTCTGTCAGTGATTCTAAGCATTCTTCCCAGCTCTCACTATTTATTGGCTCCCTCCTAGTTCTAGCATAGAGCAGTTCAAGTTCACTCTCTTGTGCCTATGGTCCCATCACTGAAGAACTCTGCCACAAAGTCATGTGAAGCATCCAACACACAGTAAGAAACAGGGAGTTCAAAAAGAGTACTAATGTCAACAATCGGCAGGAGGGTTAGCATTTGCTCTCTGCAGTCATCTGCTAGTTTTGGTTGTTTGTTTTTCTTATCACAACCGCTGGCCCATGGTCAGACTAGAAAACCAAGCTTGAGCTGAGGCTTTTCCTAAGTTACTGAGTAATTTTCATGGTTCAGGACAGATAACTGAACAGGACAGTGACTGAAATGTACTCACAGCCGTCTGCATCCTGGCAAGCTGAAGTCATTGTTTTCCCTCACTAGGACCCTACACCAGTAGTAGCTGGCTGGCAGCCAACTGCCTCCTGAGATGGAAGCTGACAGACAAAACAGGGAATGACATCAACTGCCAACAGCCATTGACCTCTACCACCAAGTCTGGGGGCTGAAGCAACAACTCCAACAGCAAGAAAAGCAAGGCAGGCGATGAGTCCACTCTGCAATGCAAAATCTTGACAGATTGTTACCCTATCCTGTATGGAAAAATTAGAAATCAAGGTATTTTAAGAGTGCAATGCAGCCGTTCAAAAATGTGCAGAGTGAGTGTTGGCATGTGCCAGCATTCAAGCTTCTCCAGCTTTGTAATATTATTGACACCCTAGATGACTATCAGTTATTGAGCAGATGTCAGCTCTGGGCAGTGGCTGTCACATGCCAGTGACAGATCAAAGTGCTAATCCTTTGTTAACTGACATCTTCTGCATTAAGCCTGCTTGAATGAAGTGAAGTTCAAAGGTACGTGAGGATGAAATCTTACCAACAAAGGTGAAATATGACAAATTCAACTATTTTGCTGCTCTTGAACAGTTTTTCCCAGAGAGCAAATTTTTGGTGCAATTATATTTGTTCAAACATTACTTCTAACTATCTGGCCACTACTGAAAAGCAGCAGGACTGAAATCTGCCAAGTATTCTAGCTTGCTCCTTGATCACGGATGAAGTTTAACCTGCAGTTTCTCCTGTTAAGCAACAAGTTTGCACTTTGGTTATTTCTGACAATAAAGACTTCATGTTCTTTTTCTCTGAGTGTTTTAAACTTCACAAAACATCCAGCAGGTCGTGCACTTCTAGGAGATGCATTGGAATATAACTCGTCCCTGTGCAATTATAACTCAAGTTAGTTTTCATTGCTTGATGCAGCCATAAATAAAGAGTAAGCTCTTTTACTCAGAAATAGCTTCACAAATGAAAACACAAGTAGGCAAGCTTATGTTACAGTACACCAATAACATAGATGAGTATATTTTTTACATGAGTTTACATAATGAGGGGCTACGAGCAGCCTCATTCAGTGGAATTTGTTCCTGCTCGTGTCAGGGAGTCGGAATGAGATCTTTAACATCCCTTTCGACTCACACCATGCTGCGATTCTGTAAATGAAAAAGGTGCAATCTAAATTGTATCTGGAACACAGAGTTTCCCATTCTGACACGTGCTTGGAATTACTAAGAGAAGACATCACTGTTGAAAGGACAGAAGTTGAGAACAAAAGCACCTCAAGCGCAGCCACAGGGATCGTGGCCTGTCTCTCCAAATCTCATCTCAAGTCTCAAGACTCCACATCTGAAGAAACAGTATGAGAACTCTATGGCACTATTCTCTGTTTCACACTTAAAAAAAAAAAAAAAAAAACAGCAATGACACAGCAACCTTTCAGCTCTTTACAGAAATGGAAATTGATTGCATCACCTGACTGCTCTAGTGGGAGCAGATGTATCACTCTGATGGGAAATCCATGAATTCACACCTGTATACTCAAACATTTAAAGCTCCTAGAAGTAACCTTCTGCCGTATGAGAGAGAAAAAGGCCCAAATATTTGTGGGGGTGTCTTGACTGTTAAAGAAAAATAGTAATCAGTATCTCCTGGACTCACTGCAGATATGTACATAAAAGCAAAGGGCATTTATAGTTACAGTCTATATATAGTCTATAGTCTACTATAGCTTACAGTCAAGTTTGCATTAGAACTGCAGATATTACAAACTGGTGCAGTTTTGTTTTACTATAGAATATAACAAGTTAATATCAACACAGAGAATCACTGCTAAAAAGTTGCACTTCACTACATGAGATCAAATCACAATGGTACTGCAGATGTCTGTCAAGAAGAAAAAAACGAAGTCTACAGAAGAACAGATTGTTAGCCATGGCCTCACTATGACTTCAGTTATGTCACTTTTAGCTAAGAGCTTCTTTCTACCACATGTTATGAACTGACTGCAGAAGACACGTTTTATTAGTTCTCCACTGCAGATCTATTTTTGTAAACATTTTTAATTCAGCACATAACAACAAAGGCTCAAGTTTAGCTCCTCATGCACCAATTTTAAGAAAAACTATATTTATTCTCAATTTTATGATTTCTTGAAATTTTGTGAAAGTCTTTTTTTTAATAGAAAATCTACTTCCTTTCAAAGGAATTTTGCTACTGAGACGAGAAGTGCTTTGGTGCTATTCTAGAATCTGTTTCAGAAAATCAAAATATTTAGTTTGGCTGAAATCTTCAGAAAAGACAACTTGAATTAAGACTATGCTGGAATCCCTCCTCATGAAAAGCTCTTAATTAATGGTTGCCCTGCACATGAGTTAAAAAAGCCAACATCCCCACAACATAAAACATTTATAGGGACACCCAGATGCAGTTACATGCAATCTGTGTCTGTGGGATGCCTACTTAACAGCCTTGGCCTTTCCTTCTTTCCTAAGACCTGCCTTCTCACTGTGACCACACAGAGTATTTACTGCAAACCACTTGCAACACCTTCCAGGAGCAAGTCCAAGTTAAGGATCCCTTCTTCATAAAGTTCTCTATTTCCCACCCCATCTTTGAAAGACCTAGAAGAAATTGCTGCCAGTTCTCTTTGTTTAAGCCACAAGAGCCATGTTATACAGCTGTTACCCAACAACACACAAAGGAATCAGATAAAAAAAGGTATCTGTATAGACTGTCTGCTAAGTAATGCAGCTTTTCAATACTGTATTTTGCCAAGTTGTTACAGTGTCAAATGAAGTTTAATGGAACCACCAGTAGCACACAATGCACCTGTCTATGAAGGGGTAAAAGGAACAGCCACACAACAACTTCACAACACAGCTGTGCTACATAATGCACTATAGATATTAAAAACAGGATTATTCTTTTCATGCAGCTAAACACAGATTGTCCAAATTCCTTTTTTTTTTTCCCCCCTTCCACGGTTACACTCAAGTTTCAGACACAGCTTGATCCTCAGCTGTTCACTGCAACCACTGAGATTGCATTCAGATTAATGGGCATTAAATATTCAAGTTTCTGAGACTATGACCATCAAACTGAGAACTTTGACAGCTACGTTTGTATGTGTTCATTTGCAATCCACATCCTGCTGAGCAGATGAAATATTTCCATCTCCTGTAATTCATGGATTTCTTGATTCCATGTTTGAAAGAAACCAATCTGACCATGCCACCCTATCTCCCATGTTACACATATCAGAAAGACGCAAAACATGCTTTTGTGTTTTGTGCACAAGAATGAAACTACTGGTTGCCCTCACTGACTGATTAGTTCTCTGATATTCAGTCTCAAGTAAAGAACAAAGCCACACTGCATACTGTGAAATATTTGACTCTGCTGGGACTGAAAGAAAATGCTGACTTCAAAGCTTAACAAGTGTAAAATCTCAGTTAAATAATGCTATTTGCTGTAAAAACTTCATGCTACTTCTTAATTTATACAATTAGCCCAGGAAAAACTAGGGGGCACAGCCATGCGAAACAAAAAAGGAAATGCAGGTTACACCACTGAAGCATTCACAACTTACAAAACTAATTGCTTCTTCACAAGATGGCTCTTTCTACAGAGACTTTCCACTTCTTCCAGTCCAACTGTTTCTCTTTTACACTACTCACAAGCTTGCCTTAGATTCTTGTTCACTGTGAGAAAATAAGTTCATGATGTAAACAGGCACTTATATACTCACTCAGAATTACTTCAGGAGGATAAATGCCAGGAGAGAAATAGACTGCCTTGGAACAAATGGCGATTGTCAGACCACAATCAGGGTAGTATTACACAGACAACTGCAGCTGATTTTTAGAAGGCAAATGCAGTTCTATTTCACCTACTTCAATCACCCACAACCATTTCTTCATACTTCAGATTTCAGTGCATTTCCTTGCCATTGTCTTCACATGACAGGATCACCATTTAAATTAGATGCCCTATTGCTATTTCCTCCTTTTTTTGAGAAGTGCAACCATCCATTCTATATCTGGTCGTAATTTGCCTAAACAGCAGTTACCCACAGAGTTCTATCAGCAAACATCCACAATCACAGCAATACACTCTTGCTGAAGTGTTCAGATGCTGAGATACTCAGCATAGCATCAGAATTTAACAGGACTTTTCGTTAGGTTAAAAGATGACACACTTCTATAGTGTTGTGTATATATATTTGATGCTAATAGGCACTAAAAAAGTGCAGCTTCACAGACCTAACAGACAAAGCACACCATCCACAATGTGCTACATCCAGTTGCTGTACTACAACAGTGAAGACTCCCTGGAGGATATTCACAAGTTAGATTGGCCTACATAAGTGTACACAATCACAAAATTTAACTATTAAAAAAATATCCTGTGCAGCTCTAGCTCTGGGAAAGAATTCAGCTCGAGGTACTACCTGGCTTCCAAACATACATAAAGTAATTCATCAGGCCCTCCTCAGCTTTGCCAGTGCACACTAACTGCATGACAAGGGAGAAAAGCAGGATCTTTCCTTCAGGCTGATCAGAGGACACACTGTTTTTTGGTAGGGTCAGTCCATATACACAGTGCTTACAACTGGGCAGTGCAGTGATGGAGAAGGAAGACTTCACTTTGTTCATTCTGAAGTTTCTTGAAAGCAGAAACATTTGATCATAAGAAGGAAAATGGTTGTGGAGTAGGGCCAAACTTTTTCCTTGACCTGAAAACCACATTTATCAACATCTTTGACACAGGTGCTCTTCTATCCCTTATTGCAAACAATTAGCAAGTACAGTTTTGGGCCAGGCACGTGCCCAAGCATGTGAATCAGAGACTACTCAAGTGATTCAGTTACCAAGCTCCTACTCCAGATGCTCCATCAGCACTTCCCCACTTCCCACATTGATAAAGTCACCATGTTACATAGGCTACTCCAAAGTAGTGCTTCCCATTTGTTTTTGTGAAGACTACAACAGCTGCAAAGATAACACTATTTGATAGAACTCAGCTACAAAACGTGATTTTTCAGAGCTACCACCATTAGCTACACGTTTTCACTGGTGATAAGAAAAGCCTGCATGCTGTGCATGTAAAAGTTTGCACCAGCAGAGATGACCCACCAACACTCTCCTTCATCAGACACTGCAGGACATAGCTTAGGGCATTTTTCAGGATCAGCTGCAGATTTCACAACAGAGGAAATCTCCCAGAGCCTCCTAAATAGGAAGGCAGAAACACAAAGCAGTCTTCTCAACTGACTTAACTGGAGCATCGAGTGTAGTTAGGTTGTATACAGGAACTTCTGCTTCAGCAGGAGACTGACTGTGAAGCTATGAAGACTAAATTTGGCAAACAAGATGAACACAGGTAAAACCACATTACATCCTCATGGTTATCTAAACCACACACCCCAACCTCTCTCAGGGCCATGGTACTCCAAATATTCCTAGCACCTGCTCAAAGCACAGTGCAATTTCTTCCCACACAGATAGGTTTTACTCACTCTGACAGGGGATGCTGAGTGCTTTAATGCTATCTTCCATGATACAGCCAGAATCAAGAAGTGACAGGCTCTTCCTATTGTTATTAATATATACTCATGGCTTCACTGGGCCATTAAAACCTATAGGGAAAAGAAATCATAAGCTGGCAGGTCTCCGCTGACCTTGACTCAAAAAAGGAAGCACCCCAGTTTTGCAGCTGTGGTCACAGAAACCAAACAGCTGCGCCCGCTCTGCCCTTCTCATGGTAACTGAAAAGCACAGGGTGAAAGCAAAGGTCTTAACACATTTGGACAGCTTCTCTCAAACTTACATTCCAAATCATTACTTGACTGCACCTGAACTTCCCCTCCTGATTACTAAGAAAGGGACAAGAAAGTTGAAAGGCAAATCACATGAGGAGATGAGAAAGGAGTCATAGCTTTGGTAGATAAACTTTCTCTTTAGTCAGAAACAGAGACAGACCATAAATTTACTCACTTCAGGGGAAAATAACAAGCAGCGTTCATTCATTTCACAAGCACAAATTACAGTAATCTATGCTTATGATTTGACCCTTCCAGGCAAAACTTAGAGTCCTATTACTGGCTTCCCACTTAAGTAATTTTTCAGATGTAAAAAGGTAACAAATCTAAGTTTCATAAATAATAATTACTATGACTATCTCAAACTTATTCTAACTTTGTAATGCTAGTTGCTTAAGTTAACAAATCAGTAAAATTACATTGTCCACTGAGAAATATGAGCCAGCTTTGTAGTTCTGATCACGTCAAGAAAACATGGTCAACCTGAACATTAAATTCCAACACAAGAGCAGAGCAAGAGGGTGAATCCTCACATGGTTTTGGGTAGTCCACAATATGTTTAGGAAGACTCCATGCCAGCGCTGCTATCAGTGGCAACAGGCTAGAGTCAGCATCCTGAGACAGCTCTTCCCATCACATGCCATTTACCAGGGCTGTTCCAGGGGATGTAAGACTCCACATAAACAGCTGCCATTTGGTTCCTGTTTGCTTCTCCATTCCAGGTGTCTTTATCCAAAAGCCCAGGTCCTCACTACATTACGCAGCCTCAGAGGATGAGGTGCATACAGAGCAGCTAGGATGGACCCCAGAACTTCACAAGGCTGGCCAGCCTTATCCTGCTCACTAAACATCAGCACAAAATTAGACTCAAGGCAAATAGTGTCCAACAGGAGGACTGCCTAGGCCTCTGGCTCCCAAACTTTGCCTGTGCCTGGGCAGCAATCACAAGAACTTCAGGCTAGTATCATCACACTTGGCTGATGCTCTAAAGCAGCAGCTCTCCCAGTTTCAGTTTTAATTCATGGTGGGCACAGGACTTAATAAGGATTTCACAGGCACATGGCCACCAGCCACAGATTGAGAATTGCTGCCCGTGCATGGAGGTGCACACATTTTAAAGGAGCAAGAAGTACATGCCTCTGGTCTACGTCACAAGTCTCAGACCTCCACAGAGCAGTCAATTAGCTGAAATTCCTGCACAGATAAGTTCAAGGTACATCTATTTCTCCACAAGCCTGTGAGAATAAGCTGTATGCAGATTCTACAGGTCTGTTAATCAATAGTGAAAACAAAACAGAAAAGAGAAGCTGATACTAATCTACAAAAGAGTTTTTTAAATCTTCTTTGGGCAGATTAAAACCTAGCATGGAACCATGATAGCTTTTTAAAAAACAAAATACTGTCTAATGCTTGCCCCTTAAGTCATCCTGTTCCATGATGACTAGAGTAAACCTACTGGTCTTTTGGTCTATAGATAACCTGACCAGTAAATCAGACACAAACAGCACCTAATTGAGAACTACTCCAGTTCAGATTATGGAATATGCTATTTTTTTTTTTTCTCAAGTAAGAGGATAAACTCCATAATTCACTTAACATTTCACCACTGCCTTGAAATATCATCTTTCTACTAGTGAAAATGAATTGCCTAGCAGCTGTGTTATATATTTTACCTAAATGTATATTTAGACCCATCATGTGTGCAGTCTATCAGATTTGTAGCCATTTTAAGGAGCAGAGACAGTTGCTATTCAACCACAGGCAGGCAAGTTGAGAAAACATCATAGTAAATAGCATTTGGGTAAGCAGAAGAGTAGTAGGGGTGAATGGAACTATTTCTTAATACAAATTCATTAGTACCAATCCAGTAAATATTATCACTTGTCTGAATCCATTCACTCCAACCCATAGCTGCAAAACTCTAATGCTCAGAATCAGTTTGCCTTTATCTCCTCCATCCACTACAGACAGTGCAAGTGTCGAACGTACACTGAATCATTCTGTACAGCCTCAGCTCCAGCACAGCCTATTGCAGCCCTAGACATAAGGCTACATGATTATTAAGCCAGTAGTATGCATCATGGAAGGGACATGAGAGGGAACATCTTTCTCTTCTCTGGGGCTCCCATTCCATGACAGGGACACAACTCTGTTCTACTTTCCTCAGCTGGATACTAACTGTGGGACACAGTGAAGAGATAACATCAGTTCCTCCAGTTACAGGCACTGAGATAATTAATGTTTGCTAACAAAACAAAGTGTGAAACCTTAAGTAAGCAATCCTTACTTTCATTACATTTGTCCTCAGCTCTACCTGTTATCCATTACTTCATGACCCAAGAGAAGTCTATATTCCAACAAACAGAGAAATGATTTCCTTTCTGACATTGTACAATTACCTGGAATTAAGAGGGCCTGCTAAACCAAAGGCTGCTAGGGCCATAGCCAGGAATAAGAGTATGGTATACATTTCTCATCTTCCCTTGGACGAGGAACAGCTGGCAAGATTATGCTGAAAATGAGCTCCTGTTTCAGGCTAGATTTGGCTGATTTTATGTATTGCTACCTCAAAAATCTCCTTGCAAGGCAAGTCTTCTCAGGTCTGACACTGCTCTTGTCAAGTTCTCACGCCTGACACAGGAGGTAAAGGAATATATGTCATCTGGAAGGACAAGTCCTTATAGAAAAAACTACTTGAGCTAAAACACAGCCCTGAGAATTACTGAGCACCAGCTACTCTGCTTTCTATACATACTGTTTATCACACACAGGAGCCATAAGAACTACTCTCTTGCCAACTCTGAAGTTATCGCACACGATTTATAAAACAGCATGTCCTGAAAGAAAACATTTCTCTTAGCATTCCCATAGCATTAGGGATCTACCAGACACTCCCATAGCAACAGAAAACTGAGAAATAGGAACAGAACCTGAAGCAAACCCTGAGAACAAGCATCTTGCAGCTGCACAGCCAGGAAAGATACACATACCCACAGGCACATAAGCTCACTTCCCTTGCTGCTCTTTCTCCAACCAAGACTTCATGACACAGAACTGTTTTTTACTAATTTAATTGCTGTGTAGAAAGGAAAATCACTCCCGAGAGCTAGCCATCTGAAGCAAAAGGAGGAAAACTACAATGACTAATTGGCTGAACTGCATTTATTCCGGTAGGTCAGCTGGCTGTAAAAGATGAAAAGGCAATTTTCAGGCCATCAAAGTGCAAGTTCTAATAACAAGGGAAGCATTCTGAAGAACATTTTTATGACTCACAAGTTAAAAGGAGTGACTAGAACAGACCCAGAAAAAGATTCATATGCAGAAACATACTCTGAGACAAAAGAAATATAACTATCCCATTAACTCTATTTTGACACACATAAGCCATTTTTTTTCTTGTAGTTTGAAGTGCCAACACTAATGAAACAGCACATTACAGTAATTCTGTTGCCACCAACACAAGCACATCTTCCACTCACGTGATCACATCCGTAGCTCATTTGGAAAATCCACAGAGAAGCACAAGCAGTTGCGGGTAATCTGAATAGCATCCCCAAATCTGGAGCATGACTAGTTTTCAGAAGAACTATTAAACCCTTGGGACCACACAGCTGAATCTACTGTGGCAATGGGGATAGTGCTATGAACACCATCTATCCTGTCCACCAGTCTCTAATAGTTTAAGCACATAAAAACCACAGTGTTGTCTCCTTCCAGAGTTGAGTAAGAATAGCAGTGCTTGTCTAGGTATAAAGCATCTCACACGTATTAGAAAGAGAACAACCCTCCGGTGCCTCTTAGCTGCAGGAAATTGGATGGCTAGCTCTCCTTACAGTGCAACAGGTAATACCGTGCCTTGCTCCCTATCCACTGCACAGGACACACTAAGATGGTCTGCAACAACACACTTCTGATTAGCCTCCCTGCTAAGCAAAAAAATTCCACCCTAACTCAAGTGGATCAGCATTAGCTCCCCAGATTTGTCAAGTAGAACAGCAGGACCTGCATCCATGTCCTTCCCGTGCAAGGCTGGTGCATTAAGGGGCTTTGGACTAAGCTGTATTTTCCTTCTGAGAATTGTGAAGAGACCTATTTGCCTGGACACACAAGGGCTTCATGTAGCTCCTCATCACAGCTTCCAGCCACTGCTTCCAAGTCATCTCAAACCCAGTGAGCCTGAAAAATCCAAACCCCTAAGGGATCCTAAACTTATACATAAATCCCAGCTGCATTCTGTAATTTTTTCCTCTTGTCTAAACAGATCTTAGAAGTACACTGCAGCTTATTCTTTTCTGAAGAGGAACCAATAGAAGAGACAAGAATAATTCCTACCTCTAGGTACTGGAACAAGATATTCATGCTGAACCTCCTCTCATGCCTTCCTCAGAGAAATTTTAAGCCCAGAAGGTGCTACCAGGGACCAGCATAATTCAACAGTTCTCCCTCCACTGCTAGAGAGATTTCCATAGGGCATTTTCCATCTAACACAAATTTCAGTCTGGAGAAGAGAAGGCTCAGGGGAGACCTTATTGCTCTCTATAACTACCTGAAGGGAGGTTGTAGTGAGCTGGGGTTTTGTCTCTTCTCTTCTGTAATTGGTGATAGAACTAGAGGGAAAGACTTCAAGCTGTGCCAGGGGAGATTTAGGTTGGATGTTAGGAAATACTACTTCTCTGAAAGAGTGGTCAGGCACTGGAATGGGCTGCCCAGGGAGGTGGTGGAGTCACTGACCCTGGAGGTGTTCAAGGAATGCTTGGATTTTGTGTTGAGGGACATGGTCTGGTGAGAACTATTGGTGATAGGTGGATGGTTGGATTGGATGATCTTGTAGGTCTTTTCCAACCTTGGCGTTTCTGTGATTCTGTAAATGACTGGCTAACATGCTATATAAACATTTTCCCCAACCACCAGGAAAGATGTTTGATAGGGGAGAAATTAGGTTTTGAAGAAAAGCTCTTCATTATGCTTAAGAAAGGCTTTTTCTGTACTCTCAGCTCAGCAACATCTTCCCAAGATTCTCTAATGCATTAGCCTGGAAGATGGTCTAGTGCTCAGCAAGGTGATCCCTCCTCTGTGCCACTGCTGAAGACAAGCCAGTGCTAATGTGAATAACCGTGTCCCTAGGAATTGAGTGTTTCAGTAAAGAGGAACAGCAAAAGGGACCAGCAGCTGAGAACATTAATAATGACCCATGTGATTAAGAGACAAGAGTCTGAGAACTCATTTGCATTGTATGGCAACAGCACTCAGGTTTTGTGGTAGAACAGAATTGTACAGTTTTTAAACAAGTTCAGAATAAGGGTGGCCTGGAGAAAAGGGTACCCTAAAAGTTGATTCCTATTGTCTGCAGCACTTCTGCCTATGCTGGGTGCTCTTCTTGCTTCTTTGAGAAGCCTTTGCACTGTCCTGATTCATCCCTTAATTAGTTGACTGCTGTAAGTCCACAACTGCTCTAGGAGAAGGCAGCTCCTATTTCAAAGAAATTGAAGCCACTATAAGCCATGCATAAAATAATTATCCCACAGTATGAGGATACAAAGGATAGTCTTAACTGGACTGAAGTGAGTTTGGTGCAACACCTTGAATCTAGTGCTATTTTGTCCTATTTGTCCTTCCAGAATAGTTTGCGTGTGCCTATGGTGCACAGTACAGACACAGCATGTGAATGTAAGCTTGAAACAAATCTTCATTCTGCCCCGTGGTTGTTTAATAAGGCAAAAATAACCATGAAGGTGCACTGCAGTGAGGGCCAGCACAGCTTCCTGCCTCGTTCTGCTCACAGTTCACATAGCTATTCCATGTTGCGAGCACTGCTCACCTCAACCCACAGTCATGGTCTTCCTCCACAGTGGAAACTTCCAGTGAGACCTGGCAGCTTTTTAAGGAAAACTACCCATATATTTCACCCGTGCGGTTACCTAGCTGCAGTTTAGGACAGAATTCAGGTATCTCTCTGGGTCACCATGCAAAATAACCATTGCCAGGAAATAAAAACAAACGGAGTGGAAAATATGAATAAAACATATCCCAGCATAGCAGTAGAGAACAACTTTTTATCACAAACATAAAACAATGCTGCACAATTCCATAAGGCATGCACCAAAATAACTAACCAGTTTAAAGAGTAACTTTTTAGTGGGATGCAGATCAGAGAACATTTTATGTACCAGAAAAAAAAGGCCTTTTTGCTGTATACATTTGGATTACTAGCTAATCCAACATAAGAGTTGTACTTAGTTTCCTAAGCAACTTCTGCTACACATGCTTTGTGTGATGTATTTCTTTGAGAAATTACTCACCTGCTCAGAATTAAGCATCTTTCTGTGGAAGCTGTGCCAAAATACAGCCCCTTTGCAAGAACCACTCTCCAGGAAACTAAACTCGCTAAACTTGAGCAGGGTTCTCTCCTTCTGTGGGACTATCCCTCAGTAACAAAGGCTGAGTTACTTTTAAAACTCCACTTAGGGTATCTTACAGCTCTATACCTGCTGCTAGGGAACATGTTTGCACCACTAATGGTAGCAGTTTCCTGTCAGTCACAAGTTAAGAGCCAACTGCAAAGCTGAGCTATGCTTCATGGAACCGTGTGGTCACTCTCCTGAGGGCAAACAGCCACTTACAGCACAAGTCTTGCCCTGTACTACCTGGTCTTCTGCATGAAGATGGATAACTTCCTTCTCATAATTTATTTTTTTAACCACTTTCCAAAGGGTCCTTTGACAGGTATGTCAAAGAATTAGCCCACCAAAAATGAATACCAGTCAGAAAATGGGCTCACTCTTCAGCTGTTCTTTAATAACAAAGCCCACAGTAGCAGTTCATAGGGCAGTTACAACTTGCATTGTATTCTCCAAACATTGACTCCACATCATGTTAGGTACCCATACTCAGTGCAAAAGAACAACCAGACTGATCACCTGCATAAGATCCAGAGGTGCCAACGGAAAGCTTCTGCACCTGCTGCAGAATGGTTTTTCTGTGAGCCGAAACCAGCATTTAGCTTTTGAAACCCTTTCAATGTGAGGAAAACACTTCTTTCCTCTACACTGCACCCAACTTGCAGAAACTGTAAGTGGACATAGCCAAATACAGCAGGAGGATGTTCCTCTGCCAGGAGGAATATCTCCCGTTCTCAGGTAAACACAAGGACTTACTCTGCTACTTCCAGGCAGCTTCAGAAATGATAGTAATGTATGGTGAGAAAGAGCTCACCACTTGTATAAATTCTCATACTGTAATACAAGTTAATACCACAATCAACGCTGATAGCTGCCAGAAGCAATTCTAATATGCTAACAAAGGACAAAAATGCTTGCCAAGCCTGCAAGTGTGGGAAGCAAAATAGCTGGCTTGGCTGAGCACACATGAAGGCTTTAACCACCCTAATTGCTGTAGACCCTCAGAAACAGGTAGCAGCTGGCTGATAGTTGTCTCCAAGTGGGACTTTTCAGTGAAAATAAGTCATCAGAAACTAACACAGCAATTAAAGTATCTCAGTAAGAGACATGCCCAGAAACAGCCATGTCTCTGAATGAAGCCACTGACCTACCACTAACAAGCATGGTCAGTAAAGACAGCATCTGTGCAAAGCATCTGAGTAAAGAAAGATTTATAACCTATTGCAGAGCTGCTGTACAGAGCCTGGTAACAACTGCAAGTCTTTTCACCCTCAAATCACTTCACAGCTTCAGAAAGCTTACAGACTCAACAGAACATCAGGTTACCCCTGCAGATCAGACCCTTTTATTTCACCTTTAGTTCTCGACTGAACTCATTCAGCAAGCACTGTCAAGCACATTTCAGCAAGGCAGCCAAGTTAGATTTCAGGAAAACAGTGAAAACATATCCTTCCCCCTTATAGTTCCAGAGTTTCATCACTACTCTTAAGAGCTGCCACCATATCTTCTAATTGCAGTTCCATTTTTTCAGTTTCCAGTCATTTGTTTTTGCATCTCTTGCCCTTATTTAATAAACAGCCTTTCCACAGAACAAAGTATATCATAAAGCACCCACTCCAGGGACTTCTTTTGAAAAATAACTCAAAAGCATAGATTGCTCAGGTCCTCCCTAAAAGACATTTTCTATTTTTAAAAATCCACCTGACAACGTTTTGTTGCTTCCCCCCAATACTTTAATGACCCATTTAAAATTTATAGCAATACATCAGGTTTATTTCTCAATGGCTTTCCAGGATCAATTTGCAAGCCAAAAAGTGATGACATATTTATGTACCTATATCTAACATTGCATGCATGCACCCATTTTAAGGTCTGTTTTGCATAAATGACTCCCTGCCACCCAGATTGCCTTACCTTGCCAGCCTGTCCTCACCATAACATGACATCCAATTTATTCTGTTTACTTACAGACTATAAATAGAAACACTGAGTTGTGGCTGTTTCTAACAGCAGATAATGATTCTTTAATCAATAGCTAAAATTAGATCACTTGACTAACTCATCCTTTCAGCTCTGAACCATTAACACCTGCAAATCACAACCTCCCGTGGAGTACCTCCCCTTCCAAATTCATTACACCTGCAATTTTTTTTTCCAATCATACTGCTTCTACTGAAGAAACAGCACATGGTTTGTTTGCCAGCATCTTTTTTCCTTTAAGTCATATTGACTTACAATAACACATTCCCATCCTATAATTCATTATTGGATGAATCTCGTTTGATTTCTCATCTGTCTTCTCTGGGACTACTGACAGGCTAGCAAGCCCATCAATAAGCTTAAACTGAAATGAGTTCTTGGTCCAGTGATCAATTTCCCTCTGTTTGTCTTTCTGCACGTGCCACGAAGAAGAGAACCAGTATTCACCATCCAAAGGCAAATCTCAGCTGAAAAATACATACCTGCCACACTCAAACATAAACTAGGTAAGGGGCTTAAAGAGCAGAAGCTGTAGCATCACATGCTTAGATCAGTACAAGTCCTTCTGATCCTGCCTTGGGTGCTGTTACCCCTACGGCACAACTGTTCTTGCCAGGGCACACTGCTGCTTTGTTATACCAGCCCTACTGGCTGGGTACACATCCTGAATTTGCTCCTTAGCAAAACCCCATAGGTCAAAGCCATTAGTCAGCAACCTGTAGAGGAAGGTACAAAGGCAGGCCTAGATTTTCATTTCCATCTCTTATCACTGCTTTAAACAGAAGGATAGGCATAACACCAGCCATAGATTCAGTTTTATACTTAGCATCTATTTTTTAAGTTAGTATAAAAGCCTTCAGCAAAAGATTATGTTTTACAGTTATTTATTCTATATCCATACTCTTATGTTCATTCATTTTATGTACAACACAAAACCTCTGAACCACAAGATTTTGAGGATTATACAAAAGATTCTGAATTCTGCTTCAGCACCTGGTCTCCTACTCTGCTGCTCTTTTTCCCCTGCACTTGCCTTCATTTAAAGCCTAAAATTTTATCACAACATATCTATATCTAACATATCTAACAAGGTTGTGAAAAGAATAGTGTAACACATAGGAACAGAGAAGCACCACCTTTTCTATTTTTGTCCCACAGTTTTTCTAAATATCATTTTAGTTCTCTGTGATCATTCAGAGGTTTGTTGAGTTTGCAAGAGGTCCAGAACTCACCTGGGGAGTGACATGCTAGGGGAAGATGTCTTTCACCTTCAGAAGTCAGATGGCAGAAGAACAAGAACTGAAGGCTTACAGAACATTTAAGTGACAAGATATATTAAAGAAACCGTAATACTTTGAAAGAAAAAAATACCTTCAAGTGCTCTTCTATTCTTTGCTACTTTTACCCATTGTTGTAAAGCAGAAGTATATAACCACAGTCCTCTTTCCCGATAATGAGTGTGCTAATTCACAGAACAGAAAAAAAACCTAGTCACATTGCTGCAGGAGACACTAGAGGCTAAAGGGAAAAAGCACAACAAAGTGTCATACCCAGCAGTAACAAGGTGTAGAGTAGGAACTATAGAGTGATTACTTTCCATTGTTCAGAGCAGATGATTATAAATGACAGTGGGTCATTAACATATGATGTAGCTACAGAATACCATACCTTACCATTTCACTGTAGCTTTATAGCTGTCTTTACACAGAGTCCAACTACAAGGAGTATACTAGGAAATGCAGTCTTCATGCCGACTAGCTTTTTCAAACTTTAAGGGGAAGTTACTGCAAATAATTAGACTGCACTTTTATGGAGCTCAGGTGTGTAGCTGCAATAACTCATTAAAATGCAAAAGTCACAGCAGTATGGCAATATTAGTATCCAGAAATGATAATACGTTCAGATATCATTTCTTGAGTTCTCTCACAAAGAAAAACAGAAGTGTATTTGTACCCTCAAACATATAGAGATTGAAATGATGAGTCAAGTGTATAATCAAAGAACATTAGGATGTTATAATCACAAAATAAACAACAGAGTTTAGCAAAGCGGACTATGATAACAAAAGAGAACAAATAGAAGGCTTACCCCTACCCTGGGCTCACTCACAAAACACCAGCAGAGACTATCTCCAAAGGAGATCCTTCCCCACTGGTAGCCAGCTCTTAAATAGGTCTAGGAGGGCTGGCGCCTGGTTCCACCCCTTCCAGCAGCACAGGTGAATTGCCTTCACCTGTGCTCCTGTGACTGACTCATGGCTCGCCTCAGGTGATCAATCAGAGGTTCAGGACGTAACTCAACAGTTCCCATACAGTCAGACATTTGAAAGCTAACTGTATCCAGACCAAACCTCTCCTTCAGTCACTCATCAGAGACTTTCTACTCACTCTGGGCAGTAAAATACTTGATCAATTACTTGGCAAGTAGTAGGGTAGCAAACAAAAAAAGGAAGTTAAGAAATACTTCTCATTTAGTGCATGATAAATAACGCTAGCAACCTATTTCTTCCTAGGAAAATAGAAGCTGAAATTGCCATAGGAGCAACCATAAAAAAAAATATTCAACTTTCCCCTTTACAAGAAAGTAAGGCTGTGTACAGATTTTGAACTAATTAAACCAAAAAGATACTGTAACACTATTATGGGATGGAAAATACAATAATAATAGCAGGGTAGCAAAGTCCTTGACTACAACAAACGAGGACAAGCCCAAACACAGCAACCACAAATGCAGAAGTGAACAAAAAATACTGCTTACCTTTTGAAGGCCTCAGGTAGGCAATAACCTCCAGCAAAACACCCTTACCTCCAATGCCAACCCTTAAATAAGGACTAGGAAGGGGTGGATCCTGGATCCATCCCTACCAGTCACTCAGCTGCACTTCATACACCTGACCTACCCTGGGTTGGCCCTGCCTTCCTGCCAGGTGCTCAATCACTGCTTCAGGATGTGGCTCAGTATTTCTGCTACAGATGCAAATACTGAATACATAATACAATAATAATTTACCTAAAATAAGGTTTTATAGGCTATGTTACAAGATTTGAAGAGGTAAGTAATAATTTTTGCTAAGTGTTAAAAAAAGCAGTAGCTTTTTCAAATAGCAAAATACTGTTGAGGTTGGTGTTTATCAAACAACTGATAAAAACTGAGTCTTTTGTTACAAACTGTATTAATTTTGTTACTAATAATGACTTAATCTAGGTTAATACTTGGTAGGGCATGAGAGGGAAGTGCATAAGCATATGCTAATAAATCGGGAACTTTTATAACACATAAAAATAGTGTTATACTATGTAGTCAAACTTTTATCCACGTTTCTATGCTAGTTTTTACTTGTTGGATGCTTCAGAATTCTTGAAGAGAACTTAAATAAAATAATGGCTAGTGGTGAAACTGTAAGCTCTCTGAATATGCTTACTTTTTCATCTAAAAAGAGTATTTTCTTCAAGCATAACAGAAATAGCAATTAGTTTCTCAGGCCATAAAAGTTTTACTAGCAGAGCAACATAGAGAAGGCTGGTACTGGCTTAGTTACCTAGGTCATTTTCTACAGACTATCCATCAAAAAAAAAGCTGAATTTTGGAAGCATTTTGAGAAATAGTTACAGTTTCAAGTCCATACTACTATAATTATAAGGATGTTGAATGGCTATTAAGAATTATTTAAGACAGACCATTTTCTAGTCTAGCCTCTAATCCAGTAAGTTTGGTTTTCTTTTCTTATGAAGTACTTTATGCAGTGAAGATTTGAGTCTAAATTACTGAGAAGAACAATTACATAAAGAAAACATCTCATGCTAGAAGAGATCTCTAAGCTTTCAAAAAACATACAAAGAAAGTGATTTGCAGAAGTCTTCTCTTCCTCATACGTATTTTGCATCATTTTCAGGAGTCTTTTTAGAAGTTGTTTCTATCAGATCTGGATGATTAAGCGTACTCCAGCTTTAGCTGGAGAACGACTTAAAACCAGCAAGAATATTAGGAACTCCAAGTACAGTCACATACCACACTTGGAAAATACGTTATATATTATCTTTAATCAGTCTACAAAGCTCAGTAGGAATACCTGCTCCTCGACAGTCCTTCCTGTCTTTTTGCCTCTTTCATCTAGTGGAGAGCAAATTTCCTCTGGCACCTAATGACCCACTGGTTGAAGGAAGTGAAGGCAGCATCACCTACACCTGTGGGAGGTATGCTTTGTAGCATGTTCTGAATGCACATAAAGGCTCAGAAACCTAAAAAGCTTGGAGGCTGATAATATTCATTTCTTCTATGATTGCAGAGGATGAACACGGTTTAACCATAGTATAAAACTGGCAGTGTGCTAGTGTTTCTCCAGGAAAGCCTGAGGACTATGCAGCAGTTATGTGTGCTGAGCTCTCCATCTAGAGGGGGTTGTGCTTGTTTTGGCTGTGTCAGGGTAGGCTGTGCCTAAAGTAGGAAGGATAACTCCGTCAGCAATGCAGATTGAGCTCACAGGGATCAACATTGCCCCTGCCCCTAAATGCTGCTATTTGATCAATCTTCTGCTTTCAAGCTAGAGCTGTTCACCTGGCCGTCCTGTCAAATGTTTCAGCTGTTTCAGCACAGCCACCTCTTGCTTTAGAAGTCACTCCCGGCACGTAAGGAGAAAAGATATTTGACAAACTAGTTTTGCACATCCTGTCATGGTTCTTTAAAGTTATCTGCTTTCTTATCAGCAGATGTCCTAAACTGGCATTTATGTGCATGGCAAGCCTCTCCCATGTTGCAGAAGATATGCTCCCAAGAGAACAGCCATGGGCACATGTCAGTGAGACTTCTTTTGCAAGAAAAAAATAAATCTGTAAAACCAACACCAGAGGCACCTATGGCCATACTCACAGTTCTGTAACTGAGACAAAATTCTCAGATAGTACCACTTTTGACAGTCAAAAAAAAAGTTCACCTGAGAGTATTTTGATCATTTCTTTTCTTGAAAATGGACACCAATTTACGTCATTCATTTGATCTTGGTTTTCCAAAGCACTTGACTAAGATGTGCAATAATGATTGCATAGGAAAGAATAAATTTGTAGTTGAGTCTAAACACAAATGATTGCTTCTTGTTCAGTAGTGGTAGAAAGGTGCCTTGAAGTAAGCCACTGCTCCTTAAAAATCTAGGTGCATGTCATTAATCATTAAATCAGCACTTTCTACATTCTTTCCTCTATCAAGGAATCTGATTCAATAGCAAAGACTCACTGCTTTGAAATTGGGAAAGTACAGATGTGTTGTCAGCCTGACCTTGATCTCCTGAAACCTAGTTAGCTGCCTTGTTGCGTGCTTGCCCTGAAATTTCAGGCTGGTAACTTGCAATGCACTTCATTACAAGGGCAGTTTACAGCAAACTGAACTACGTTTTGCAAACAGAACTGCCCATGCTCACTGGTCTAAACAGAACCTCTGCAAGGACGATCTTCATTTTCCCCAGGGAGGCTTTCCTGCATGAGTGTTGTGGCAGTAACTATTTCAAGACCAAAATAATTACCATGGGCTACACTTGTATCATAGAATGGGCTGGATTGAAAAGGGCCACAATGCTCATCCAGTTTCAACCCCCCTGCTACGTGCCAACCACCAGACAGGCTGCCCAGAGCCACATCCAGCCTGGCCTTGAATGCCTCCAGGGATGGGGCACCCACAACATCCTCGGGCAACCTGTTCCAGTGTGTCATCACCCTCTGTGTGAAAAGCTTCCTCCTAATATCTAACCTAAACCCCCCCGTTTCAGCTTAAAACCATTCCCCCTTGCCCTATCACTATCCACCCTTGTAAACAGCTGTTTCCTCTCATGTTTGTATTACTCTATATGCATACATCATACAATATGGAACTGGTGGTGAGGTTTAGCTCAGACTAGAAGCAGCCTGAATCTCTAGAGAACGTGCAGGGCAGGTACAAGGCTGGGCTACAGAGACAGGAAGCGCAGCTAGCTGAGCCAGAATCAAGGCTGCAACTGGTGCTGCTCTCAGTGCCATCAGTGCTGGCTTGCTAGGGATCTCTGATCCCATGCTCTCATGGAGTTGTCCCCCAGCTCTGCTTTGCTAATGATTTGGAAAAAATCCAAGGTATGAAGCTAAAGAAATGATTGAATATAATTCCCAATAGAAGGGAGAGAAGCAAACACAAAAGTCTCTGCAGATTCAAAGTTTAAACACCAACATCTTAAATAGAAAAAGACTAGTAAAACCTATTAACATTTTATGAATGCCCATATCAGTGTCACTCTTTTAGAAGGAAATTATGTATTTACTGTTAGCAAACACAGATTTTATGTATTTACTATTAGCAAACACAGATTTTTCCAGTTACTATCTTTTCTATCAGTTCCAGTGCCAAGCAAGTCCTTTGTGTTTATCTTTGTTTTGGAAATAGTGTCTCTGTACAACTGTTTCTTTTAAATTCAGATGTTCCTGAAATTGCTTTTTCTCCCAGAGGGGAACTGTGAAATGAGTGAATTCTTGGCCAAAAAATAAATAAATAAATTCTGTTGCAACAAGTCTAAGTTATTGTTACTGCAGAAGCACAAATCATTCTTCTTATAGGATTCAGCAGACAATAGCTTGTACATCTAAGTTAACCCCGAGTCCATAAAAAAACATGTTGCATGGGCCACTAGAGTATTGAAGGGCCAACAAGAACATAAATAGAGTCAAATACAAACATAAGCAATCTTTGTGGATAAGCTACGCAAACAATGAACCCTTTTAGAGCAATGAGGCAGTGAAGTCTGATCCTCTCCACAGTAGTTGTTAACTGAGGCTATGCCGAATATTTCAAGCTGTAATTGTGTGAGTAGTTAAGGACATAAACTCATGACACACAACAGTAGTTCACATCTCAGGCCTAAAATAAGTCCCTGAACTTTACTAAAGTGATCAAAAGCCTCACCACAAGCTTTGAGAGCGTATTTTTTTTGTTGACACTCTGAATGGGTACCTGTCTTACACTGTCTATGTAATTTTTTTCTTCCCTGCTGTAATAAGCTTAAAAATCATTGGGAAAGTTTTTACAGTGATACCTTAAAGATAATCTGGAGATAAAATCATTCATCATTCAATGATTAGCCGAAGTCAGCTTTAAGTTTTGATGCTGTTGATTAAGAGAAAGAAGTGTGGCAAAAACACATATAACACAGTCAAAGTTCATTCTTGGTCAGCTTGTCTCCTACTGCCATCTATTGAAGTGTCCAGCATCTTTCTTGTAGCTACTATGTTTAAATAAACGTACTGCATCAGAGGATAAAGCAGGATGCTCCAATCAGTAAATATGCCAAAGAATGCAGAAGAAAAACCAAGACAATACAACTACAGATTTTGCAAAATCTGATTTTGATGGCAACATACTATTATTCTCTGGGTTTTGAGACAAAAAATGAGAATGAATACAGACAAAAAAAACTGTACAAATAATTACCTAACTGAAAAGTAAAAAGGAGCTCCTCAATGCAGTTAGCATAGAAATTGAAACACGATTATCTCGGACTAAAACCTAACCTCTAAATAGTTTTATCAGTAGACGTTCCCTAAGTCTTGGCTCTCTATAGTCATAACAGCTCTGTCAAAACCTTGCCAACAGACTGCATGGTAAGACTCGTACATTAAGCAGACCATCTGGATGCAAAGAGTGCACAGCTACC
The DNA here is from genome assembly GCF_019238085.1 of Lagopus leucura. Classification (NCBI taxonomy): domain Eukaryota; kingdom Metazoa; phylum Chordata; class Aves; order Galliformes; family Phasianidae; genus Lagopus; species Lagopus leucura. The sequence continues at coordinate 26,020,739 of NW_024962264.1, forward strand.
AAGTAACATCAGAAGAACAATAGCTACGCTCCTTGGCCTGTAAGCAAGCAGCTCTAAGAAAGTGACCAAAGCATTCTATATTGCTACACTACAAGCACAGTGACTAAGCAGGTAAGGTAGAATCTCACAGGGGCTGCAAATATGCCGGACAATTACAACACTACTTCAGTTGAAGTGCTGGAGACAGAAATATTATACGGAGCAGAAAGGTTTGAAGTCACTTAACCTTACTATACTGTATCTCTATAAGCTGTGAAAGCTAGGCCATAGTCTTCCTTTTTGTGATTCAGTAAGTGTAGTAAGAAAAGTTTCTCCAGCAGTAACTGGCTTGCAGCTATCACATAATTAATAGGCACATCACTCTTCAATGCTTTGCTCAGAGCACGTCATATGAACATTTCCACTCTGCAATGCAGAATCGTTGCCTCTCAAGCTCCTACTACAGCTCCAATTTCAGCAACAGTTTTGCTGAACTATCAAACTTCTGCTGACGTACAGAAGAAAATAAGAGTGCCAGCTTGCTTTCCAGTATTTGATTTGTGTTATGTTCAAATTATTTACTACAACACTTGTCGTGACCCTCCCTATTTTCCATGGCCGCTTCTAATCCACAGAATACCACAGAGAGTTCTGTGTCCTGCCACACCAATGTAGTACAACAGTCAATATTTTTTTCAGTTAGGATTTAAGACTTTCTCTTCTCAGAAAGAGAAGCACGGCACAGAGGAGCTGAGGAGTTATTTTCTCAGTTTACAACTTCAGATGCTGAAACAGATATTTCTAAAACCTTGAATTATTTTGTGTTGCTGCCTTAGGGGAAAAAAACAGGTCCCTCTAACGCTTCAAACAAGTGGCTTACTGCAGCTTTTATTAGAATAATTACAAGTAGAAGAAACATGGCACTTCCATTTTTCACAGTGGGATGAACACCTTAGGAACTAATGGGCTGCAAAGCTATAGCAATACAGTGGAAAACCAGATGACATTAAATAAACCAAAACCCAAGCTTGTTCCGACATGACAGCTCCTTCTGTGCAGAAACCACAGCTCTCAGGACAGAAAAGCACAACGCAGGTGCAGCAGCATCATCCTACACTCAGAGAACAGGGAACTCTCACCACAAACATAGTATCGCCTACTGTGTCCTAAGGCAGAGTGAAAGCAAAAAGGTGTGGACACAAAGGTGGGTAATTCATTCAGCTAACAGTCCTGCTCAGCACTTGCTCCCCTCCAGCACAGAAGACCACAGCTGAGCAGTCACTGAGCCATCTGAGCCTCCATTGCCTGGGCTGTCCATTCTGGGGCTGTCTGACTTATCTTCTCCAGCAGGTTGTTCACTTGGAAACACAGGGACTGAATCTGCTTATCCCAAGTTGGCAAAGCTTCACGAGCTGCAAAAGAAAACCACAAAAAACAAAGTATAGTCTTGGCAACTCACTGTCATTGTTTAAATGCAAGTTTCACCTATGGCACTGCTCTCACCTGCCTTGCAGCTATCACACTCAATTCTGTCTTGAAAAGTTGTAATGATTTTGATGTCTGTTACAAGCCTGACTCCTGCCTTGCAAAAAAGTGAGCAGAGAAATTCCTGATATCCTACAAGGAGACTGACAGTATAAATTCACACTTTGCTATGGATAAAAGATTGCAGAACAGAGGAATGCGTGAAAACTGGAACCTCCTCTGATAAATGACAAAGGAGAACTGTCAAGAACAGATATGGAGAAGGCTGAGGTACTCAATGAATTCTTTGCCTAAGTCTTCTGCCAGTCAGGCTTCTTGTATTTCTCACAACGCTGAACCTCACGGTGTGAACTGGGGAGCAAACTCCCCTCCACTGTAAAGGCAGAGCAGGTCCAAGACCATCTCATAAGACAGAATGTGTACAAGTTTATGGAGGCGGACAACATTCATCCCAGGATCCTAAGGGAGCTGGCTGATGTGTTTGCTGAGCTGCTCTCTATCATATTTAAGAAGTCATGGCTGTCAGGTGAAGTCTCCAGTTTTCCAGTGACTGGAAAAAGGAAAATGTCACTCCCACTTATAAGGGAGGAAGGAGTCTGGGTTACTACAGGCCAGTGAGCCTCACTTCTGTGCCTGGGAAGATCATGGAACAGATCCTCCTAGAAGACATATTAAGACACATGAGGGATAAGAAGCCCTGAGTGTGGCAGTGGGGTTGAAATTTGATGATCCTTGAGGTCCCTTCCAACTCAAGCCATTCTATGATTCTCTGCTGTGGAAAATTCTGCCACCTCCTGGCCAAAGATATACAGCAAAATCACTAGGGACAGCAGTTGTAAATCATTTGCTTGCACTGATAGACATCAACTCAAAAGGACAATCCTGAATAATGCAAAAGAAATTAAATTTAAAAACAAAATTAAATCCCAACTTACTCTCAAAATGAACAATTCCATCAATCTGATCAATGAATCCATTCATGCGCCCCTCAGTTATCATCTGAGAAGCTATCTTTTCTGCCTGAAATAAGGGAGAAAGAATGATATTAGGTATCTGATCCATTCTGAAAGAAATGAAAAGCCATTACAGGTTTGATAGTCCTTATACGTTTATCATCTACATGAGAATATGGGCAGAATCATACTGAAAACATCTGATCGTGCACTGACCGACATACTCATGGCATCAAAATGTGTTACTGTCCCTTCTATACTGTGCACCCTTCCTTCTCATAAAATGTGCTAAATATTTAACTTTTGTCACGTGTCCAGTACTGAGTATTTAATTTCCTATCAGTAACCTAATTTTCCTAATATTTAGGAGAGCTATACTTGTTACATCCCTGCTGCTTTTTATTACCTTTTTTTAAAACAGAAGGTGTTGGAAGCCATTACCTTAGCTGCAGGGATCTCTAGTAATGCTCCAAGCTCTTCAAAGGTAATATTGTTGTATAGTTTGCTTGCAGATAGTAAATTGTGTTCAATAACAGCTCTGTCCAGGATACTGGAACCTTATGGGTTGAATAAGACAACAATTTATTAATATAAATAAGATATTTGGTTTATATTGTAGAACAGATGTGTTTTTTCTGAAAGGTATACATGGAAAAAGTATAGGTGCATCTTGTTGCATGGCATCATTGTAACACCACAAAAAAAGCAAAGGGAACAAAAAGATTCCCTGTGGTGATTTTTTTTTTTTTTTTAATACAGGTAGCTTCAACCCTTTTATTTAGCATTCTGGGAAATAACTTTAAATAATCACGTGATGCTCTTTTCTGTCACCCTTAGGGATGCAAAGGGCAAACCTGGATGAACAAGCAGTGCTGTGAGGCTTAAGAGAAATACATACCATCAGCTGTAGTTGCTTTCTGGTGAGGCATTAGCATAGCTGCAAACTCTTGCAGTTGGTTTCCACGAATAATTCTGTCGAGATACATTTTCTCCAAGATCCCATAGGCTGCAAGCTGCTGGCATCTCTCATCCTTAAAAAGTGTAGCAAGCATGCGAGAACGCTGCTGGCCTAGGAGAGCCAAGAAGAATCCCCATAAACTGCCACCAAGTAGTTGAGTATCAACAAATACACAAAGATCTCTCTTTCCAACACATGCAATTAGCAAAGAACTACCAGAGAAGACTCAGTTGCCTTCAGTTCCAAAGCACTGCTTGCAATGGACTTTATTTTGCATCTTTAGATGGCCCCTCATCACTGACAAATAAACAAGTACTCCAGCTCTGAATTAACACCATGCCAACAGATTACTGACACTGTTGACAATTCTGGATTCCTCAGCCCCTTCCCCCAGTAATGTACGAGTTGACTTGCTTCAGGGATACATACGTTGGGTCTCTTACACAAAAACGTATCGCACTGTACCTGCTGATGCCAGAATAGTGCAATGCAAAGCATGCTTCAGTGCCTCCAGTCGCTCACTTTCATGAACTATGCTCTTATAGGACAGCTCGTTGTATCTTTGGGCAGCCTCAATGAACTTTCTTCTATAATCAAGAACTCGAGCATAACAAACCTAGAAAGAAAATGACTGGGTAAAGGAAAACAAGAAGGGATGGCTGCATAGTACAGGTGTGCTTTAATTCCTGCAAAATTAATTTGCAGTTCCCATAAACATTTCTTTATTGCATCCTCAGCAAATCTGTGTCATCAAACAGTCAGCTTGGCTTGTAAAAATCTGGCTGAAGTGCCACGACAGATGATTGCAAGGGCCTTTCCCAGCTCTATTCAAATGTTAATCACTGCACTTGCCTAAATGCAAGAAGCAGCAAGTGGAATGTTGTACTGTGATTAAGCTGCCCTTTTGTCAGTGACATCAACAACTAGCACTTAGATAGCAATTTCTATTTTACAAATGTTTGCTTTTCTCTCAAAAGCTGTATATGATATTTCCCCTACTAAAATTTCTAAGATTTTATAAATTAGTGTCCCAACTATATACACAGTAAACCAACCAATAAGCAAAAAGGTCAATTAATTTACTGCTTTGGACTTCAGACTACTTTTGTGGATGGTATTTGGTATTTAATTACGGATGGGCAAAAAAAAAAAGCAAGAAAAAAAAAAAACAACTCTAATGGTCCCTAATATTGGATGTTTGGGTTTGTTTTTTTTTTTTATCCTCTCTTAGATTTACAAAGCTAGGAGACAATATTTTAAGTAAAATTTGGTTATTTTGAGCTGGTAAAGCTGGTATAAGGAACCTTAGCAGGTTTCTCTCCAAATTCTAAGGAATTAGCTGCTTAATTATTGCTAAGATGCAGTTCTCAAGTTCCTGAGACCATTTAAAAGCTTTTCCCCTCGTCTTCTTCAGTGTTATGAACGCTTTGGGGGCACTGTATGAAAACCATCCAATTGCGGAAGCGTTTCCCTTCAGAAAGAGGAAATCCAAGTTAGACTACCTTATAATGGATTTGCAGTTGTTCATTTGTTGATTCATTCTGAAGAAGGGAAGCTCGATTAATATAAGCTTCTGCTTGAACTGGGTCATCATCCTCCAGATACAGCCTAGCAATTTTCAGATAGGTCTCCAGTTTATAATCTACATTGTACTGCCTGTAAAGAAACAGATAAGCAAGAGTTCAGAGATACTCCACTACTGCCTTTGCTCTTTCCTGTTCTAAACATTCTGCTGCTCAAGCATATGGAAGCTTTTGTTTTACCGTGCTTTCTTTTTAACTAAATAAAAATGAGATAAGAAAAATTTAAAACTGGCTCCTAAAACACAAGTAGAATTGAGTTTCTAACAGGTTGAAAATTTGCCATAGACAAGGAGACACTTGGGAGCAGAAGGCAAACTTGCAGTAAAACAAATAGGAGCTAAATGGGTAAAGCCTACATTCAGCAACTTCTACATACATATTGAGAAAGAGGTGAAAAAGGAAGGCCCTGGAAAAATAACAGCAAGAGTTTTACACTGAAACAAACAACAACAACAGATTAACATCAAATTTCAAACCATGCCTTCATTTCAAACTATAGAAGTCAATACCTGGAAGAACTTTCAGAAACATGTCAATACATTTGATTAATAAATAGCGGAAAGCTTCCAGAGCAGCGTTTAGACACAACTAGAATGTTTTCTGTAAGGATCGGTCACCAAACTATACGTGCACAGTCTGGCTAATATGCACCCCCAAACTTCCCACTCTCTGGTCCACTTAACTAAGGAAGCAGCAAGTGTATTACACAATGCAGAACTGTGTCTAGCACATTACTTACTTTTGCCCTGTTTCTAAAGGGATCCCCACCAATACTTGTGCTGCATTTCTCCAGTCTTCTTCTTTCTCATAGATGGATGCAAGATGTTGCCTTATTGAAGCAACCTAGACAACAATTAAGTCGCAAGGAAACATTTTAAAACACAAAAGCATTCAACTTCTATGCATTCACCTTCCTCTCCTTGTAGGCTAACAAAGTGATACACAGCTTCACACTGCACGCACACCATTCTTCCTACATGAAGGTTTTAAGTCCTCAGTCGAGTCTTAAGACTGAGCCTTTTCAATTTCAGCAGTTTGAAGTATTTCCTAATAGGCTTGCAGCTAGATAAAAAGAGCTGGTCTTTATGGAAGGATAAGCAGCAACCTGTTAAGAAACTTTTAAAAGATGAAACAATGTTTCTGAGAACCAAAACACCAAGATTCACAAGCCCTTTCTTGCAGTTGTACCTTATACCAAGCCTATGAGATACAAATGAGGTGAGCTATGACAAGGTCTTAATTCTGAAACTTAGATTTTGCACAACAGCTGCCAGAAGACAAATTATCAGTGGTACAATCTGGGTGCTGTAAGAAAAAGTGTGGGTAGAAAAAGAAATCATCTGGCCTTGAGGGTTTAATTTACGCATAATCACTGTAACATATGGGTAAACGTGCTCAGTTTGGAAGAGAGTGACAGCTGCTTAAAGAGACAAAAGGAAAACAGACATAAATACATATTGACAGAAACTGTCTTTTCTTCTCTAGAATAGATCCTGTAGACTTGTTACATACTTCCTTAAGTATTCTCAAACAACAATGAATAATCATTGAAGGAAATCTATCAAATTCAAAACAAAGCAGTACATTCAGCAAGTAACTGCAGAATTGGAATTTCATTACCTTCTCCCCCCCCGTAAGTGATTTTAGAGTAAATATATATCAAGAAATACATACATAAGCATACATACCCATACAGGGATTTTTTTTTATTTATTTATTTTATTTATTAAAGAACAGCTACTCAACAAAGCAATTCTGTCCTTAGATCACCTGCAGGCTCCCTCTGCTGGGTAAACGCAACACAGTGAGCCCCAGTCCATCTCAGAACAGTGCCTCCAGTTGCTCACCCATTGTTTCATTCTAAGAAGCCATTTTCTGGCAGCAGGGGAACATGCCCAACATCCTGATGAAGAGACTAAGTCGGTATTGTTTGCATGGTTCTAAATGCTTGTTTCATATGAACACTACTGCAGAACAGGCTCAAAATAGGAATGGCCATTTTGATTGGTACTTCTGAAAAATAGTGAGCAGTAAATTAAAAAGAAAAAAAAGCCACCAGCAGACCAAAACCCCTTGTGACTGACTTCTCACCTGCTCTTCAAATGAAATGACTCTAGGCTGTATCTTTTCCAGGGTGAAGTGGTATATTTCTTTGGCCGTGCTGTCAGGAAGACTTGGAAGATGGGTACAGAAATCCGTCAGCAGCTGACGTGATATCACTAGGCTGACATTCTCATTCACCACTAGTTCACAGACACGTGAAAGAAAAGCACAAGACAGATGCAATGTTTGTCAACACCTTCAGTGTAAGCGATCCCTTGCTAATCATTTACTTTTACATTAAATTTAAGTAACTCAAACGTTTAAATATCTGTATGTCAGTCAAGACATGTTATTTTTCTAAAAATGAATATTATTCTCTCAGAAATTGTTTACACTAGAGGTTACTGGAGTTCTAACACCTGACAAATAATGAATTATTTCTCACTCTGATTTATAGTTTATAAAGATATTCCATTCTGAATCGTTGCTCTCAATTGCGATAATATCTTGGACAAAATAACCCATTAGGCTCAATTTCATTAATTCTACAAAAGATACAAGAGGTATAAATTCTGTTTGACCTATTCAGTAGGCTAGATGTACAACACAATATAAAAAATACCTAACAATTTCTATCTGGTCATTTTCCAAACTAAGCAGAGCCTAAAGAAGAAGGGAATTATTAGTTTAAAGACTGCTAAGCATCTATACAATCAATGGATATTAAGATGTATAATTGTATATTCAATAGATATTAAGATGCATAATCAAGGGATATTAAGATGTTATAATCACAAAGAAAAACAAGAGAGTTAGGCAAAGTAGACTAAGATAACAAGAGAATAAATGGAAGGCTTACCCATATGCTAGGCTCACCCACAAAAAACACCAGAAGAGGGGATCTCCAGAAAAGATCCTTCCCCACTGGTAGCCAGCTCTTAAATAGGCCTAGGAGGGCTGGAGCCTGGCTCCACCCCTTCCGGCAGCACAGGTGAATTGCCTTCACCAGTGCTCCTGTGGCTGACTCATGGCTTGCCTCAGGTGATCAATCAGAGCTTCAGGCCGTGACTCAGCAGTTCCCATACAGCATCCAATATCAATTTTAGCATTCAACTAACTATTTTACAATACTACCTTCAGATGCTGTCACACTGACAAGCTAGAAAGTTAAATTAAATTAAAAATTCATCAGGTCCATTTTGACATAGTTTTTGAATATGCTGCGTATGGTTTCTCTCTTAGTCTTGTTTAAGTTCCAATAAGACCAAAAATATCACACATTTACGTAGATTCTAATAGATATGATAAACATGTAATCTCATGGTTGTCTGTTTTTCACTCAATATGCAATCAATTACATCAAATGCACTTACTTGCTTCCACAAAAGCTTTCAAAGCTTCAAGTTGTTGTGCACCTGACAGCTGAATTGCTTTTTCCAATATTTGACGGTATCTGTTCAAGAGGAAAAAAAACAAGTAAACGCCTATATCTGTGAGATAACATTTTCAGTCACCATGCCTGCTTTTTTTTTTTTTTTTTTTTTTTTTTTTGTTTGTTTTTTATTTTAATCTTTGAGGTGGAATTTTTCCAAAATGTGCTAAAGTGACTGAACACTCACCTGAAATGCATATCTGCTCTTTTTAAATATCAGATAACAGATAATCAGACTAACAGATAACAGCTCATTCTGTTACCTTGTACTGTTTTGTGTAATTGAGGTTTAAAAATAACAGCATCTCCATGATAGAACAGCTGTCCTTCACCATACAAAGGTGCCAGGGAAAAGTAAGTACAACTACATCCTCTGTAGATGAGGACTACTGAAATAAGAGAAAGGTTCAAGCTGCCACATTTAGTGAAAACAATAATTCCATGATTAAGGTTGGAAACGTCCTCTTAAGATCACCAAGTACAAGTCCAACCCCAACCCATCCCCACTAATTATGTCCCTCAGTGCCATGTCTCCATGGTTCTTAAACACCTCCAGAGACAGCGACTCAACCACCTCCCCAGGCAACCTCTGCCAATGCCTCACTGCTCTTCTGAAGAAATAAAGCTTCCTGATATCCAATCTGAATCTCACCTGGTGCATCTTAAGCCCATTATCTCTCATTCTATCGCTGTCAGTTGGAAGAAGAGGCCAACCCCCACTTCACTGCAACCTCTTTTCAAGCAGTTGTGGAGATAGATGAAGTCTCCCCCTGAGTCTTCTGCAATCCCAGTTCTCTCAGCTACTCCCCATAAGCTATTCCAGTTTTCATGCTTTGTAAAACCCAGGACAACTGCGGACCACAATCTCGGGGTGTGTAGTACTGAAATGGAATAAAAACCTCTTTCAAAGTTCCCCTCAAAAGTCATTCTGAACATGATCTGTGAGCAGCTTTTTTTAAACCAGGAGCTCTAAAAGCAAAGATGTTCCTCCAGAGAACTAAGAACTGGGACTCGAGGAATTCCAATTCCATCAGAGTCAGACACTGCCCTCGAGGAAGGGAAAAAATCCCGCTGTGACGCGTTGCACTGCGCACACCTTAACATGCAATATCAAAAGATAGGCGTGTAAATTCAAAAAGAGAAACGTTAAGGAAGGTTTCAGGGTGCCCACAGCAGCACAGGGCCCGTCACCACGCAGGTGCCAGGGCCGCAGGGACGATGCGGCGGCCCCAATGCCTTCCCCAGAAATTGAAAATAAGCAATAAGTGGCAAAATCGTGAGGTCGATCTCTCTTATTTTCTTCTTTTTTTAATTAAAACTAACGCCTCAGAAGCGTGGCCCTTGAGCCACAGCCACCCAGAGCCCCCTCCAGAGCCCGGCGCTATCCGCCGCCCCCACCTAACCCGCCCCACCGAGAAGGAAACCGCCGCCAGCACTCACTTTCCCGCCAAGTCCTTGTGGGAGCCGCTAGAGTTCATTAGCTGCGCCAGCTCCTGCCGCACCGCCGCCGCCATCTTCTCACCTACCATAGAGCGGCGGCGCCGGCGAGCTAGAGCGGCAGCGCGATGAGGGGGCGGAACCGGAAGCTCGGGGAAGCGGGAGGGGGTAAGCGCTGCGCCGGCGGTTGCCAGGGCGCCGCGGCGCAGTATTATGGGATGCGGCGGGGGAACGGCGCGGGGCGCGTGATTTTGAACAAACGCGGCGGCTCCTCGCGGGCACTGCCGCCGCCGCCGCCGGGCGCGACACCGGAGTGCGGCGCGGAGCGAGGAGGAGGAGGAGGCGGCGGCAGCGGAGCGCCCGCCCGCCCGGTGAGTGCCGAGGGGCGGGAAAGCGGCGGCGGGAGGGAAGGAGCGGCGGCCGGGAGCGGCGGGGCGCTGACAGCCGGCGGCAGGCCGCAGGCCCGGCCTGCCGCGGGACTGCGCAGCGAGCTGCGGGGAAGCGCCGCGCTCTGCCCTTCGGCGCGAGGGGCAGCGGCCCCTCCGTACCAGGGCGAGAGGACGGCTGCCGGGGGCAGGTGCGGCGGGGGCGGGCGGGCGGGCGGCGGTGACGGGGTGAAAATGGCGGATCTTTCGAAATAGGGCCGGCGGCTCCCGGCCGCCCCCGCGCCGCCGCCGCCGCGGGGAGGGCCCGGGGGGAACGGAACGGAGCGGGGCGGCCGTCGGTGGGATGAGTTGCGCGCAGAGCGCCGCGGGGCTCGGGTCGGGCCTGCGCGCGGCGGGGCCCGGAGGGAACCGCGGCTCCCGGTTGTGGAGCAAGGAGGAGAACCCCGGAGGAGCTCCCGGAGCGCCGCTGCCCTTTGTCTGCGGGGTGCCGGCCCCGGGGAGGAGGGAGCGGCCCGGCTCCGCGCTCCCGCGGCGCAGGTGCGAGGGCGGTACCTGACCCCGCGCCCCTCGGACTCGAGCACCTGCTGCAGGGGCCCGGCTCACCTTGGCGTCGCCAGCCGTGCTGGCGATTGGAGCGCAGTATTAATTAGTTGTGGCCGTGGCTTGTCGGCACATCGTCTGCTAATTACGTAACGTTGTGCGTGAGGGTTTCGGGTTCCGAAGTGTATGGGATCTCCTGTCAGGATGTAACTTGCGCCTGGGAAATGCTCCAGGATGGAGATTTGCGACCAAGGAGGGGCAGGCAGCAGGAGGTGAGCCCTCACGGTGCTATCCTTCTGAAGCGCTGCACAGTTACTACAGCAAATGGTGAACGCGGCAGAATCACTCTTAGTGCACTTTGCAGTGTTTATGTAAAACTAGTAATAGCTGCTGCTGCCAGCAGCAAAGCCTTCCATGTGTGGTTACTTTTTTTCACGATAGCTTTCTGAGTTAGTAGAGGCAAGAAGAGCAGTGAATTATCAGCTGAGTGTTTCCTCTGGCAGAGGAATTCCCTCACAAAATGCATTAGCCATCTTGTTTTGTTCCCTAAAACATCCAACTTATGTGTGTGTGACAAGGAATGATGTAATTGTGTGCCTTGCACAGATTTGCATTAACCGATGAGTGTATGCATGAATTGCTCCATGAGCAAAGCCTTCCTAAAGGCTAACTGGGAGTGCATGTTAGAAAACAAGGCCTAGTTAATCCTGTGAGTTAAAAGCACGCTCCATGCTGGCTGTAGATCTATCAGTTTGAGCAGTTTATTATGCAAGGTTAATTCAGATTACGTATCACAGCTGTTTGTTTTGCTTATTCTGCTGTGTGCAGCCCAGCTCAAATGGTCTGTCACTGAACACTCTGTGCAGTTCAGCTTGTTTTCTTGGAAGAAGCTGTAACTAACTGGTTTCAGATTGAGTATCTGCTAACCACAGGTGAACTGAAAGTGTGGAGAGTGCTGTGGGGTTTCAGACTCAGAGACACTAATATCTCATATGTCTTTTTTATTTTAGATTTTAAGAAGCAATTGCTCAAAGCCCCTTGAATTCACTTCCCTCCCACCTGTTGGAAAAATATTTTATGGGAAATGAAGCAAGACAAACTACAGAGGGCTGTTAGTTTCTGTTTCTGCAGCATATTGTTTCTTGCTTCTGTTTCCTCTTTGTACTGTAGAAGTGGTGCCTGCCTTCTTCACACCTGGTTAGAAAAACTTGTGATGTCCAAAAGAATTTGTGTGCTGCAGTTTTAGGATCCATTACAAGTGCCTACGCAATAAACTCTTGGTTTTATCCTTATTAGTTGCAGGACCTCCCAAAGACAAGTGAATAAAGGTTTCTAGAAAGCTTGCTTCTAGGACTTGTCTCGAGTAGCTTCGTTTATCACTTCCAAAATCTTTAAAGCAGCATGGAGTTCTCAGTACAGCCCATGAGTCATCTTGCTAGCTTTATAACATTAGAAAATATGAGTTTGTCTTGTACGGGAAAGGAGACATCAAGAATAACTTCTTGGTTGATTATGGGGTCACATAGCAACACAGTGTGAGAGGTTCATGTTTCCCACATTCTAGATCTGGACAAAGACTAGCAGCTCCTCAGCCTTTCCAGCCTGTGTGTCACTCCCCTTCACAAGCCATACTACTGCCAGCAAATATGCTGCTTCCCAGCCTTGGGTAATGTTCATGCCTTTGGGCCATGTTTTGATCCATCATGAGTTCCAGGTACAGAGATTTCTGCCAGTTTTTGTATTTTTTTCACTTATAACTTACCTGTTGTTCTAATTATTACTCTTTTACTTTGGAGACTTTAAAAAAAAAAAAAAAATGTAGCTACACATCCCTTTGATCCCATGAACACTTGCTGCTTTCTTGATGTTGGTACTGTTCCTTCCTCTTTCACGCTTCCCCTTCTCTTATACTGTGCCTAAACTCTGTGTAGTCCGCATAGTGAAAGACTCATCTATGTTAATACTAATATGGGTTTTGCTCTAAGCTGGAGTGTATCTGCATCAGATGGCCACCTGACATAGTCTGGTGGCCTCCCGCTGCTGGACATTGGTTGTACTCCCTTCTTCTGCTCCTTTTGCTTGCTTTGAACTGGTTTTCTGGTTCTCCTGAAACTCTCACTGAGCTCAAGTACCTCTGTTTGCAGGCAGAAGCTGTGCATTAATGCCAAGCCAGGAAGGAGGTCCCTGAGCTTCCCTGGGACCTTAACCCCATTGCATGATGGACTGTGCCATGGTTCTGGTGCTCACAGACTTTCAGTCAAGCTTTCAACATGCCAACCCACTAGAGTCTGTTTGCAACATCGCACAGTGGCTGCCCTCCTGGGTTAATGTATGGCGGTGGTTGTGCAAGAGATCCCTTGAACACTGGTGTTAGCAGCCTGGGGAAAGCAGGGTTGTGACAGCCTGGGTTTGGGTTTGGACAGCTAGATCTAACTCGGCTTCGTTCCTCGATCTGTTCCACCCCTGCAGCTACACAAATGTTTGCTAGCACAGGGAGGAAAGAATGTGTTGGATGGAAATGAATAAGCAGATGCCAGAGGAAAACAGGAGGGCTGTAGTAGTAGTGCCTGCTGAGTACTTCTGGGGAATTCAAGTACAAGGTGGTAATGCTGCTGATGACATGCTTGCAGCAAGTGCTGTCTGAAATAACAGTGAAACGATAGATATTCCTCTGTTTTGCACTGTTATCTACCCCAAAATTGGAGCAGGTGCGTATTTTATTAGTATGTAATAGCCAGTTTCTTGATAGTAAGATTGTTTCACTACTGGTGTTCTTTTTAAAATTGTAATGAAAACTTAAATTAGCCATGACTGACCAAGGAAAGGAATTTTTCTTCATAACTGGCTTTTGGCAAGTGGATTTTCTTTTTTATCCCCTTCCAGCCATTATTAATAAAATGGCTAGCACTGCCATATTAAGCATGGCAGAAGTGACATCAGCCTAATATTTTTCTCCCATTAAAACCTGAAATACTTCCTTTGTAACAAAGAACTATCCTGTCCCTTGCATGTGATAACTGTTACTTTAAACCCATAGAGGCTGCTGATGGGGGTAGTTGGCTCATTCTACTTGTGTGGAGTAATGGCAAGAGGATGCTGCACCTTGAGTGAATTATGGTTGCCTTGGGAACTGTTTTAGTTTTGTAACTATAGCCAGATGAATTTATGACAGAGAACATAAAATGTCTCTTTAGGTAAAGCACTTGATGGTTCTTCTTAGTATTCCTTTTAAAAGATTGGAGAGAAAAAAAGGCTGCTACTTACGTGAGTTCTGCATTCAGCATTGGATAATAGCAAGGTTGTTTTTTTCACTTGCAACAATTTGCTTTGTTATTGTATTTGATGAATCTAGAAGTGCAATCTTCTGAGAAATGGGCAGACTCCCTCCATATCTCACCTTGTGCAGAGAATGGAAGTGAATTTGTTCCGCATCATAATTTTTCTTATGTCATAATGATGTGCATTCACTTAGCTGTTACATATACAAACACAGCGAGCCTGTGAGCTTAGTTTATTATTTTTTCCACTGACCTTTGTTAATCATAGCTTTCTTAAGAGTTAACATTTTTGATAGTTTTTTTCTGTGTGTGACTGTATTTTTAAGGCCATCTCTAGCTCAGTAAGCTTAAACAAAAGACTCTCTGTTGGAAGAAATGCACTGCTGAGTGATTTTGTAATTCTTTGCTTTATGACAAAACAAACCCTGTAATTTTCAAGACAAAATGTGAAGCACAAAGGAGATTGAGGAAATGGGGAATACGTGAAATGAAGGGCATTGCTTTGCTCGTTATTGAAATAGCAGTAAAATAGAAGGATGGTAGATAATTAGGAAATTATAGAACATTGATGGCCTACACATGGTTGTGATCTTCAGTTTGATAAAATGCTAATTGTCCTGAACAAACGTTGGGTATGCATATGATTTAGTGAAGGGTTTCCTGCTGTGAAGAGTTTCTTTAGAGTTGTTTTCAGGCCTCTTACACCACTGATCTTTGTGAGTTTCAGTGTGCCTCTATGATCTTGGCAAAAAGACTTGGCACAGCAAACAAAATGAAGTGTTTTTTGTTGTTGAATAAAATGACCCAATCAAATAATTTCTCTAATAATTCCTTTTTTTTAATCAACTTACATCATTGAATGACCTTCACTTCTCTTTCTGACCTGTTGCTTGATTCTGCATTGCATGGGCAGGTATTCTGTGTCACCTGCACTAGCTTGAAAATAAGAATCTGTGGGGACTACAAGGCTTGTATTTTTATATAGTTAAATCAAGATTTTCCTGAACTAAATTTCTTCTGTTTGAGGTAATTTCTGGAGCGTTGCACCAAGTAGCAATGTTTGTTTTTCCTCCTGCACAGAATAGTTTGGTGTTGGTGCTGCAAACTGGCTGCAGCCTTGGGGACTAACAAAGCTGTAGTCAAGTGGAGGATTGCAGTGATAAAGGAAAGACTGTTGCTTTGTTACCTGTGAAGAAAAAATAACAATTGGATGTGAGGTATGAACTCTCCTAGAGAGAAGCAGAAAACCTGTAAGAGGGAGGCTGTAGGTGTGCTTTCATAGTGGATGGCTGCTGGAATAACTGGAGACAAATACAAGCTCCCCTTCTCTGTTGGAGGGGCAGATGAGTTTGGGTGTTGCATCTAGAAAAAGATGTAGGCTGAATTAAAAAGCTTTGACTTCTAGCCAGTTGTCTCGCATTGTCAAATCAAGTTTTGCAGTGTTGTCCTCATGAGTTACTCTCTTTTGCTTTTGTAGTTTGTTTATAGCTGTAAAATCAGTTTCTTTGTGTGTGTGTGTGTGTGTGTGAGGAGGGCAGGGAAAGGGGCGCAGAACAGCCCTTAGTTGTTCAGATAAGAACCTGGGCTTCCCTCAGCAATGCAGATGCTGTCCAGTTTTGCATATAGGTCCTATAGACATGGTTGGGTGTTGGCTTTAATAAAACTTGTTTTTGGTGAGTGTTCAGTACGTGTCCTGAGCTGGGCTGTGGTGGGCTTCTGAGAGGTTGATGCTGGCTGATTGGAGTGCTTTGTATTCAAGCTGCGCTGAGTCACAGCAAGTAACCTGCCAAGGTGGGATTGTTTCTGCACAGTCAGCTTCAGTGCCTCACAACATGTAATGCTGTTGGACTCCATTACAAAAACTGTGAATTGGCAGCTTGCTAACGCTTTTTGACTGTATGCAGAGCTGTTGTTTATGTAGGAAAGAAGCAAGCAGTGAGCTAGGTGATCTTGAAAGATAAACATCTTCTGTGGAGAAGCACCAGACTTTGTGTTTAAACTTTCTTCTGTGAATAAGACAGACCTTCTGGATCCATTTCAACTCAGTATGGTGGCAACTTGTCCAGCGATGAATGTGTTTGCTGTGGAAGTGCAATTGGGAAGAGTGTCCTGTGAGACCAGGAAAGGATATGTGGAGCAGCAGAGGGCATGCATGGAGAACTCTTCCTCACAGGTGTCTTTTGTGTGCTGTCTGGAATAAAGCATCTGCAGAGATGGTGTAAGATGCAATGAATCTCTCTGTTGTGTCCGGGATATTGAAAACAAAAGAGCTGTTAGATATGTTGTGTGTATCAAGCCTCTCTGGCTAGTCCACTGTGTGTAAGATGTTTTCCAAGTTTTTCTCTGAAAAACTTAACAGTTGGATTTCTTACAGACTCTTGAGGAAAACTCACCACTAGTTGTTTATATGTTTTATGTCCAGAAATTCTTCAACCATTTGCGTTACCATCTTCAGACATCTGAGAAGCTGGACTTTGAAGTGGTCCATGTACTTCTGGAGCACAAACTAAGATTTCACTGAAGATCCCATTTCTATTATTGAATTGATATCTTGTCTCAAAATCTTCATGTGGAATTGGCTCCACAAAAGCAAGCCAGGTGCTGTGCAATGTGGTTATTCGAATACCTTTCAAAAGCAGTATGAAGGTCTTCTATCTACAGATTTAAGTGTAAGGGAGGAATAATGATGTTCTTGGCATCAGAGCCAAATCACAATTTGCCTGCAGGCAAGCTGTTTATGTTCAGCTTGGTCTTGCTGCAAGTAGACTTCTGTGCTTATAAAGTGTTGTATTTAAGGCTGGTAGAGCTGCTGAGATCTGCAGCTAGATATGCAGGATTCTGGCAAATTACTGCAACCTGACTCTTCATAGAGGTGTTGTTGCCTTTCTTCTATTGCTCAATTGGACTCAAAACTGAAGCAAGCCAACTCACTGATAAGATAAGCAATAGAGGCCGTAACAACTTTCACTGCTCTCTGAATCCTGACAGCACTCTCTTGAAAACATTACAGGCTTGATCTTAGATTTCTATCTAGTTGTAAAAGTTAAAAGAAGTTAGAGATTAAAAGGCTCAAGTAGTTACTTAACCACTGAGATTCTGCGAGTTGCTAATAAAAATGCCACATTGTTGTGTATTTTTGTAAGTGAATTACCATGCTAAAATCAGCATTGCTTGTGTTTTGGTTTCGGCTGAAGTAAGCTGGGCCATGTGTTGAGCATCCTGGAGTGGCAGTACAGTGCTGAAGTACACGTGTAATGTGTGTAACCACTGTGCTTCTGGACTTGCCAAGCCTTGGTAAAGTGGATGGCTTACGGCTCCGTTATGATGAACCTTAGCATGTAAATACAAGATGAAAATGCACTCATGCAGAAATTGTTGGCAGCAAGCCTAAGTTAAAAGGTGCCTGGTATGATAACACCTGTTAGCAGTCTGTGGGGAACTGGATATCAAGCCTGTAATGGCAGCTTCTGTGCTGCTTGTTTTCCAGTGTGTGTTTGGGGTGATAGTGCCATGTTATCCAACTCTTCTCCAGGCTGGTGTTCAAGAGGCATCAAGAAGGAAAGTAAAACCTTTATTTCAAGCTACGCTTAAAAGACTGGAATGAAGCATTTTTCTCAAATCTGTGTTTCTTGGGCCGATACCTTTTACCTGTCTGTTAGCTTTTCAGTTGAGCTAAGTTTGCTGCATCCATACTCATTTTGACATCGGATTCCTAATGCATTACTTTTCTGGAGTATTGAGGAAGATAAATGACATGTTGATGTTATGGCTATTTCTTTTAGTCTCACCACAAAGTTTGCATAGAGCCTAAAGTTAGAAATGCTTCACTGAATGTACAAAATCTACAGACTCAAAACTTGGATTTTGTGGTACTGAACACCTGCAAAATGTATTTAATGATCATAAGAACACGTGACTTTTTTTCTTTTTTAGAGTTTGTGCTGTTGTATTACCATGAAAATGAGGGCAATTGGCAGTGCAAACCAAAGGAAGGAGAAGGGAAATCTTCTGATTCTTTCAGTTTGCATTGGAGGTCTATTTGGAACAGAAAGCAAACTGAGACACTTGGTAGTGTTCTGCTGCAATGAATGTTCTATATATCCAAGTCTTTCTTGAAGGTTGTAATAGGAGGATGTGCTCTGAACATGCAGTGCTAAACCTTATTGCTACACCACTCCTTTCTAAGAGAAAAGGGAATGTGGATGTGGATATGGAGTCTATGCAAAGTTTTATTTGTTAGTAAATGGAGCACAAATGCATATCCTAACTACCTAATTCTGGTTTCTGCCTACTTCAATTGGGCATGCCAGTTGTTTCTCAAATATGTATGTATCAATGTGCATGCAGAATGGGGTGCTCTTAGATTGACAGGCAGAGTTCCCGTGACAGTAATAGCTTTGCTGTTAAGAGCAAGCCAGCATTTCTTGGCACCAACAAGGAATAGACCCTGAAAGGGCACTAAGCTGCCCTCAAGGACCAGATTTATTGTTGACTGATCATGGTTAATCTTCAGCACCAAGCAGAAGTGCAAGTTTTCCACTTGCTACAAGTAGCAAACATGGAATTTTTGACTACTTGAAAAACTACGGATTGAAATGTAGATACGTCACGAAATACAGACTAATATTACTAATATGACATGGTTTCCCTACCTTCTTGATGAACATTTAATTAGCATGTGAATGCTGGGTAACAGCTGTGGGCTATGCATAGAAAAGTAACTTGACCTTTAAGTGGTTTGGTTTTCTAGGTATATGTCAGTCTGGGATGGGTTTTTGGTTTTTGTTGGTGTTGTTTGTTTGTTTTAGTAATGCTTCTCAGTACCTTTTTTTAATCAACAGTGTGAGAACTGTCTTTCTTGCTAGTTTTGTTTCATACTTGATAGTACATTTGGGCAGTGTGACAGTGGTTCTTGTGGTGAAAAGGGGATTGTCCAGTTTAGGTCTGTTTTAAAAGGATGGTTTTCTAGTAAGCATATATATGTACACATAAAAACATAAAAATACTTTGTCCACACAAAGTACACATATATATGTGTAATGTAATTCAAGCATTGGTGACTTTATGACATACTGCTTTCATGAAAAACTTGTGTTTTTCCCCTCTTTCCTTCAAGCTTCTGTTTTGCATGAAAGGCTTTCTGACTCATGCGGATTTTTGGTCATGTTCTATATTTGAGGACTTTTACTTCTATTGTCACAACTGCTTTTGTACTCTGTATAATCTAATTTCTGTGGTAGCGCACCGTGATGCCTTGTGTGTGAGAATTCATTTCACTATGAAGGAAACAGCATCGGGTCACGAGATTGTTGAGCGTTGCAGCATGTTTGTATCAGACACGGTGTGGTGAAGGATGGCTCTGTGGTCGTGTTGCATGCATCACTTCTTAGGCTTTGAGAATGGTCAGTTAAAGGCTTTGTGGTTAAGGCAGTGCTTTTTCATATCTTTATGTTGATAAAACATACCTGTTTCAAGGATCTAAACTTCAACAAAATGTTTTGTTGATCCACAAAACAGATCCACAAGAGAACAATTTCTGTTCCTTTGGGTGCTTTTTGGCTAACTGCACTCAAACTGTCCTTGCTCTTCTGTAGCATTTATGTCAATGACGGCAGTATGGAGAGCTTAGTAATTGTTCCAAGGTTGAAGAATTGCAAAAGCTTTCTTTGTGTCCCCTGTGCTGGAAAATTAGGAAGGGAAATGGGAACAGGCGAATGAATTGCTACTGCATTTCCCCTACTGAGTAGTACTTGGATCTTTTCTTTTTTGGGGGAGGAGCTTCCAACAAGTTGCTGTTGAGAAATTTTAAACCTCTTAATCTCTAAGTGGTAAGGCAAAAAAAAAAAAAGATTTTTCCACAAGGTTGTCTAGCAGAACATGCATATTGCTATTAGGAGAGTGCAGGGGAGCAAAACCTGAAAAATAGGGAAGAATGAGAGCACCTAAACTTCCATTGCATGTGGCTGAAAGTATCTCAAGTTTTCTAGATGAATTGCTTAAATAAATGAAAAGGAGTCATAATTATCAAGGATCTGTTATGTGTTTCCCTTATTTCCTCCTGTTCTTGCCTCTATTCCATTCAGTGGATTTAGAAATTGTCCTGGTTTCAACTGGGATGGAGTTGATTTTCTTCATAGTGCCTGGTGTGATGCTATGTTGTGGCTTTAGGAGAAGAACATATTGATAATAAAACGATGTTTCAGTCACTGCTGAGCAGCGCTGTACAGAGCTGAGGGCATCTCAGTTTTTTAGCTTCTTATCCTGCCAGTGGAAGAGTGGGGGGAGCACAATTTCCTCCCCCAGACACAACCAGGACAGCTGACCTAAACTGGCTGAATGGTGATTTCATGCCATACGGCATCATGTGGGGAAGAAAAAAATGGTGGGGAGTTGGCTGGGGGGGGGAAGGGGGGGCAGCTGCTGATTCGGGACTGGCTGGGCACCAGTCAGCGGGTGATGAGCAATTGTGTTGTGCATCACTTGTTTTGAGTCTGTATTGCTGTTAATTACTCTCTTCCTTTTCTATCTTTTTGTCTCAACCCACAAGTTCTTTTCTCTTTTTTTTTTTTTTTTTTTTTCCTTTTTTAAATTTTCCTGATCCTCTCCTTTGTCCCATTGGGGAGGGGGAGTGAGTGAAAGACTGTATTGGTGTTCTGCGTGCTGGGAATAAACCACAAGAATAAATGAATATTTCTTTTAGCCCTTGCTCAGTAAGAAGTCTAGGAATATGCTGATTTTCATTATTGTAACTTCATATGAATATTGCAGGGATTTCCGAGTTACAAAATATTCCAATCTGAGCCACAGCCTGTAGACAGTCCTGCTCTCACCTTCATCTTAAGCGATGATGCAAAAAACAAACAAAAAAAACCCCCTCTAAATGTCGCCCCTGTTCTACCAGTGAACCATTGACACAGTTTTGTTTTGCCTTCTTCCAGTTGAGTTTTTGAGTCCCTTTGACCTTCAGTGAACATCTACCTGTTTAGATGGCCACTATTACTTCTCCACCATTGATACAACTCTAGTATCCAGTCACACTTTCTCCCATTTGCACACAGTTGAGGAAAAGAAACTGCAGCTTTACTGGTGTTCTCCCTTCCACTTTACAAGTTAACGGCCTAGATTGTCTTAATAGCTGATCATCTTTTCCTGGCTTCACTGATCTGTGAAAAAAACCCTCAGCACAAGGGTATATGTAAGTGCTTGTAACTACATTACTGCAAAGATTGAGTCGTATATTTTTTGTTTTTCCAGGACCTGCAAAATTGTTTCTTGTTTTTCACCCCTAAGGAAGAAAATTGTAGTGGTGATTGTATGAATATTCACATCTGCAAATATGGTTGGAGATGAAGCAGTTAGTTTTATATATGCTAGACATTTCTATGCAATTCATCCTTGGGCAACTGCACTGGGGATGACCTCGTCAGAGCAGGGATGGCTCAACAATTGCAGTATGTTTGCTCTTGCTGGCTCTTAATAGTGTTGTACCTAAGGGCACACCTCTATCCCACCTTTAAGTACTGCTTCCTCTGGTACCTGCAAAGGTACTTGCTTGTACTTGCATCTGCTTATCATCTGGCAGTGCTTTTGTTCATCCCGAGGCAATCTCAGTTCTTTAAGGGCTCTGTTGTACTTGGTGCATTTATGAAGCTTTTGGATTTGGATTTTCTTTGTTTTGGGTTTTTGCTTTTGTACTTCATGATGGGTGCTGATACAGGAGGTGTTTCTGGTTCAGTCTCCTTTAATGGTGAAATGATGCTTCTGAAATTGGTTTATAAGTAGCATTGCCAACAACTTCGGGCAGGCCTGTAGGGTTACGCTGTTGTTTTCTTAAGACTGAGCACCGCTAAGCCTGAAAAGACCATGGGAAGCAGGAGGTACAGGTAGTGAGGAGACCCCTGATCCAAGCACACAGGATCTGTCAGAACCCTTGTCTCCATTCTGTATTTTGCCAACAGTCATTGCATTTTTATCCCCCATCTATAAATCCAACGTTAATCTTCATGGAGTTATATTGATACAAATATGGTGATCAGTCTCTTTTCTCCTCGATTTTCTATTTGTACTGTAACTAAAATTTAAAAAATGGAGCAACATACTAAGGAAAAAAAAAAAGCACTGTAGCTTTGTAAGGATTTTGAGAAACAAGTATAAGATTCAGAAGTATTGAAATAATGTTAAGCAAAAGCAAGTTTCAGATTATTCCTTTCTATCTTCTTTTTTATGATTATCAAATGTAGGTCTGTAGTCAATAAGATGGGCACAAGTGGGCCACTCAGGCTGAACTTTTGTCCCCATGCAGTCTCCATACTCAAAAGAAGGTGACAAAGTAACTTCTAAAAGCCATTGCTACCAGACCTTGGCTGACAATACACTTCAGTCCCTTATTATTTTTTCAATGCATTTAGGTAACTTTATGTCCTGTGCTGGGATAGAGTCTTAATGAACAAATCTTCATTATATGCATTTTTTCAAGAGCTTTTAATTTGTTGCATTGGCCTTATTCTGTGGGCTCAACTGATCTGTTAATAAGTGTTTGTGCAGTCCTTATGGAGTTAGCCATAGTGTGCTTATCCACTTGTTTGGTTTAGACAATTCTCATAGGGTTTTCAACTGAATGCATGTAAATATACTTAGTAATGAATCCTTCCAGAGTTTGGCATGCTTTATTATTGGAAATCATTTTAATAGGGGAGCAAAAAAATGTAAATAGAACATTTGTTATGAATGAATTTGAAAAGACAAGCAGCTGAATTGTTGAGAAATCCAGAATAAATACCTAGAAGTAAATAAAGAAAAAAATCTTCCGGGATGTTGAGAAGCTGCTGTCATCAAAAGCTGCTTCATATAGATAAGATTTCCTCATTTCATTACATGCATCTATTTCAGTTGAGTAAACAAGGAAGAAATAGAACCACTAAGTTGTTTGGTGTTTTTCTTGCTGTTGTTGACACCACCCTATATACAGTAGTCTATAAGATGATGAGGCCTAATACTTCAAAAAACCTTGCTGTTGATGTCTGTAAGCTGTTAGGTTAAAAAACATGTAATGTTTCTCATCTTTTAACTTATCGGATTTTAATTTCAGACTTGAAGCAATGTATTTATTTTTCTGTTTTTTGAAATGCAGGAGGTTAAAAGTCAGTGCTGTTCAAAATTCTGTTGCGTTTCCATTTAAGTTTTCGTTGAAGTAGATAAAGATGTTTAACAGCCATTTACCACCTTGTGGCAGAGGCACAAAGAATACAAGAAAAGAGTAAGTTTCTGTTTATCTGCATAGCTGCTTAGATATATTTCAATTCTTTATGGTTATGTTACTAAAAGCTACTGAGACTGACCTTTCTTTTATGGAACGGCACATAAGTATGCAATCCAAAAGTAAATCATTTGAAATACTACATTGTTACTGAACTTGTTTTTCCACTGCTTGATTTAGATGATTCTCTTATTTTCAAACATAGGAGCAATCATTATTTGGGTTGTGGTTGACCTTAAGAGTCCAGCATCTGGATTCAAGCCCTTTGCTAATGTGTCCTTAGGAGTAAGGTGTTGTGTCTAGCACTAGTTATGAGGGCTGGCATCAATTAAGGCTGTTCTGGCGTTGCTTTGGGATAAATGCTCTCCAAGAGGAGGTATTTCTGGCAGTGACATCAGAAAACAGACATTTAAGTGTCTGCCAGTAAATGAGCTGTGTACACGTTTGACTGTAAGTCATCTGGACAAGTTCTTAAACAGCTGAGGATGCTTGAATATTGGCAGCAGTGTGATACAGCTTGTACTAAAGAGCTGAGTGGAATTAGGATGGTATCCATTGAGATCAGTAGGGCCCAGAGACTCGTCCAGCGTGGCTTTCTACGCTCAATGTGTAAATAAGGTAGGCTGTAGCAGGTTGTTTTCCCTCATCCCCTGAACTTTATGGGTGAAATGCGGCTGTTCTGTGGTTGCCTACCACCCTGTAAAATCCAACCACGATGACCCCAGATGAGTCAGTTGTCACCCTAGCATTTGCTATATGTTTTTAACAGCATAGTTCCTTAGTTATGTATGGCACCTAGGTATATACAACTTGTCTGCTTTTCCTATTAAGGAGGGAACTGGATTTGTGAGGATCTTGTCCTCTTGCACTTATCAGAAGTACTCAAGGTTGTGGACTGTGTATATCTGTGCCGTATGCTCTCCCATGTAGAGCTCAAGCATGCCGATGGGGTCAGCAAATGAAGAAAATGCCATAGTAAGTGCATCTGTTTTTAGTCTGACAATAATGCAGTTTTAGTGAGAGTGATAAGTGCAGCTTTCTCCAGCAATTCTTTAAGGTTTGTCATGTGAAACTTTATGTAGATAAGTTGGGTATTCATACTGATCCACTGAAAAAAAAAACACCTATATTTCAGGCAGGATTATATTTGTTTTGCTTTTAGAAAATTTTATGAGTTGATCATGAGTTTGAATTTATATTTTCTTGGGAGTGTGAAGAAAACAGTTGAGATGCACTTCTCTGCTAACAGAGAGGAATTGGCCTTCACCTTGTGGTGGAAGGGCAGAGTTTTGCCTTGGTCTCAAGGTAGGCTGCTGATTGAGCTTCTGGGGCTTAAAAAATACCAAAGCATTGTGAGACAGCTGTTTGCTTGCATGAGATTTCTGAAATGAGAAGACAACAATGAATCCCTGTTGCATCTGGAATGGAAAACAAGTCTCTGAAGCCAGGCACCTTGCTAGTAGGTGTGACACACATGACAAAATGAATCATCATCTTTTGGATTTGTGTAGCTTCTTACTTTTTGCTCTAGATCTTGGTAAGCTTAAATATCTGTATGAGCAATGTGCCCATCCCGGGGGGGAAACACTTCTTTAGGCATGCTAAATTGCTAGAAGTGGACTGGTAATCAGCAGAAAGTCAGAGCCTGTGTTTTACTCGAATGGATGATATAGAAGTGCTTTGATGTAAATTCTTACTGAAAGTAAATTCACCCAAGTATGTTAGGATTTGATAGCTTTTTCCTTGATATTCCTCCTTTGCATACTCACAGTACTTTCTTTTCTGCTGTTTTATGTTTTCTTCTGATAACGTTATTCATAAAGCTTTGCAGAATGTTTGTTTTTTGGAAGCCACTAACTTACTATTTTTACTGTTGTTGCAGTACCTGCTACAGTCATCACTGCCACAACTGCTAAAATGGAGGTGGTTTCAGCAGAAGTAAACAGCTTGCTCCCTGAGGAAATAATGGACACTGGTATAACTCTGGTGGAAGATGACAGCATTGAGGCGGTTATCGTGTCTTCACCAATGGGAGACTCTATTCCCATGGAAACAGAACTGGAAGAAATAGTGAACATAAGCTCCACCAGTGATGCGTCAGTTACAACTACAGCCACAGTCACCTCAGAACCAGTTACTGCACCCAGTAATCACTTGGGTGATGTGACTGCAAACACCACTGCTATAAAAACTGAAGGAAATTCAATAGTAAAGCCTGCCTTTCAAAGTGGTCTCCATAAGCTTGGTACTCAGACTCCGGTCACTATATCAGCCAATCAGATTATTCTGAACAAGACCACTGACCTTAAAATAGGCAATCAGAGTATCAAACCAGATGGGCAAAAGCTAATTGTAACAACTTTGGGCAAGACTGGCCAACCCATTGTTTTAGCGTTACCCCGCTGCCAGCTCCCGCAGGCACAGAAGACTGCGTCCCAAACCCAAGGTGGAGACTCCAAAGTACAAGGCCAGCAGATCAAAGTTGTTATTGGAGGTCGGTCAGAAGTGAAACCTGTTGTTGGTGTCTCAGCTTTAACGCAAGGAAGTCAGCTGATAAATACTGCTGCCCAGCCTTCTGTTTTGCAGACCCAGCAATTAAAAACAGTACAGGTAAAGTGAATTATGCTGATGAAACCTCTTTAAAATGATTCTGTTGGTGCAACTATTGTCTACTTCCTTCACTGGCTGACACACTGAAAGGTTGCTTTCAACCTTTCCTTGTATAAAAGTACAATGCTGCTCTTAGCCCACTCTTTCGTCTGTGAATGCATTTACAATTGTATGGCTTTTATCTCCCAGCTACTGTCTTGAATCTTAGGAGTTTGCCTCAGAGGAAGTTAACTATTAAAATTCACTATATTGAATTTTCCCATTGTTTTCATTTTATAAAAATAAACTCTATATGCTTTCATAAGATTGAATTGAGCTCTTGATGACTACCATTATTCCAAGTGTACGCTGCTTTCCTCTTTTAAGAGCAACTAGCTTCTTAGATTCTTAAATTTAGCTTGTTACAAGTAAAGTCTCTGAAGAACTTTAATGCATTTGAGAAGGAACAAAAAAGTACATCTTGTCTGCCTTAAACCTTGAGCTTATCAATGTGTATTGATCAGCTAGATTATACTGTAAGATGGACACTTCTAAATGCTATTTCGTGCCTCAGGTACAGATCTTGAGGTAATTGAAAGTAGAGAGAATCTGAAGGGATCTGAAAGTATGTTGAAAAGACATGGGCTATTAGCCGACGGGGCCTGATATCAGATATGTGGCAGAACTGAACGTGAGTGACGTTGTTCCAAATGGAGGTGAGGCACAAATGAAAAATCATGAAAGGAAAGCTGGAACACAGTGGAGGTTATAGTGGAAAATAAACATTTTTACAGTTGAGTAAAATGAGAAAGGAAACTCCCAAGTATACAAGCAAAAACGAATTTCCTGCGTGTGAAAAATGACTGACTTTTAAGCATACTGCAAGCAGTGGTACATCCTACAGCGAGTATTTTGTGGTAAGCAAGCATGAACAACTGTCACTGTGATAGTTTGTTTTAAATCAATAGATGATCCTTGCACCTGTGTCTGCTTTTTCCTCCTTCGTCGCTACATTATACCTGCGAGAAAAAGTGTTTCATACTTATGGCTGTTTTAAATACATCTATTTGATATGTTGCTTTTGTTTTTGTGCCTTCATTGTTATTGATACTGTTGACATTACAGCTTTCAAAAGTCTTTGCTTGTGAGTCAGTGCAGGAAGGTGTAAGAGCAGATCAGTACCTGTTAGCTTCAGTTACTGCTAACTGGCACACACAAGAAACAGAAGAAGAAACCTTGCCTGTGATGAGCTTCTGCTTGCATGAGATTACTTGTGCCAGCAGTGATTTAATGATTGACCTCTACTGTTTGTCATTAGGAATGCTACGGATTCCTTAGTATAACCTGATACAAATGGACTTAAAACCATTTGTTAATTAATTTAATTGTGGTTTGATTAAGTCTTTACTTCCTTTTCTAAAATGGATAGAATTCTTAATTCATGATATTCATTGTTTGTTTTTTCTTCTTAGAAGAAGTGGAAGAAGTAGAAGTGAAAAGCAAGGCAAGTGTTCAGTTTGTTAGAACTGTCTGATGCTGCAGAAAAAAACAGCTATGTGAACAGCTCCCAGACAGTGCTTATCCCTGCAGAAAATTACTTTATCAAACGGTTATATGAGGCTAAATGAGAGATTCAGTCTACTCTATCATGTATGACAGGGGAGGTGATCCATGCTTCGAGTTCCTGGCTTAGAAAATGAAATCATGCATTTACCCTAAGATCCAGAATAAAACTCTCAACCTTCAGTGCCTTCTTGGCACCTTCTGAGTGGACAAGGAAGCCGTGAATGCCTCCTTGCTTCCCAGGAGTTATGTGTAACTTAACTCATGTGATTCAGTTGTTTTCAGCAGCAGCATGTCATTTGGACTTGTTGCTGAAAAGTGAATTGATAAAAGTGAATTGACTTGGATGACTAAGAGCCTCTCTACAATTCTCCTTGCATTATCACTATACTAGCAACTTCTCAGATCAAGGAAATTCATTAGTCTTACTATAATCTATTTGTAACACTTGATATCTCAGCATTTGAGAAAGGGCAAAGTTGACAGAGTTCCAGCAGAACGTTCCTTGTAATCTTGCTCCCTCTCTGCAATGTTGAGAGTTATGAGACTGTGCAGTACAAAACGTAGCATGACTTTAGGATTCTTCCAAGAATCCCAAGAGGCTAAGAGAAGAGGCTTATTGCTTTCCTGTTTGTAGACCTGCGTGACTTGTCACAATATAGTTGAAATCGCTACCCTGAATGTGGAAAAAATGACTTGGCAAATGCATCTGCTTTTAGCCTAGGGTTTCGGCTTGCATGCAAGCTTAAAAATCACCATGAGCTAGTATATTAGCTGGTGCTTCAGTGCAAAGCAGAAGTTGAGCCTTGCAGATGACTCAACCAGAGGTCCAGACCCACTACAGCTTGCTGTCACTAGACTGGTCTGACTTGAACTTGTCTTGATGTGGTAACTGCCTGTCTATTTCAGCAGTTAAATCTACACGTCTGTAGCACAACTGCTACCATGGCAAAACAACTGCTAAGCCAGCATTATGGCTGTGTCTCATAGTGGAAAGATAATGTCACGTACGCCCTAATTCCACAGAAAATCCCTATTCCTGACGCAGGATCGTATCCTTATTATCTTCTCTGGAGTATGCTGTTATCTTCTATTTCCAGTCTCAGTGTGTTGGGTTTTTTTTCCTTTTATACCAAGTATAAATTACTTTGGGTGTGGCTACGTGGAAGATCTCCTGTGAGGTCATCTAGGGAGTAGATTTGTAGAATGTTAACTTCCTTGTGGTAGTAATGTTCTGTATCTAGCAATAAGTTCAAGGTGTGCATGTTCCTTTTTCTATGTGACTACATTGTTTGACAGCCGAAATCAGAGTCCGGTCACAGAAGCATGCTTGCTATCTCGGTTGGTGAGGAGTGCTTACAGAGACACAAATTAATGCTTGAAGTAGAGATGCTTGCGTGTTAATCGTTCTTCCACTTTACAGAGAAAATGACTGGAATGTGCTTCTTAAATTAGTATTTTCCTAATGAAAAAGCTTGTTGCTACAGGAAATACTTTTGCAGTCTAATTTGAAGAAACTTGTGGAGAGCGTGCTTAGCTTACATAGGCAAAGAGGAATAATGTTAACTTCCTATGATTAGTATAGGCAATGACAAAGAGCTCCAGAGTACTTGCTCTTGCTGAAGCATCAAAGGGGCAGTCTGTCATTTTGATTTCCTCTGGCTTCTCCAGTCATACTGAAGTGGGTAATGAGTTTCCCACTGAAGCACTTGTGCTATCAGCTCCTGCAGCAGGGCTCTCAAAAAGGCTCTCTGCCAAGGGGCGGCCAGCTGGCTGGGAGCGTGCAGCCTGCTTCTAATGGCCAAGGGAACTGTGTTGGAGTTCCTCTATGTCCCCAAAGGCCTGAAGGGATTCCGTCTTTTCTTAGATGATGCTAGAACTCCTTACTAGATCAACAGGAGAGTATTGCAAGTTGAGCCTGTAGGGAGCAGATCTACTTGTGTTGACTGGCTATTATATTGGGGTTTTTACTTTTCTCTGAGATAATTCATGTTGTTGGCTGGTGCTTTACAAGCATTTACACCAGTAATTTAAGCCAAGTTAATGGCTGTTACTGGGGAACAACTGCTGTTCAGGTAGGTGGACATCAAGTTCAGAGTCAGATTTTTGACCTTGCTTCAAAGAGTAGAAGTAATAGCAGTTGAGTTGGTCTGAAACCTATGGCAGAATTAAATCAACAGAATGGAAATTGCTAATCCAACAGGTAAAATGTGGGGTACTTATCAAAAACTAGAATATGTGTAGTTTGGCTTATGAAATACTACTAGCTTGTGTTCATCCATCCCCTGTACATGTGCAAAGAGAAGTGAATTCTTGATGTTAAATATCTTTGAGTTAAGTCTATATAGTGTGCTGTGAATTAAGCTTCTTTCTGTGAAAAATTTATATTTGAATCTGAATGTATCTCCAAGAAGAATGGAGGTTTCTTTGCTGCTTCATTTTGGGGTGAAGGTTTACTCCAAAGAGCACTCCAGTCTAAATGCAGAGGAACACAAGATATCCTCTAAACACTGTTTGTCCTCTATTGCTGTGTAGTGTCGGAGCTGCTTGGTGTCCCTTTCCTTTGGCTGGGCACAGTTCAAGCATATGCAGACATATCCTTTCTGTAGAAGGCCAGAAGGTTGAGGCCCATCACAGGTGGAGCTCTGGCTGCCCTGGCCATCCTGCAAGCATGCTGCTGGCAGTTGAAACAGCCCCACACTTGCTGTTTGTGCAGAGACTGCTTAATTCATTATGTATTGCAGAATATTTAGAATGCTTCAGCGTGACTCTACTATAAAGGTGTTCTTAGTCAGCAAATGCTAGAAATAGAGCTGTGTATAGGAAACCACAACATCCAGCCTACTCATTTGCTTCATTTAAGCAATCACAACTTTCTCAGGCTGTTGGAAGTAGCTGTTACGTCTATATTTTTCCACACGTGTGAGGTTTCTCTGGTTAGCTGCTTCAGTAGCAAAGGCAGATCTGCAACTTGTGTTGTGGCTTCCCATGTGGATGCCATGCCATGGGTCTGTGACGTTGCTAGAATTGGTGGCTGATGTCTGTGGGACGTGGGACAGGCCCAAGGGCTGGTAGAAACAGTTAGGATAAATGCATCTGGTAACAGACCCTTCAGTATTGAAAAAGTTTGTTGAGGGGAAGGATGCAGGGAAGTCTTTGTTACCAAACCCTTTTTAAACAAAAGCCTTCAAGGTGGAACAATCTGTTCCACCAAATTGCATGAACTTGTTCTTGGTTCTGCAGTTCTTCTGCGGACTGGATCTGCTGTGAAATGCACACAAAAGACTTGGATACAGCTAATTGATTTTGTGTTAGTTAACCAGTACCTAAGGCTTCCAGGAGTTTCCAGCTTATTTTTTCTTCCATTTGTAGGGCAGAGTGTGCTGCTATGTCGGCACAGGTAAGGAGATGTTTTAGAGCAGTAGAAGTGTTGTTGAAATAGCTTGAGGAACAAGTTATTTTCTAGTTGCCTGAAAATGTGACTTTTTTTTCTAAACTTCAAATTTTAAGACTGATACTTCTAAGGTAATGTTTTTGTATAGACAGACTGCATGTGAAATTTATTTTCAGGATGCTAATAAGGTACCTTGAAATCAAGGCATGTTTGTACACAGACCTTATAGGATGACTGTAAGGGGTTTGGCTGCCGTGGTTTGGCTTGCTCTCTCAAGTGGCACAGATAACTCATGAGAAATTGTGGTAACGTGTGAGGTGAACAATTTTTCTCTACTTCAACGTGTGAACATTGCACTTTTGTATGATATATGTAACAACATGATCATTCTGATCCAAAACACTCAAGTTACTTGAGCTCTTTTTTTAATCCATCTTTCAGATTGCTAAGAAGACCCGAACTGCAACTTCAGGCCCAGTGATCACCAAGCTCATCTTTGCAAAACCAATCAATAGCAAAGCTGTTACAGGGCAGACCACTCAAGTGTCACCGGTCATTGCAGGTTGTACTTACTTGACTTGTTTTGCTTGGGTTTTTTTGTTTTTGTTTTTTTTAAGACTATTCAAAGATGCGATGGTGGTAGAATTCTTTTTGTATTGGTTTTATTATAGATTTCTGAAGCAACTGGGGGAAAAAAAGTCAGTAAAGGTTTTGGTAGGTAGAAGCAGATATGGGCAGTGGTTTATTCCCTTACAATTCGTTCATTTACCTGACTGTAGATTTGGGTTATTTTGGTTTTTCTGCAAAATGTTTTACTTTGTGGATTTTAGGGGGAAAGAGAGAAGTGTCTCAGCCTGAGAAAAGGCAACTTGGTAAACAAAGTATTTATGGCTAACTTACATAAATAAAAAAGAGGGAAGGCAGGCAAATGCTCTTCTATTTCTATAATCTGCTTATGATAGACTTAAATGTTATACATGCAAATAACAAGGGAAATGTTTCTAAGAGAACTATCAGTGAAGCTGTTGTTTCTGTTGAATTGCTCAACTGCTTAAGAAATAAGCATTTCAGAAGAGTCTAAGAAGTTAATTAAGGTTAATAAGAGATGGTTTGCCTCTTTGGAAAATAAATCTGGTCCTTTTTTGTCTTACTAAAAAAAAAAAGCCCTCCCAATGTAAGCTTTTATTCACTTTGGCAGTGGGACTGATGTGTCCCTTGATAAAATGCAAATTATCACCAAAGGACAAATGTGGAAAGCTGGAGTTGTTTTCAGAGCTCTGAAGGGATTCTTCAGCTGTTCAAACCCAAGTGGGCCTAAAAGTTCTTCCATGTATTTAAATGAATGTGTGAAGTCTTCATAGGGCTGGGATTTGAGCTGGTTGTAAAAAGAAAGCAACTGTCTCCTGCATTCATTATTTCCACTGTTACAGTGATTGGCACGTATTTGAATCATAATCCTCTCCTTGTGCTGTCAGACTGGCCCGTGCCCAGCTTTGTGTTGCCAGTGAAACTGGATGTCCCAGTTCCCACTTATTCCTCTTCCTCAGACAGCTCCCCACCAAACATACAGACCTATAAATAAGATTGCTTTGCTGTGTTTATACACATCTGAATTAAGCTATTTGTGTGTTTAAAAAATGAACTTGGGTGGGAGAAAGCCACTTTGAGAAGCATTACGTTTTTATCTGGCATTACATTTTCACCTGGCGTTGCATGAAAATTGACAAGCAGTAAAGAATTAAGGAACCACAGCAGAAATCATTTTTGCAAGCATGTTGTTTCATTTATTTCTGCTACCTCCGCATGAAAGTAAACATACGGATCACAAGGTATCTGTGCAGTATTGACAGACAAATATATTACAAAAGAAATAAACTCCTACCTTTAAAATGAATATGCTGGAGAATACAAAGTACTTTTCCCTGAGCTTGCAAGAGGCATCACTAGGAGGTGAAGATGCTTTTCTAAGTGAGAGGGAAAGTCTTTCTAAATGCCTTCTTTTTCTCTTTCCACCTCAACCACCAGTAGTATATTTTGCTGGCTCAGAGAGGTTGGTATTAGGAAAAGGTATTGAATTCTGATTTGCTTATGTGTTTTTTTTCTGTCTGATAGGTATTTTTAATTGCTTGGAAATTTCTTCCAGCTGAAGTGAAAATTCTTTATTTGAAAGAATTGTCAGTATAAGCAGCCAGATTCTGTTTAGGAAGCTGATGCTAAGGGCAGTAGAAGAAATGCAGGGAGAAGGAGAAAAACTTACAAGAGACACAGTGGGGGGAAACAGCAATAGAAGTATTGAATACTGAAGAGGGACATTTTTCAGGTTGCATGTTTAGCAACCAAGCGTGCTGTTACTTTGGCTGCACAAAAATGAAGGTTGCCTTAGAGCACACAGATCTCAGGGCAGCTTTCTGCAAGGGTGGTGTTCCATGTTAGTTGTGTTAATCATCATGTCACCAGATGGTTTTGGATCAGAAAGTTTGTGTTTCTTGTTTGATTTTGATATATACAAAATCAGAATCGGGGGTTGGACTCGATGATCTCTGGAGGTCCCTTCCAACCCCTACAATTCTGTGATTCTGTGATATACAACAGCAGAGTTGGTGAGAGAAGCTATGATAGAAGTACGTCTGAGCCAAAGGGCAGCAGAGGAAAGCTCAGTGGTCAGGCACTCTTTGGAAATCTTTTTAAAAGCATTTAAAAAAAAAAAAACAAAAAAACAAAAAAACAAAAAACCTGCTGTTGGGGTTTTGCAATGTTGCTGAGGCTGATTTTGTGATTTGGGGCTTTTGATGTTTAAGCTGCTTTGCCATCATAAAAGCAGATTGTATGTGGAGTTACACCTCCACCCTTATTTTCACAAGAGTGTCGTCTATTCTGTAGGCAGTGAAAAAGCCAACCACCAACACAAGCTGAAGGAAAAAGAGGTCACAGTTGAATGTGGAGAGATACCAAGTACCACTTTCATGGTCATATGGAGAGTTTCTGCTGTCAGAGCTGTAAAAAGAGGCACCCACCTCACTCCCCCCTTCCCAGTTCACACTTTCTTGCACATTGGCAGCAGCCTGGGGACTTCCTAGCAAGCTGCCAGCTGTCGGAGTATTTGTGTAGAGGCCGGGAGTACTGAAGGGCTTTGTGCCTTAGGATGCTGTGCTAGCTCTAAAGACTCAACAACTGAACATTACAGAAAGATCAATATAACTTTAAGCGTTTAAAAGCCTAAATAAAACAGTCTTTTTATTTGTAGTAATGCAAATTACTTTCTTGCTGAATCTAACTCAAAAGAATTCTACTGTCCTTTCTGCTAGGTAATGATAGAGAGGATCAGCTGCATGCTAACCAGAGAAAACTTTTGCTTTACAAGTTGTAAACAGTGATAGTTCAGCTGACCATACCTTTCTTGATTATAGGCAGGGTTGTTTCACAATCTACCCCAGGAACACCACCAAAGACAATAACGATCTCTGAGAGTGGAGTTATTGGATCATCTTTGAGTACAGCAACACAACAGACACCGAATAAGATAGCTATCTCTCCACTCAAATCCCCTAACAAGGTAAGAACGCTACTCTGGCCGCAGCTTTCTTGTCTCTGCTGCAGAGGAAGCTCTGTGTCTGCATCTTTGCTGCAAGCTGTCTGTGATCAGCCACTCGAGTGTCTCCATTGTGAGTCACTATGCTCTGCTCTGCACTAGTGGCCTAAGCTGGATTTTTCAGCTATCTCCTTTAATGTGATTTCAATATGCATCATGGCATTAATTTACCATTCCTGTCACTTTTTGCCATTCCCTAAGCATCCATTCTGAGAGCAGCTGTTCTCCTCTAGCCAAGTGCTAAAATAGTTTTGTTTGGGGTTTTTTTTTTGTTAACAACTTCTTAAAAATTCACGAGACTGTTCAAGAGGAGATTTCAGTTACTTTATAGGCTAACATTTACCAGCTATTGCCTGGTGTTCCATAGATAGATAACTTAGTCTTCGCTAATCATGACTGTCATAGATGAGTTTGGCGGTGATTCTTGATGGAATGGGACATGGATATAGGCAAACAATTGATAGAAAGGTAACTTGTGCATCATCAGCAGTGTTGCAGACAAGCATTGCAGTGATGCTTATATCTTAGACCTGATAAAATTCCCTTGAGAAGAATAATATTGCCAGAGAAAGGATGAGTCTTAGAGTGGGAACTAAGATATGCAAGCTAAGTACATGAAAACCAATGGGAGAATTAAGTTTTTCTTAGTTTGGATGAGCATTAGCTATGGAATGTTACACAAATGGAACCAAGGACTTTTGTTTCATAATTATTACTGAGCAAAGCAATATAGGGAAGCTGTAAAATAAATCTTATTCCAAGAATTATCAGAAGAGTGGGACTGAAAAGTCTCATAGTTACCATCTGAGTTTACTCTAGACAAATAAATTCTAAGTATCTTTTTTTTAAAAAAAGTGTCAAAACCTGTGAATCTTTTTTTTAAAACACAAAGAAGGAAATTTTTTAAAAGTAGGTAGAAAACTAACTTTTTATCTGTCAAACTGCAACAGAAGGGCTATGAGTATGTAGAATAGAGTAGTCAAATGACACACTGCAGAAGACTGGATCTTATCAGAATCTGGAAACTGAAATTACTGATGAAGTTCTTTTACTTTTGGTATGAATTAACAGCATAAAAGTGAGATTATTTTTCTTGTTTCCATCCTTGAAAATTCCCATTGATCATGTAGCCATCATGGTGCCAATTATAAAGCTCTTATTCCAAAAATTCATCCTGACAATGCTATGGCTTCAGTTGTGCAGTTTCAAACCAAAACAGGTGCAGTGCTGACTTTCTGCAGGGGTCTTTCTGTGCTGGAAACTGGCAATGCCTTGAAGTTTCTAACCTGTGTATATGCTGTGACTGCACATTCAGGTTGCACAGTGTGAGTTGTGATCAGAGTACGAATCTTCTTCACAGGAAGATCTTGGTGTACAGTGGGAGAACTGTACCTCTCATGATTAGAGGGACATATATGCAGAGGGTCTTGCATACTGCACAGAGATTTAAACTGCTTCTTTGTTTTGCCAAGCAGCTAACAGTGGTGTCAGTGGCCTCCCAGCCTCCCAACTCCCCCCAGAAGACGGTGGGCGTCCCACTGAATGTAGCGTTAGGACAGCAGATCCTCACAGTGCAGCAGTCAGCACCCTCCTCCCCTGGGAAGGCCATAGTCAACCACACAACCACGCAGGTACAGACTGACTTTTGTTTAATTTCTAGCATGTCTGCATCTCATCTCATCACCTGTGGGAAAACCAGGGTGCTGATCTGCAAGCTGGCAGTGGGCAGTCCCAAGGTGTTCCTGTAAAGGCTTTTGCTTAAGTTGGCAGAGGAACAGGTGGTCCTCCCATGGAGGTAGACTGGCAATAGCTGACAGCCAAGCACGTAGAAAGCAGGTGTCCAATCTGGAAAAGCCTCACTTGGAGCTAACTCTTGTTTCTGTATATTAAATTTCCCATGTTGTCTTAAAGACATGCTGTGACAGCAGGAAGGAATTCTTGATTCTTTTTCACCAGTGAACAGTGCTTCTATGCTACCAAGTAGGGCTGCTTTCTGGGTGTTTCTGAGGCTTGCAACAGTGGAGTTCATATTTTGGTAAAGGTCTGCATAAGCAAAACTCTGTGCACTGAGACCTGCAGAATTATAAATCAGTTATTCTATTACTAGAAAAATACCAAGGTTCTCCCTATGAATTATTGTAAGTTGACTTGTGTTAATGAAAGAAGACAGAATTGAGCTTTTTTACAAACTGCAGTTTGTTTTTTTTATCCCCCCTTTGTCATCTAAGGGGAATCTTTTTTCGTATTAATGTCTGTATTCCTGTTTTGATAAACACAAAGGATGGTGTGCAAGTGTAACACATAATAAGAAAGATGGGTATAACAGGGAGTGGAAACAGTTGTATGCATTGCGAAAGACCCAAAGCTCCAGCAGATGTTAGTAATCTTAGCATTGTTTGTGTTAATAGGAATGGTGATATGGGGACATAAACACCAGCATGATTTGATATTTCAGAGTAAAACTGGCAAGATTGTTTTAAAAAGTTGTTAAAATATGAAATCACTCTTATGCCAGCAACCAAAGTGTCCAATCTGAGATTCCTATGTAGTATGCATATTGAGATGTGATCTAAAGCTATCTGAAGTGTAAGGATTTCTCCTGTCTTCATAGCATTCAAGAACATGCCCTTTGAAGAGCCATCACTTAAATATTATTTTCCCAGTTTTTCTTGGATGACAATCAGCAATTCATGTGCTAGATGGAACTTTGCCCAAGCTGGTCTCTCTGTAATAACACGCTGTAACTGTGCTTGCAGTCAGTGCTTATTTGCTGTTGCTCTGTGTTGTTGAGATGTCAATACATTTAAATATATATGTTCACCGCCTCCCCTCCCTCTCCCCCCCTAAAAAAAACCTTCTCTAAAAGACTGGACTTCTATTTCCAGTTATGTGTAAATTGAGATTTTATTCCTATAGGTGCTGACAGCTGGGGTGCTAGGAAAAGGTTCTAAAAATTCATGTAGTTGTACCAAATTTACAGTTGATAGTGATTTATTAATATAATTTTTAGTAGATACTGAGAAAAAAAATAGTTGAACTCCAAAAGTAGGCTGAGAACGAGGAAGAAGAATTAACCCATGTTTGAGTTCACCAGAAAGGATGGTTAAAAGAGGCTGTTACCAAGCTCATGCAGTCATCGGTGTGTACAAATGTAATGAACTTGATTGTCCTCATTTTGTAGTTTGAGAGAAATTGAGAAGATGGGGTCTTGTGAATTCTAGATGTAGTGCTATATCCCAGCTATGAGACAGTGCAAGTCTGCCAAAAAATCCAATTTTCTCCTTCTTGTTTTTATTATTTAGTAAATTATTTTGCTACTCTTCATTGTTCTTGCCTCTTGCCCCAAAATTGCTTTCTCATCTCTTCAGCAATCAATATATGGACTTGGTTCCATTTCTACTTTGGCTGCACAATGATTTGTGTGTATTCATCAAAGTCTGTCCAGCAGGACTTGTCTGTACACAGGGAGGTAAATCATAGTGCAGTCTAGCATGAACAGTTCTGCAAGGAGTTCTCACTGTGTTGAGTTTTTCTATTAGTAGGTATGTTTTTGATTCGTTCCCTGCTTGATTTTGAGTACCAAGTCCTCTTTAGCTGATGTCTGATTTGGCATACATTGTATCTTGAAAAGCAAACTGATTTGCCTTATTTAGGCAAATGTTATTTACTCAAGCCTTTACAGTAAAGAATTGAAAACTGAGCTTACTTTGCTCCAAGCTTGGAGTGACATTTAATCTGTTGCTCTTACTCCAGAAATCAAAATAGTCAGGAATAACTGATTTGGTTCTCATGAATGCTAATAGATTGAGGAGTTCCTCACTAACATATTGAGGAAATAAATATGCTGGTGTTGCTTCTGCCTTAGTAAAAGTAACCTTATACTTCCTTGGTTGATTTAATAGGCTGTGAAATCAGCAGTACAGGCCATTACTGTAGGAGGAGTGGGTACATCTCAATTCAAGACAATTATTCCCTTGGCAACTGCTCCGAATGTTCAGCAGATTCAGGTACCTGGAAGCAAGTTCCATTATGTCAGACTTGTTACTGCCACAACAGCCAATGGCTCAACCCAGTCGGCCAGTCAGAATCCCAGTACAAATACACAGCCTCTCCAGCAGGGTAAGTGCTGGTGCTAATGTGTTATCTGAAGTTTTTCTTCTTTTTTCTAGTTTGCCTTTTGAGGGTTAAATAGTCACAAAATAGAAATCTTTCCAAACTAAGAGATGTACTTGTTTATG
Source organism: Lagopus leucura (assembly GCF_019238085.1). NCBI lineage: Eukaryota > Metazoa > Chordata > Aves > Galliformes > Phasianidae > Lagopus > Lagopus leucura. Next base: position 26,059,442 of record NW_024962264.1, read on the forward strand.
TGGTAAACTTTGAAATGTTTCATTTCCTACTGTTAGCTCAGGTTTGTATGTGGAAAGGCCTGTCTGTGACAAGTCAAACTGTAGTTGGGCATGAACCCCTGGAGCTATTTAGGTTGCTTTTGCCTAGATTACTAATTTTTATGTATGACTTCTGGCAAGTCCCACATTTTCATGTTAAAAATGGGAAGCCATGACAGTCCACGTGTATCTTGGCAAAATGCTGCCGTGTTAAAATCCTTCAGTATAAAATGTTGGAAGTGCCAAATTTCTCTGCTGGTTTCTGTCCATGCTTTCTAAAGCTGCTATGGAATGAAGATGTCAAAACAAGCTGTGGTTTTGTAGTTTCCTCTTGGCAGAGGGAAATAGAGTCCAGAGGATCTCTGCATCTAAGTTGGTTTTTAAACCATTGCTATGAAACATGTATGTACACTTCTGTAAGTAACTGTTTATATAGTATCTAACGCTTCTGTCTAAAAAGCACTGTACTGTAAGTGTGCAGAGATTGTTCTTACATTTGTACATGTGAAAATCTTGAGGTCTCAACTGTGGACTGAGTGAATAATGTGTGTTGATCTGATGTTGTTTTGTTACCAGCAAAGCCAGTGGTGGTAAATGCAACCCCAGTGCGGATGTCTGTTCCCATAGTGCCAGCACAGACTGTGAAACAGGTAAGCTCAGTATAAATGCATGTTACTGACTTGTTTCAAATAGAAGGAAAAGTCCAATTCCAGCAGTCATGAAATGTTCCATTAATACAAATGTATTCTGAAGGAATATTCTTCTTTCATGAAGTCTTACTTTGTTTCCAGGTGGTGCCCAAACCCATCAACCCAACTTCCCAGATAGTTACAACAAGTCAGCCCCAGCAAAGACTAATTATGCCAGCCACTCCACTGCCACAGATACAGCCCAACCTCACTAACCTGCCCCCAGGCACTGTACTGGCACCAGCACCTGGCACAGGAAATGTTGGCTATGCAGTCCTTCCAGCTCAGTATGTTACACAGGTATGGTCTTAATCCAGAGATAAATAACAAAGCTGTGCTGTTATGGAATGTACTGTTGTCCTTTTGAGAGTTCTTGCTCCTCAGCAAGGTGTAAGGATTAGCTGTATTCTTTCTCAAAATCTAGTCAACACTGACAATTGAAAAGGAGAATAAATAAAACCTGCTGCTCAAGGCTGATTAGCCAGCCTTTTCAAACAAGGATTCTACCAGCCTGTGGCATCACTGGTACCAGCCTTAACCTTCGGTTTCATTTTGGTTTTATTAAAGCTGTAGTCATTAAAAAAAAAAAAAAAAAAAAAAAAAGACTAGTACTTGTGTCCTTCCTATCCACTTCTCTTCAAGTAAATGATACCAACTTCTGCAAATTTCAGAATCTGTGTTTACAAATATGTTATTTTCAGAACAGTATAAAAAAACACTACAAATCCTATTGAGTGTACTTCAATTTCTTTCATGTTACCCTGTATAATACGTGTAACTTTTGTATTTTGTTAGCTACAGCAATCATCATATGTATCTATAGCAAGCAACACTGGCTTCACTGGGACATCCAGTATCCAGTCCCAAGCACGGCTACCATTCAATGGGTGAGTATTTTACACAGAGGGATGGGGAGGGAGGGGACAGCAACAAAACCACTGCATACAGGCTGCTGAACTTACTGCTGCTTTCAGCACTGTTGGGGCGGTGGATTTTGTCTGAATTTTGTGTGATGTCTAAAGAAATAAAGCATACTGCGTTGAGGTTACCTCCTCTGACTAGAAGAGATACAGCTAGCTAACATTTGAGCCGTTGTCTTGATCAAAGCCTTTCCAGCTGCCAGCTCCTGTAGCAGAAAGTTGACCTGAAGGTTCCTCTGGTGCTTGTTCCTCATCTTGCATCAGTTCCTGGGAGCTACAGGCTATTTCTTGTCATTGCTAGAAAGACATGCTTAGCAAAACAGAAGCATTTAGCTTAGCACGCGCTAAAATCTAACTGAACAGCAAAATGCAACTGAAACCTGAAAAGGGTCATAGCAGTAGGCTTAAAGTTCTCTTCAGTCCTCTATTTTTCTTCAAAAGATGAAAATAACAGCTAACATGGATTATTTTCTCTGTGCTGAGCCAGCTGCCTTAGTTGTTTTGTATTATTGTTTGCTGGAAATTGTGTACACTAAGGTACTTTTTGATGCTGCAACCTGCTGCAAAAAAAGTGATGCAAACTAATCCCTAATCCAGCTACAGCTATTCAAATGATTGGGTTTGATTTAATCTCCAGAAATGTGCAGTAATTGCTGGATGGGGATTGAATGCATCTCATTCAAAGTGATTAATGACACGAAATCCTAGTTTTTAAGAGCACTTAAAGCCTACATTTGATATAAAATTCACCTTTAAACCTAAGGCAATATTTTGGCTTGCTTGCCCATTGTTTCTGGATTTATTCTTTTTTTATTTTGTTCCAGCTTGTACAAAGATGAAGATGTGATCCTGTTCTATGAACCTTTTTTTGGACCTAGTCCCCTGATATATAGAGAAATTCTAAGGAAACTTTCTCTAATTGCACACTGCAGTTAAGGTGTATCCTCTAGCTTTGAACTTCATTCATGCAGACAGACTTGCAGTGAATAACCAGCTCTTTCTGAATTGGAAAAGCACTGTATATAATGGTCGCTTACTGTCAGCCAAAAACCTAATAGAAAGCATGAAGTAGAAAACATGAAGGTTTTTCAGAGTTTGTATTATGACCCACTTACTTGAATTTAAACTAGGAAGAAACTGATCAAACTGTGTGTATAAATAGATGCCTTTTTTTTTTTTTTTTTCTTCCTATAGAATAATTCCTTCCGAATCTGCAAATCGGCCCCGGAAGCCTTGCAATTGTACAAAGTCTTTATGTTTGAAATTGTAAGTACATGTTGGTTTTTTATCCTTATTTTTGACACTGTATTTATCCCAAGAATCAAAAGATGTTTTTTTAAGTATGTAAGAAATGTTACATCTATCTTCTAATGTAAAGTTATTGTTGACATTGATAGGGATGTTGTCATGCATGTGCCGTTGTGCAGCTTATGTGAGCTGTATAGACCCTGCCATGTCATAAACCTGTAACCTTGCACCCTTGTGCTTGATAGAGCCACTTCTGCTCAGCAGCTGGAGTTGTGTTTTTGCTGTTAGTGACATTACATCCAACAGCGTCATCAGTGCGTGCCTACTGTACTTTAGAAAATCCTATGAAAAATGGTACACAATATGAAGTTCTACAGCAAAATTGGGCTGCTTAGTTTGTTGCTTTTTCTGTTTTGTTATGTTTCAGGAGGGGGAAGTGGTGTTTGTTTTAAATACTCAAATAGGGCTAGTAATTCTTAAGAAGTCGAAGGCTTGGTCATGTTCTTAAGATTTTTTTTTTTTTTTTTACTGTTCCTTTTAGTGTTTGTAACAAGTTGACACAAAAAACGTCTTCAGTTTAGAAGTTGGGGTTTTTTTGTTGTTGTTTTTAACCTAAGCAGAGTCAGTATACAGATTTCTGTACAATAAATATGAGGAGGAAATATTAATCTGTGCTTCCATGAGAGTTAGACAAAGAAGAAAGAAAAATCAGTGGTGTGCTTCTCAAAGGAAAATGATTCAATGGTATCTGAGCCTCCTTTAACAAATTGTTAATTTTTTTTCATTTTGGGCTTGTTTCTGTGAAACAGACCCCACACTGTGTGTTGGGGTGTTCCCTGTGCTTCCTAGTCTCAAAATTGTCTGCTTCATAGGAGGCACAATAAACGGAAAGAGGTTTAGCTGTTCTGTTTACTCTTAGATTTGTTTTACAACATACATGCCTGTTGCCTTCATGGTGCCTGATGTATTTTAGTCTGGCTCCTGAATGCTCTGGAAATTCTGGGACAGTCATGAACACAGACTCTCAGCAGAATTAGAGTATCAGCTGAATGGGATCAGCAATTTCCATCAACTGTTGTTGGAAGTGGTACTGGGAGGATAGAAGCTTGCCAGAGTTTTTGATGGCTACAAAACATGAGCTGAGGATGAATGTGGTGTGCTTCCATGCATCAGGCCTTTGGGGTGAACCCAGTGGGACCTTGGTTTTGGCAGGAGGTAACATAGGTACATAAGAGACAAAGTAATGTGATAAGTCATTCCAGTCAGTATTTCACTGCTTCTTATTTACATCTTTGTCCCTTTAAAAAGTCTTCAGTAACTACAGTTTTGTCCTCATTCAGATCCTTTCCATAATTACTTGTGCTTCAGAGCCTATGAGGCGTATCACTTGCTGATCTTCTGTCCCTACTTTTGCTGACTCTACAACGCTTCACAGCTGAAAACAGCCTATAGGCAAAATTAACACACAGGAAAACAAAAAGGCTCACTGCTGTGTTAATGATGTGCATGTTAGTTTGCCTTCTACTTGGTACTCCAATCAGTTGTTCTGTTTTGGCTGTACAGGAGCTCCTGTAGACTGTTTTGAAGTGGCTGGGTCAGGTTATGCCTACAAGGTGGCTGGAGCAAAGCAGCTCTTGGTGTAGGACAGTCATCCAAGTAGTGCTGTGGAACAAAAACCTGCTAGCTTCTCCTGCTGCAATGAAGTTTGAGCTTTGCCAACATCAGCTTGAGACAGATACTCTTCGGCTGTATGCCCCCAGTTTGCAAAATAGACCTGCACTGGAAGATTTAGTGTGTGTGAGTGAGGCTTGTACCACTTGTTCATAAGGAGCTTGGCATAAGATGACCTAGACCTTTATTGGTGTGTGTCACCAGACTAGAAATGTCTGGTGCTGCTATTGGTACTACACCAAGGTAATGGTCATGCTTGTTAATGCTTTCTGTATCTTCCATTTCAGGTATTGTGATTGCTTTGCAAATGGTGAATTCTGCAATAACTGCAACTGTACAAATTGTTACAACAACCTGGACCATGAAAATGATAGACAAAAAGCAATAAAGGTAGGAAGTCTTTTTTTCCTAGTTTTGAGGTTGTTGAAGTGAAGAGCATGTTCCATTCATAAAGAATTTAGCGTGTTTCTGAGTGGAATTGTGATGAGAAAACTGGCTGTGTAGGTTGCCTCTGAATGTAGGGATCAAAGATGTAGCTTGTGCCTTCTGAAGTCAGATGGATGTTTAACACCCTAATCTCCTCCCACCTGTGCAAGGTGTAAGCTGTTGCATTGCACCTTTGATTTCTGCGCCCTCATATGCAGTGACTGACCCTTTGGGTCTGCATTGACAGGCTTGCCTTGACAGAAACCCTGAAGCCTTCAAGCCCAAAATAGGGAAAGGAAAGGAAGGAGAATCAGATCGGCGGCACAGCAAAGGGTGTAACTGTAAACGCTCGGGATGTCTCAAAAACTACTGTGAGTGTTATGAGGTAAGAAGCATTACGTCATCCTAAAGGCTTCAGCTTTTTCCATTCAGTGCTGTAACTTCACTGTTGGGCTTTGTCTCTTCCTCTTGCTGAAACTCTGCCATAACGGTTTTGGTCAATTTTTCCTACGGGCAGTTTACATCTAGAAAGCTGTGTGCATTGCAGAGTTGTTCACTCCTGTCCTGAGCTTCAGTTTAAAACATATAGCAACTCTGATCTCAGGCTTAGATTTGTCCTTAACTGAAGAGTGGTATTTTCTAAAGAACTCTACAAATCTTACAGAAAGAAACATACAGCACCATGTCCCTAGGTGCTCTACTAGTTATTACAGCATTACACAGGCACTCTAGGATGGATCATGTCTGTGGAAGCCAAAGGCAAACTGTGATGCAACACAGTTTGTAGATGCGGGGATAGTTGCAGACTGATCTCTCAAATAGTTTAACTGCTCAATTCTACTGAAAACAGCAGATTGGGGAAGAGGGACATGAGTGGGAAACTGTTGATTTGCAGCAGATGATGCATAAATTCTGGGAAGGCATCTCACTTCAGTAAGAATTTGAAGAGAAGACGGGGCTGCTTCTAGCGGCTAATTAATAAGAGACTAGAACAAGATGACCCTTCTCCAATGGTTAATCATAAAGAATGTCTAAATTGCAACGGGTTTCTCATCTTCCCTTTGTTTCTTTCAGGCAAAAATCATGTGTTCTTCCATATGCAAATGTGTTGGTTGTAAAAATTTTGAAGAAAGCCCTGAACGAAAGACATTGATGCACTTAGCAGATGCTGCAGAAGTTAGGGTCCAGCAGCAGACTGCTGCAAAGACAAAGTTATCATCCCAGATCTCAGATCTCCTCACGAGGCCAACACCAGCACTCAGCAGTGGTGGAGGGAAGTAAGTTAACCCAGCCCTCAGTTTTGCTTGGTTCTAATGTACTTTTTCTGATGCGTGTGACAGGTATGTTCCTGTCATCTTTGAATGTTACCTGCATAAGCTGTAGGACCAGAAGTACTCAGGTGAAGTCTTTTGTCTCCTGTGAAATCTAGTGTGTGCAAAGCTTAGCTGTATTCAAGCATGTAGCTAAGCATTGTTTTTTCGTGGTTGTTGTATGCTGCTAGAAAACAAGAAATACACATCCAATTATTGAGTGCATATGAACTTCAGGCTGCTTATATAGTAAAAGCTGGATAGTTTTTCTGCATACCTGGGCATCTCAAAATCTGTTTTGCAGCAGTGGCAGCAAGAACAAAGCAGAAATTGCCTGCCTGTTCATTTGACTCAAACTGTGGCTTGTAGGCTGCCTGTTGGGGTGAGCGGATGTTTTGTTTTGTTTCAGGCTGCCCTTCACGTTTGTAACCAAGGAGGTAGCCGATGCAACCTGTGAATGCCTTCTGGCGCAGGCAGAGCAAGCTGAGAAGATGGGCAAGTCGAAAGCAGCAGCGGAGCGCATGATCCTGGAGGAGTTTGGACGCTGTTTGATGAGAGTTATTAACTCTGCAGGGAAGTCCAAAAGTGACCCTTGTGCCATGAACTGCTGACGCGTGCACATGAGCCACAATGAAGCAAACTGAACAGAACACTTAAGGCACAGGGACACTTTGATTTGGAATAGAGGATTTAGTAACACTTGCCAATTTGGTGCTTGTTTTAATTGACTTGCAGAAGATTAAACAAGGAAATATTTTGTAACAAGATTTAGAGCCTTTTAAGTCTTAGCTAAATTCTCTTCTGCATAAGATAACTCCTAAAAGACATTTTTTCTTCCTGATGTACAGCTTTTAACTTGGGTTTCTTAAAGGAAAAAAAGAGTAGGTGTTTTCTTCCCTTTCCCCAAAAATAACTGCCTGAAGGGCATATATAAATTATTATAATATATTATTTACAGTACATAAAGTTGTGTTGCTTTGTGCTGGAAAACAAAGAAAGATACTGAGGCAACAGGCCCACAGTGAGGAGTATATGTGTATCAGTCACTTCTGAAAGGAAATGTATAAAAATCAGCATCTGAATGGAAGGTAGTACCTACACTTGGGACCTGACGGCGTAATGCTCCTTCATGAGCAGAGCGGTATGAAATACACAGGCGAGTATACAGTGGTTGCTTGCAGGTTTATTGTCAACAAGCGTTTGGGAACCTCACTAGAGTGGGCCCTAAGGAATTCTGAGGCAATAGAATAATGGAAAATTTTTGAGATAATCATGGGTGAAGGCTCAATGTTTTGTTGTTTCTTTGGTTATTTTTAATGGAACTCAGAGGCTAAGATAGTGGTCTGCTCTTAAAAGTGAGGAAGAACAGCCATGTTGCAATGCTACTCTGCCTGTGCAGCAGGCAGATGCTGTTGCTTGAGTGAAGCTTGGTGTTCAGAGCTCTGCAGCAGCTCAATCCTCTCTGCAGGTAGTGCTGTGCAGGCTGTTGCATTTTCAAGGATTAAGCTGTTTTGAGCCTGAGTAGGTGAGGGTCAGGAGACAGGAGTGCTACAGTTGTCTTAATGAGGACTCAGGACAATCTGAATCTGAACTGACCTGCAAGTGCAGGAGGAGATATCATGTTCAGCCTGGTTGTGGGTCTTCATGGTGCTACTTGAAATTGTGGTGGTCTATTTGGCTTTTAAAGATTTTGTTTTGGGTTTGGGTTTTTTTGAGGGCTGTTTAGAATGATGGAGAGCACAGTGATCAGAGAGGATGCTAGCACAGAATCAAGATTGCTGCTAAAACAGGTGTGTGGATCCTTTGGCTCAAAAACAAAAAAAAAAAAAAGGGGGGGGGAGGAAAGTATACCAACAAAACACAAATCAAGGTAGAGCTGTATGTAGAATGGGACGGGAATTTTCCAGTATTTGTTACAGGCAGTCTCAGATCACTTTTTTGATAGTGGAACATCTTTGCAAAATCAATCTCATAGGTTACTTACTAATGTGAATGTCAATAACCATGTTTAATCGCAGGCATTTTTAACAACTCTTTCTGTTCCCTGAACAATGTAGCTAGGTTTTTCCAAAAAGGATTTTTTATCTTCATGTAAAGCTGTAAACACAGAGAGATGCAGCAGAGCTCTTCCTCCAGGTTTTCTAGCAGAGCCAAATGCCTACATGTGTGTGAGATGGCAAAAAGATGGAGGAGGCTTCTGCTCCCCCTAGAATGGCTTGGGGGCACAAAGGACTGGAAGGTGGCCAGCAGCAATGGAAGGCCCGTCAGGTGGCTGTTGGAGATCAGATGTGGACTACTGGTCACTATCAGAAAGGCTCTGTCTGGTTTAGTAACATCTCCCTGAGTGTAAACTGCAAGTATATTAGTGCAAATCTCTGAAAAGGGAATCCATCCATCTCTTCTGTAAGTAAGTGTCTGTTTTGGTTTTTTTTTTCTGTAATTAAGACTTGGGTTTATTAAAAGTCAGTACAATAACTTCTTACATGTACAAGGGCTGCTCTGAAAGTAATGCCTCCTATTTTATTACTCTAGCTCACAATGTTAGAGGCAGATAGATGTTAGTGGCATGGCAGGAGAGGTTGAACCTTCCTGCCAACATTCTGTTGAGGCAGTCTGACAGAAGGGCATCTGACATGCAGGTACATATGAGAGAAGGTGTGTCACTGAATTCCTCCGTGCAGAAAAAATGGCACCCGCTGACATTCACCAACTCTTGCTGAATGTTGATGGAGACCAAGCAGTGGATGTGAGCACAGTGAGGTTCTGGTTGTGCATTTTAACAGTGGCGACTGCGGGTCACCTCTGGTGCAGATTTTTACGAGCATGGCACATGGGCTCTCGTTCATTGCTGGTGAAAACGTGTAGCTGAAAGTGGTGACTGAAAAAGTGTGTTGCAGCTGAGAATTTGCTCTATCAAATACTGTTGCTGTGCTCTTTGTTGCAGTTTACGTGGAAATAAATGAGGCGTTACTTCCAGAGCAACCTACATAGTGCAGATATTCAGTTTACTTCTAGTGACCTAATGTAGTACGTCCAGTAAGATTTGTATAAATGTAAATTAGTGTAAGTGAATAAAGTAAAAACTACTTACATTATTTTTCAAACAGATTGCAATATGCCTTCTTTTGTTTAGACTTCAATCCATGTTAATTTTGTATATATTATGTGTCTTTCTCTAAATTGCACCTTTTGTGATGTGTATTTATATACAGTGTGCAGAAACTTGTGAAATTTAGATTACAGTTGTAATTATGTATGATGGCATTGCTTGAGAATATTTTGCTTCTAAAGACTTTGAAGGTGCAATCAAAAAGCTCTTAGTTTCTCAATTTTGTTTTGAGCAAGCTTTCTTCAATATTAAGCTGGGATTCTTCTCTTCCCTTTTCACTAGTATAATATGTGCGGATTGGGTTTTGTACTTCCTTAGCCATTTGCATCAAACTGCTGGACAAGATTGACAGTCAAGCTCATGCAGTTGTGTGAAAATAATTGGGAATGGGACAAGGGTTCATTTTGTAGTTCTGTTTACATCTGAAAGTAGAAAAACTAAATTTATATTTACTAGACCTATTCAAAGAATACACTTTTCTATATTGTAAAAATAAAAGTCAGATAAATCACAAAGGAAATAAACATTTATACTATTCTGTAAATGTTTAGTACTGCCTTGACTTTCCAATATGTGATTGAATTCTACCAGAGATAAACCACTGGATATTAGTGTACTTTCACACCTTGCCGTGCATGGCATGTAACAATGCAGCTAGTGTTCTGGCTCTTGGCACTGTGAGATGGTATCAGGCTGCAGGAGCAGCCCTGGAGATGTGGCAGCAGCTCCAGTGAGTGTAGATTGCCAGCATCTGCAGGAGGGGTGAAAAGGATAAAAAGGAGGATGAGCAGAGCTCAGGGAAAGCAAACAGTTTCATGTGATAATACATGAACTTGAAAATATGCGATGACAAGGGTACAATAGAAGACTGAGAGAATAAATTATTATATCAAAGTGATTTGAGTGAGTTTGTAGGATTCCAGAAGTGCAGAGTGCTGGCACAAGTGTGGGTGCTTCAGAGATGGTGAACATCTGCACAGGGAGATGGTGCTGAGAAGAGAGACTGAACAGGCGCGGTGAGGAAAATTCCCTGGCAATAACTGCACTCAACAGTTCCTCTGAAACCTGGCAGTTCCTGAAGTGTGAGAACAGCTAAAAGCATTTCTGCTGGGCAACAGCTGCTCTGTATTTTGGAAATGAATGTTTAATTTATACAGGACTCCTGTAACAACTGTCAAGCTTACACTGAATATCAGATGGCTTTCTTAGGTTATCTGGTAACTGCAACTTGTTTTTCTTTGTTTGTTTGTTTTCTAATATGTACTTCTTGCTCAGGCCTAATTCTGCTAAACCCTGGGGAACTTCAGCAGTGTTTTGAAAACTCTTTCATCAATATTTAAGTGAAGTGCAGAAGGATGGATGAACTACGTTGGTCATGGGCATCACCGGAGGTCAGAGTCTTTCACATTTTTTGTCTACGAGCATCCCCTTGGGGAGAAGGCTCAGTCTGTGTCAAGCAAGACGGACTCACTCTGATGTAAACAGGAAGTGGTAGCAGGCAACTATCCAGCCGAAAAAAAAGCAGCAAGGAAGTGCCTGCTCCCCTGTGACTCATCTCATCTTGTGGCTGGAGGTTTAGGCAGTGCAAATATTCTAACTCAAATGCAGTAGCATGCAGCTTAACCAACCATAGGGATTCTGGAAGCATTTTCTATACACATATGTATGAGGGGAGATGTTTTCCTGCAAAATGTATTCTGGCTGAACTGGTTTCGTGGCAGTTAGTGATGGCTTTTTGCATGGGTAATTGGACTGGAGAGCCAGAGGGTTGTGTGGGAAATGCTACCCTCCTATTTCCATGGATGCAACCTCTGTTCTGTGTAGCAAAAAGTGAGCAGTGCAATGAGTTACATGAAATTCCTGTTGGAGGTAAAACGTGGCACACCAAGGCACCTTCCTCACCACAATACTGAACCGATTGAAGAAACCTGGCCTATTGCTTTGTTCAAGGAAAACAGTGTCTAAGGATGAGACAGACCTGTCTTGCAGCTCAGGGCACAAGACCAGATGGAACACCAGCTCTAGGATGAAGGGTTGTGCTGCACAGTGACTGGGGGGATCTCATGGGGGCCATGTATGGGGCCTGAAACACTCCCTGTGCTGCAGCACGTGTGTACATAGATGTGTGGTGCTCCTGCACAAGTGATTAAGTAGCACTGCCCTTGTGCCTTGAATGACAAGTGTTTGCTTCACATCCACTACCTCATTTGTGAGACGCATGGGTTCAACTTTGCAGTTGCTGTAGTCCTCTCTTCACCACGTTCTAGACTTAAAGAGCTTGCATGCCTGGCTCATCAGCTCTATGCACAACTCAAGTCCCATTTTGTTTCCGTATGATTTATTTCTGTTTTTAAGCATTTTCCCTTTAGAGTCTCTTAGTTCCAGCTGATTTAATCACAAATCTGCTAATGGTAAAATCGAGTTAGCAGCACACCACCCCCCTGCCCCTTGCAAATATGGATGCATCTTTTCTCCTAGCAAGAGCACTCACAGCACTATGCTAGCCAGCATCAGGAGCAGACACCATGCTGTCCCTTGCCACCTCCCCAGGCATTTTAAGCAACTGCTTCCTATCCTGATTTGCCCTGAGTTGCACGAAATATGTGGCTGCTTCACAGGGTTGCTAGATGGACTTCCTTGCTTTGCCTACTCAAACTGGGGTCAGAACATTCACAGTGTCCCAAGTCATCACTCGTCAACACTAGTTTTGCATGGCAAATCATGGAAAGACACCATGTGGTTTGCTGGGCACCTATTGCATGGATCTGGCCACTGAGCTGGAGGACAGCAATAAATATTCATGATCCTGCATGGGTTTGGCTTGACCAACAGCTACCTAGCTGTGATGGGAACAAATGCTTTCCCTTCACTTTCTTCAATCTGTGCCTGCCACAGTGGTAACTGAAGTTCAATTTTTGGGCTTGGTTTGTTCTGATGTTTAAGTAACACTCTGCTATTCCCTTCACTAAGATTGAGTAGTGATTGTCAGTGTGCAATTCCCCCTCAAATAGGTGCTCAGAAAGGGTAGGGAAGAGGTGATTTTGTCCCAGAAGCTCATGGAAAATTTTCTGTTCTAGAGACAAATAATGTAACTTAGAGTTCTTGTTGTTATCTCCCAATTGTCTGTGCCTGCTCAGGATTTGTTCAGAAATGTATGCCACGTGGTGCACGCTTGCTGAGGGCAGGCTTAGTCCGTGTAACTTCTTGATGTAGAGCACTGCTCCGCACCTTAGCCTGCTCTCTGACTCAAAGAGGGATGCAACACAAGCCTCACATCGCAAGTTGGAGGCTAACTGCTCAGCAACTAAGCCTGCAGCAAAGGTGATGCTCTGCTTGTGCAGTGATAGGTCTGTAAGTGCATTGCTCAGAGGAGAGTCACGCAAAAGAAGGCCAGCACAAGGGAGCTCTGCTGCCAGCATCGGCCTATGAGCTGGGTTATACTGAGAACAAATGCTGCCAAGGGTAAGGTCTGTCCTGTGAGACAGGGACAAGTCCAAGCTGCTTATACTTGCTGTGCTGTGCAGAGTGTCTGGGGCCAGGCTGCAGCCAGCCAGCACTTTGCAGTAGGCAGCCTGAAACATGGCACAGGTGGGGTTCCCACTGCCAGCGCTGCAGGCTTGCCGGAGAGCCCAGAGAAACTGCTCCAACGGCTCAAGGCTGAAGGCAGAGGTCAGGAGGCGGTGAGAAGGAGCACCCTCTTGAAGCACAGGGTTGCTGTAAAGCCACTTGAGGCTCTCAGCATTGAGCAAAAAACTCAGAAAGCCCAGTCTGCGTTTGCTCTTAATAATGTATCTCCCTGTAGAGTCTGTTAAGGTAACAAAGAAGCTCTTGGCCTCATGGAAGAGGGGGCTGATTTTGTTGTAATTTCCAGCTAGCAAAGGCCCCTTCAGTCCACTGCAGTAGGGACCTCTGCCATGAAATACATCGCACAGACGGCTCATCGTACGCAGAAACTTGACTGTACCACCACAGTTCTGAAATGAGGCCAGGCCCAGCTTCTGGAGGTGCTCCAGTGCATCAGCAACACCCTCACTGAACAACTGGGCAGCAAGGTTGACCTTTAGCTGGCAAGTCTCTTTGCTCTCTGGATGGCCTGATGTGGGCCCTAACAGCTTTTTCTCCTGTAAAGTTGCCAGCTCCACCACATGCTGCCACTGCACAGTGTCACTGAGCCACTGTATCTTCTGGAAGTATTGCAGTGTGTTCCTTATCAACCGGAGAGCGTGACAAACATCAAAGAAGTATGCAATGCAGTGAGTGGAGCTGGGCGGGTGATGGAAAGCACAGCGGATCCTTTGGGGGTTGATCCTGACCCCCAGAGCTCTCGCCGTCTCAGCCCCGCATGCGGTGGCACCCGATGTCACGGCCAGCACTGTGACACCAATGTTGTTCAGTTTACTGATGGCCTGACGAAGCAGCTGAGCCAGCAGGCAACCAGTCACGCTGCTCACAAAGAAGTAGCCGAGGGGAGCCCTCCAAGGGCTTGAGATACCGGCTGCCATGACAACTACCACTTCTGAGGCCAGCGGAGCTTCATCAGCATCAAGGCTGCCTGCTCCCAAGTCAATAAAGCCAGTCAGGTGCTGGGTCTGCTGGTCCCACTCCTGGCTCTTCTGCAGGGACATATCCTGTACCATCAGGGTACAGTAGCAGTAGGCCTGTTCCCCTCTCTCCACCTTTTCTTGAAGCTGGACGAACATATCATTGCTGAAGCCTGGAGCTGCAGCATCGTTAGACAGCCAGCTGGAAAAAAAAAAAGGAGCATGTGGTTAGAGGATGTGCTTCTGAGAAAACTGAAGCAACAGCCAGCACAGTTCACCACTTTATAAAAACTTTATCAGGCACGTAAAGAGCTGCAATGCAGACCCAGCCAGCCAGCACACAGTGAACTGAAACACGTGTTTCTTTCTTGCAGCCCAGTGATGGAAAGTCAAACAAAAATTTCAGTGTGGAAATAACAAAGTGGGTTCCTGCCTCTAAAGTGGAGATTAGGACAACAGAAAAAGGAAACTGAGCAGAGTACAATGGAGTGCTGCAATGGCCCAGCAAAGCCAGGCTTTTCTCCACAGCATGCGCTTTCTCCATGCTGCAAACCTTTAGCTGGTTGAGAAGATCTGGAGCTTAATCCTACTCTGCTCAGTCCATCCTGTCCCCCGCCCCCCCTTTAGGGCAGGGTCTGTGGAGATGCCAGGGACTTTCTTCAACTTTTATGTTGTGCACTGTTACTTCACCCCTTACTAATGCCTCTGGCAGCACTACAGGTTATGGATTCTCAGCCCATGCACTTATTTGCAAAGAGTTATGCAACTCAGTTGTATGTTTTGGAAATGAATTTCCCATAAATTAAAATCAGACGCTTCCAAATTCTCAGCCACTTCCCTCAATCCTCATGTGGCAAAGTAAGAAAACCCAAGCCCCCATCCTGTCTGCTTGGTGTACTCCTTCCCTTCCTCAAGTTTTCTTCATGTCTCCTCCTTTTTCCAAAAACTAGTCCCCAGTTTTTTACGTTAAATGTTACTGCTTTCTGTGGATGCAGCCCTGTCCAACTCTCTGGGCTGCTGGAGCAGTACAGCAGGTGCTTGCTTAGCTCTTGCTTCTATTTAAGGGCCATTACTCACAGTTCTCTTCCTGCCTATAAGTGGCAAATCCCTCCCTTCTCTCATGTCTACGCTCTGAATTCTAAGAGCACGGATTGAACAGTATTTCTGTGCCTGTGTGCCAAAGTGGGGTCAGAGGACCTCAGCTTTTCTGTGGTCCTTTGTTTCTGCTACACCACATACGTCCCCTACAGCACCCGAGGTCCTTAAATTAAGCCTCTGTCACATCAATACAGGGGGGAGAGCTCTTTGGAGCTCAGCAGGTTCCCTGGAATTGTTCATGCAGGGGTTGTGCCGTGTACACAACCCCTCACCAAGCACACGGAGGGGCTGGGGGCAGACTTGCTTGGTCAGGCTGGCGGGATGCGGCAGGGGGAAAACCTTCCTCAGCTGCTCATAGGCGGCGCGGTGGCGGAGGTGCAGCAGGCAGGCGAACTGTCTCATGGCAGGGCAATACTCGGCGGGCCGCCTCCAGCGCCGGGCACCACGGGGCAGATCTGCTCACAAACACAACACCGAGAGCGCGGGCAGCAAGGAGCTGGGGGGCAGCGGGGAGCGGGGCTGGGCCCTACCTGGAAACAGCGCCCGCAGCACCCGCAGCGCGGCCCGCGGCAACCCGCGGCGCGCTGCCAGCTTCCGGACGGGCCCGCAGAGGCGGCGGGGGCCGGCGGCGGGCGAGGCCGGCCCTGCCCCGCTGCGGCTGTACGTGTGGTCCTGGCTCCGCAGCGCGCTCCGCAGCGGCACTTTTCGCGGGTGGCCGCGGGGCGGCTCCTAGGGCGGAACGGCGGCCGTTAGCGGCGGCTGGCGGTAGTTAGCGGCGGTAGGGAGCCGTCACAACCCCTCTCCCTCAACGCACCGCCAGGGGGAAGCGGGACGGCACAGCCCCCCGCCGCAGCTTGCGCCGCAGCCCGTAGCGCTCGAAGTCGGCCTCGGCGAAGTGCCGCGAGCAGAGGATGGCCCCCGGTCCGGGGCTCCAGGCACGCCGGCTTCGCGGGTCCAGCCGGTTGACTGCGCGGATCCACTCGCGGCGCTGCGCGGCGTCCACCGGGAACCTGCGGGTGGAGAGGGGTCGGCAGGGCGGGAAGCGCCGGAGGCTGCGACCCACCGCCCGCACTCACTGGTGGAAGGAGATGCCGCGCTCCCGGCTCCGCCCGTTGTCGCGAGCGCTGCAGCCCAGCGCCGAGCAGCTCCGCGTCATGGCGGCCTCATCGCGCGCCGTCGCCCCGCGCTCATTGGACGTCTCTTCCCGCCCGCCCTCCTGTTCTTTATCGCTATTGGCACTTCTGCTTTTCCCCCGGAAGTGGAATTGGAGAGAGGCGCCGCACTTCCGCCTCGCTGCGGCGTACACGCAGCAGGGAGACGTCTCGGAGACCAATCAGCAGTGCCTGTGGGGAACAAAACAACCAATGGTGAGCGGTGATCCTCGCGACCAATAGTGGTGCCGCTTCCGCCTCCTTTATATGGCGGAGCGAGAAGCGGGAGCTCTTCTTCCCGCCGCGCTGCGCTGCTGTGGTTGTGGCTGTGAGGCTGAGCGATGCCCGGCAGCAGGGCCGTGGTCGACGGGCGCTCGGCCCCGCGGCACCGTAGGGTTGAAGCATCGCCTTCTCCCAGCGCGGTGCTCGCCTGTTGAACAGCGTGGGGGACGCAGCCGGCGGCCCGGCTCGCGGCGAGAGGTTAGCTGCGCCCTCTCTGAGTTTAAAGTAAGAAAATGACCATCAGAAAGGGGCGCCCTGGGCGCGGGGCGGGGCCCCGTCCGGTGATGAACCTCAGTGCTGTTCACATCCTGACACGCCGTGACGAGCGCTGTCGAACTGAGGACGGGCGGCCCTACTTCCCCCGCACGGTGGTTCCGGGCCCGTTCTTCGGCCCGCCTGATCTCCGTCTCTCCCCTCTCCCTAGGTCCCGGCCCTGAGCGGAGCCCGCGGGAGGCCCGCACCCCTCCGCCCCGGGTTGGGAGAGGCGAAGCCCCGCCCGCTGCCGCCCGGAAGGCGCCGGGAGCGCCCGGAAGCGGGAGGCGGCGCCGCGGCTGCCACGTTGGAGCGGGCCGGGAGTGGGTGAACGCTGGGCCGGGACTGGAGTGCGGGTAGAGTTCTCGGTCATTAGGGTTTTTAGCCTCATTTTTTGTTTGAAATGCGGAGTGCGTGCCCGCCGGTAGCCGCTCGCTTATTGGGCTCGAGGCCACCCGCCTCCCGAAGGGTCTTTCTGAGGAAGAAGTCTCCGTTCTGAGGGGAAGGGTGCCTTCTCGTCTCTTCTTGCGTTTAATCGTTGTTTTTATCTTTTCAGCAAAATGAAGCTGAAAGAGATTGACCTCACTGCCATGCAGGCATGGAGTCCTGCCCAGCAGCACCCCATTTACCTGGCCACTGGTGAGTTTTGGGTCGCTGCTGCCAAGCTGTCAGCTTGTGCTTGGAAGACTAGATATCGTTGTACAGTTCCTCTAGGGCACGGGAAGGCTGACACTCCTAGAGCTTTCCTTGTTGATACTGGTGAAGAAACTCCCCTGCAGGGATCTGTGGATAGAATTGCATAGAAACACTCCTAAATAATTAATTGGAAAAAATGATTCTGTCTCAGGGTCCTTTTTGCAAGGACAATGGTTTTAATGTCCCCTTTTGTGCCGATCTGCTGTGCGACATCTCTTCCTCATTGGTAATCGTGTTCCTTTGCAGGCACATCAGCCCAGCAGTTGGATGCAAGTTTCAGCACAAATGCTTCCCTGGAAATATTTGAGTTGGACTTATCAGACCCTTCACTGGACATGAAGTCGTGTGCCGTCATTTCTTCCTCTCACAGGTAGCAGTGAGGCTGTAAGCAAGCAGTAATGGGGGCTGCTGCGTATGGTATGTGCCGAAACACCAATGCATGGTGTTTGACTGCAGCTGTTTAGTAGAGTGGCACCTGGGTGCTCTCGCTATTGGGGACAGCTCAAATGTCATTGTGAAGGCAATAAACTGGGACTCTCAGGTGCTGCAGGCTGCTTGTGCGCTCCCTGAACTTCACTGTGATGTTAGCTGGGAGGTGTGAATGTGTCTTCTGACTCCAGGGAGCCCCTGGCATTCCTCAGAAAACAGAAAGATATAACTGTGGAAGCAATCAATTTTTCAAACTGGCACATCTAGTTTGGCATGTAGGTGATTTGAGGGCATTAATCTGTTGCAACAAACTGGGTCCTGTCTTATGTATGGTGTCATACATCTCTGTGCATCTGAGAAGCCATGCTCCTGCCCTCACGGCTTTGGGTAGTTTTCAGCTCTTTACCCTGTGCTCCTCTGAAGCAATGCTGCTCTCATCTAAGCGCCACGTGTCCTCTTGCACAGTGCTTGCAGTAGCTCTCTAGTAGCCACAGCAGTGGTTGCTACACATCACAGTGGAAGTGCGGGATAAGTAGAGACAGGGGTGACTATTTTCATCACTTGGAGCAGATCCATGACTTTTTCATATGAGTTTCAGGGGTAGCATAACCAATTGTGGTGAGACGAAACTGTGAGTGAAGCTGCAGGCAGTTAAAGCAATTCCCTGGTATGTCCGAGTGACCTCTTGGTACTCACAGAGAAGCAACTGCTGTCTCCCACACCTCTGATAAGAGTGGAAATAACTTTACCTTCATTCTCTATTATCCACTTCACGTCAGTAATTTCAAGACCTAACAGTATCAGACAGTTTTACCTAATGCAATTTCCTGGGTTTGTAGAAGTAAGCAGATGCAGAGGGGTTGAAACGAGGACTGTCTTCGTACACAGTGAGGCTGTGGCTCTGTTTACAGATGCCTTTCTGATTTGAGTAAACAGCTGTTGCAGTGGCTTTGCAAGAGGAAACACAGAGTGTTATGCTGCTGGCTTTAATCTGTGCCATCTCTGTAGCGATAAAATTCCCCTGGCTGCTGCTGGGGCTTGCCCATCACTGCCCTGCAGTCATTGCTTTTGTAATATGTGGGGAGGTGAGGAAGAGCCAGCAGAGCCACAGACTGTGCCTGAAGGCCTGAGCTGTGGGCAGAACTGCTGTTAATGCTCTTTACTGATCCACTGAGGGCGGAGTGAGGAGTTGGAAGCTGGAATTTTTCCTTTTCTAACCCTTTTGAAATACAACTGATACTTTTCAGAGCTTGCAGACTGGCATTTGCTTTACTGATTTTTCAAAACACACTTCTTACAGCTAGCATGCTATACTTCTTTATGAGTGCTTCCTTCAGTGAATGTTTGACTTTGCCCCCAGAAAACAATTCACAAATTAAAATGGCTGGGTGGAGAAATACACAAAAGATGAATCTGGTAACAGGTTCTGTTAGTTGTCCTCCTATGGAAAATTTCTGGCTGCTGTTAATAGAACCTATCTTGGAAGGAGCAAAGTTGCAAAAGCAAAATGATTGCATGATTGATTCCAGTTTTTGTTCCTCAGCCTTTTCTGCTTTCTTTTAGGATACTGAAGACCTGTTGAATGTTACTGATGATATGATAGTACTAATTCTCTGACAACCTGTTGATCGCTCTATTTCTTCTACCCTTGTATAGTTACATGCAAAATTACAGAAGTCAGGGTACCCAGAGAAAGGGTTTACCTGATATCGTAAAGTAGCTCATCAACGCTTTGCAGTCAATGTAGGTTTGCTTTCTGCTTGCATAACACCTGTGATGTGATAGTATGTTGTTAATTTGGAAGAAAACCATGCTTTACATGGTTGAACACCCAGGAATGCTGTCTTGCTTATTCAACAAGTTTGATCTGAAGGAAATATGTGTGGGTTGTTTGGTGTTTTTTGTTTTTTGTTTTTTTATTTTTATTTTTATTTTGTGCAGTGACACAGAGGCTTGAAAGTGTTTCTCGTGTATTTGATTCCTCTGATTCAGCTTGGGAAATAGGTAGCAGTCCAAGTGACGCATTTCTGATGTAAGTCATTTGCTGAGCATCTATACTACAGATGGAATATTTGCACTTCCAGGAGCACTGATGAGGGAAAGGTTTTGGAATTCTTTTCCAGCTCCATCTTTTTTTTTCTCCCTTGTACAAACAGCTGCCTACAGATAGCAGAGGCTCACCTGCAGGCTTATGGCTCATATTATGGCGATGGATGGCTGCAGCCTGTGTCTGTCTGTCTTGCAGGTACCACAAGCTGATCTGGGGGCCGCACAGCATGACTGCAGGTGAGAGTGTCTCCGGAGTCCTGATTGCTGGGGGTGAGAATGGGAATGTCATTCTGTATGACCCAGCCAAAATCTTAGCTGGAAACAGTGAAGCAATAATTGCTCAGAAAGACAAGCACACAGGACCAGTGAGAGCACTTGATGTCAACATGTTTCAGGTGAGTTTTCAGTTGCTGTTTATCATGTGCAATCGTGGATGATGAGTGGCCTGTTTTAAGAGATTGTTGCCATAAGTGTACCTGTATCTTTCTGTGGTCCTAACAACAATGACTCTGAGACATGATTTAGCAGAGGGTCGTTAGGTAGGGTAGTGTGGTTAGGTCGTGGTTGGACTTGTTGATCTTTAAGATCTTTTCCAACCTGAGTGATTCTATGATTCTGTGACTTAAATCTGACCTTTGTCTGTATTTATTAGGAAAAATCTGTCCTATTGCTGCCATCTTAGCATGAGGAACGAAAAACTTGGAGATGGCCAGATAATCATTTTCCCTTGTCAGCTGATGTTGTCAATTTATCATGTGGCTTTAGCTGTACTTCAGTAGAGGTGGTTTTCTGTGCTGTTTTAGTCAGTCTTCATTTTTAGTTCCCATAGGCTGTGCGTATATTGTTCTTATCACACAAAATATTTCGGTGCTTTTGTTCTAGCTTCTGGTGTTACTGTTTTTTAGATTTGTATGTCCTGTGGAAGTGGAGTAAGCCTATTAGCAGCTCAAAATATTGTCACTTGAAATAGGGAGTCAGAGCAAATACACTGTGGTGTGGTGTCTTGAGGCAGAAGAACTCAAGATCAGCAAGCTTTTCTCACTTGCTGATGAGAGTTTAGTTCCTCCTAGATACAGCGGGTCAGTTTTTTCTCAGCCCTCACCAGCTGCATGAGAACTGAGTTGATTTTGTTCCTAAATAACACTTCTGTCTATGCGCAGTTACTTCTAGCAAGGCCACCCTTTGTTCATTGTGTCTTCTCTGGAAAGCTTCCTCTCTCTTTCTGTGACTCTTATGAAGTCAGGATTTGCACATCAGTGGCCGTAGGATGCTGTCAAAGGGTGCTCAATGCCACTAACCCACATCACACCGCCTGGACATTTTCATCATGGCCGCAGGATTGGGCTGGAGGCCCAAGTGCCACATTCCCTCCAGCCAGCCCTGCCCTGAGGCAGAGTGCTGCGGCGGGGAAGTTGCAGAGCTGCTTCTCTATCTGCTCCGTCCTAGAAATGTCAGCGCTGGGCCCTCTGCGGCTGTAGCTTCCCCACATGTTCCTCTACTGCGTGGCAGACACTCAGTGAAACAGAAATCCTGTTCATAGCACTGGTTTGATTTGGTGTAGGGATTTCTTTTACTTACTCAGCATTATCTTCAATCTCCAATGTTGCTGCTTTTCCCTTAAGCTGCTCTGTGTGAAGTGAAGGCTGTATCCTGAGCTTGTGTGAGAGATTGGCATGGATTTGTCCATCTGATGCCTCCCAGAAGCTCAGACTGCGAAAGCCGGTGCTGAAAATAGTCTTAGCGTCTTTTAATGTGTCTTACAGACTAATCTGGTGGCCTCTGGTGCTAATGAGTCTGAAATCTATATCTGGGACTTGAATAATTTCGCCACACCGATGACTCCAGGAGCGAAGACTCAGGTACTAGATCGGTATTCATGAAATGCTGCAGAGTAAACTAATGAAAAATGTGAATGTTTACTTAGGTTGTGAGCTCGTTAAAACCGACAGCTTTGAAGCTGTCTGGGGGAGGGGGGGAAGTTCAATTTTAACTTGATTAGCTGTTAATTGCAATTAGCAATGAGCTGCATTTCTGGTAATATTAGTTACAGTCCTTCTGATAAAGCAAATATTTTCATATTAATATAAGTAAAAACCAAGTTCCTTTGCTGCGTATTGTTCTTGAGCAGCTGTAGTTTGTTTTCATGTGGTCATTTTGAAGGAAGCTTGCTTTTGTTAAGGATTCCTGTACAGGATTTTCTGTTTTGGGTGGTCTGTTTTTAAGCTGTGCAATCTTTTAGTCCATGTGCTTATTGACATTTGGGAATGCAGTGCAACAAGAAGGGCTGGGTTAACATTGCTTTTCCGTGCTGTGGGGAGGAAGTAGAAAAAGCTAACAAACTTTCTCCACTCCTTGAGACCTCATTTTGGAAAGGGTGTGACAGGCTGTGCTGTTTGTGTGACAGCCTCTTGAGGACATCAGCTGTATTGCATGGAACAGACAAGTTCAGCACATCCTGGCCTCTGCCAGCCCCAGCGGACGAGCTACTGTGTGGGATCTCAGGAAGAACGAACCCATCATCAAAGTCAGTGACCACAACAACCGGGTGAGTTAGCTCTGGCACAGCTGCGTGGATACTTACAGGGAAATGCTTGCGTGTCACTGGCAGAGCTTGATAAGGATGGGTCTTGGTGATGGAACACCACAGAATAGTTTTACCCATGAGCTGATCGCCCCTACTCCCGTATGCTTAAAGCCATCACACCTTCTCCCAAGCTGTCAATAGAGAAAAGAGCCTGTTTAGCTTGTGGAGAGTGAAATGTTTGTCTGATTTGTATAAGTGACTATTGCTATAAAAACACTGAAGATGTAATGAGTTCAGGATGAAATTTACATATGTGTGCTCCTGAATTAGCTGCTTGGTCACTGCCCCCCTGCTCAGATAAGTTTCCTAATTTCGTATTTTATGTATCTGTTTCTTGACGTAATAGCAGTACAGTAAGCTGTTTTCCTTGTTTAATTATAATGCTGTGATGGAATGTTCATGTGATGATAAGCTCTGCCTAACGATGGCTTCTATTAAAATACCAATAAATACTAAAGTAGTGGAAAAAACTCTGTACAACTTTTACAGCTTTTACAGTATTCTTGGATTAAAACAGTTACAAACAAGAGAGCCTTCAGAACCTCACACCAAGTCTCGCTCATGGAGTTGAGGACAGTATCCCAATCTGAGTGCAGTCAGAAGCAACATCCAGAAGTACAGCTGCAAATTGGCATCTTCCTTGAAACTCTGTTTTCCTTGCAAATCTATCTAGACTGCGGGCTTCTATCCTTTAGCACTGTATGGTTACCCTGTGCTGTGGCGCAATGTTATCTTTCAGATGCACTGTTCAGGTCTGGCCTGGCACCCCGATGTTGCTACCCAGATGGTTTTGGCTTCAGAGGACGACAGGTTACCTGTGATTCAGATGTGGGACCTTAGATTTACCTCCTCACCACTGCGTGTTTTGGAAAGCCATACGAGGTACAAGACTCCTGCAGTCTGCTGCTCTGTAATGTTCACTGTGTTGATGACTAGCAGTTAGTACATCTCACTTTTTGCGTAGTTTCCTATGAATGCTTGCTTAGTTGAAGCCACTTTCCAGCAGCAAGCAGTGTTGGATACTGCTGGGTGGAAGGGAATGGGCCTCACATTAAAAATAAATTCCCCTTTAACGAAAGTTTCTGGTTTGTTTCTATTCTGTTTGTGTATGGGAACTGCTGAGTTACGGCCTGAACCTCTGATTGATCACCTGAGGCGAGCCGTGAGTCAGCCAGAGGAGCACAGGTGAAGGCAATTCACCTGTGCTGCCAGAAGGGGTGGAGCCTGGCTCCATCCCTCCTAGACCTATTTAAGTGCTGGCTGCCAGTGGGGAAGGATCTCTTCTGGAGATCCGCTCTGCTGGAGTTTTGTGAGTGAGCCCAGGATATGGGTAAGCTTTCTATCTATTCTCTTTTTGTTATCATTATCTGCTTTGCCAAACTCTTTTGTTTATTTTGTAATTATAACATCTTAATATTCTTTGATTATACAGTTTGAAAGGCAGCTGGATTGCAGGGTTAGCAGTAGCTTGGTTTACATAAAGAGCAGCAGTGTCTGTGTTGCAGCTATCACCAAAACTGCTGCCACTGGCTCAGCTGATACAAGTCTACTGCTAATAAAAAACTGTCAGACTTGATAGCTGCTGTTCCTACCTATTGGTTTGCATAAAATGTGTTAATGATGCTACAGGCAATTGAACCATTTGAGTGGATTGAGTGGATTTGCATATGGAAGTGTTGAATTTAATTTTCATATATAGTGACTGTACCTTTACAGTTAGTCACGCAAAAGATAGAAAGCATCTTTTCCAATATATCAAATGCTGATGACACTGAGAACTCTTGTGCTCCCCACTCCTTCCTCTGTTAGGACATTTTGGCATAGACTGCTCAGCTGCTGTAGCAACTTGCTTACAAAGGCGCTTTATCACCATTTTGCGTTTATATTAACCTGTTACTTGGTTGTGACTTCTCACACAGGGGTATACTGGCCATTGCTTGGAGTATGGCAGATTCAGAGCTGCTACTGAGCTGTGGGAAGGATGCCAAAATACTGTGTTCAAACCCTAACACAGGCGAGGTACTGTATGCACACCGCTTACTAAAACCTGTTTGTTTGGAGGTGTCATGGTGTTATGTGAAGTAGTAATTTAAGAGCAGTTGATCTTTTTTCAAGTGCTTTCACTAATTTTTGCAGTACAGACTTCTTGCTGGCTGTGTGGGCAAGGTAATTCTGTGGGACGGGGAGAGGTGTTGTCAAAATTCAGGCTTGGCTGCGGAAGTGCAAAAGCTGTGCAAGGCAAAAGGTGGGGTGGCAGATGTGTGATCCAAGCTGGATTCTGAGCTGAGAAGCTCTACATTTGGACAACTTATACTGCATATTTTGATTTAAAATAAAAGCATTTTCCTGGGAGACAGCAAGGCAGCTGCCACTTGATCCCTTCAGCAAAAATTTATTAGGCGAGCAAAGAAAAATTTCTTTCTTCATGGTTAAATGCCTCTTGTAGCAGTGAACTTGTCTGTTCTGGGCCAGGAGAAACTGCTGGGAACACAAGTTTTAACTTTCCCAGTTATCCCCCAGAACAGACTGCCTTTGGAGCCTGGTGTGTTCCCATGTTTTCTGCATGGGTTAGCATGACTTCTAGCAGCTCACTGCAATGCACAGAGAGCCGTGTCAGTAGCTGTACACACAGCACAGACATACACTGTCTGCTTAGCTGATCGTGTGTAGAATACACAGAAAAATCAATGGGAATAGGAGATAAAGCAGTGGTGTGTGGTGTTGGATTGTCACGTCCTGCTCACTGTCAGTGGGGGTGCTGAGGAGCAAGAAGAGCAGCTTCATCTCACGTGCAGGAAAGTTGTTGCTGCTGCTCATGGTATTTCATATATGCTCTGATGTGCCGGACTTGTTTTGGCTGCCCAGGTGCTGTATGAGTTGCCCACAAACATGCAGTGGTGCTTTGATATCCAGTGGTGTCCCAGAAACCCTGCCATCTTCTCTGCAGCTTCGTTCGATGGACGGATCAGCATTTACTCCATCATGGGAGGCAGCACAGATGGTTTGAGGCAGAAGCACGTTGACCAGGTATTCAGAAGCATGCAGCTAAGAAAGTGGTTAGGAAGAGGATAAAGCATGGGTTTGTGGGTAGCCTTTGGAGGATGTTCCATCTGTATGGTTGCAGGAGTACTAATCTGCTGTTGAAAACAAGGAATAGTTCAGTTTATTGGAGATGATGTCTAACTCTGGTTTTTTTTCTATCCCCTTTTATTTCCAAAGCTTTCGTCCTCATTTGGGAACCTTGATCCATTTGGTACAGGGCAGCCTCTCCCACCCCTGCAGCTTCCCCAGCAGACTGCACCACAGAGTGTTGTTCTACCCCTAAAGAAACCCCCCAAGTGGATCCGGCGACCTGTGGGAGCGTCGTTTTCAGTGAGTAGGGATCATGGCTGGCCACACAGGAGGGAGATAGGTAGTGCCTGCAAAGCACATCTGAAAGAGGGGAACTTGTTGTGCTCCACCTCATGAGAGTGTGCCCTGTTTGCTGGGGTGATGGGAGATGCTCACAATAGGCATCTGGACTGGGCACGTGGGACAGCATGCCAGCAAAATGATGACAAAAATGTTTGGAGAAAGAAATCGAGAGGCACTGTGTTGACCACAGGCACTTCTTTCTGTTCTGGAACTTGTGTAGTGTTTGCTTTGAAGAAACAAATATATTATTGGAGGGGACATGTTGAGCAGCTAGCTGAGATTTCAGTGCAATTTGTAGGCATTATGTGGTTCAGCGTGGAGAAAGGTAACGAGGTAAGCTCTGATGGAAGGTAGCGGGAGCCCCTGAAACAGCACACAGGCCCAGGCTCCTTTCTGGTTGTCGAAGTTGCAGAGAAGCTCTATGAGAGGCAGGCAAGGCCCTGCTTTTCGTGAAAGCAGAGTCACTTGCTCTTCAACTCCAACAGTGCCTTGCTTTCTTGACTCTGAGGCTGTTTCCCAAGAGAACTCATGAGGATTTTTAGGCAGGCAGTCTACTTGAAATGGATTTCTGTGCCAAAATACTGCCTTTATTTTCATTAGCGAGTCTGCTTATTCATCATCTCATCCACAAATTAAATGCAGCTTTTCTCCTATCAAATAGAAGCAACATGGCCTAGCCACTGGCTGATGTATCATTTTGTAACAGTTTATTTCCTTGTCCTAGTGTTCTAGCTTGTCAGCCTTTTTCTTGGCCTTGCTTTTTGTAATGCTCACTTTGGTCTGGCCTATGTCAGTTAACTTTAAGCTATCAAATGAAATAATATTATAAGCACCATTTAATGTGTTTTTTCTCTTCCCTGCTTTGGCAGGGGGGTTGGATTTGATGATCTCTGGAGGTCCCTTCCAACCCCTACAATTCTGTGATTCTGTGATTCCTTTCTGTTGATTTTTATTTTTTCTAAATGTTGATTCAATTCACTGCCCATCTCTCAGTACTTTGAATTTGCAAACAAGCTGCTGTAAGTAGGCTGCACATGATATTTGAGCATCTATTTAATGATGCATAGGGCTTTTTAGTGTGTTGTAGGTTAACTCTGGTAAGTCCCTGAGCCTCTTATACCTGTTCACTGGCTCTCCTGCAGTTGGAATGGGATGCAGGATCAAAAGGATAAAAGTGAGGAAACTCATGAATTGAGATAAAGGCAGTTTAATAGGTAAAGCAAAAGCTGCACGTGGAAGCAAAGGAGAAAGAGGAATTCATTCATCCCTTCCTGCTGGCATGCAGATGTTTAGGCACTGGGGAAACAGGGCTTTATCATGCACAATGGATATTTGTGAAGAGAAATGCCATAACTCAGAACGTCCCCCCACTTCCTCCACTCCTTCCTGGAAGGGGAGCTGGAGAAACAGGAGGCTCTGATGTGTTGTAACTGTCATCTGGCAACAGCTAAAACAGGGGTGTGGTATCAATGCTATTTTGATTGCAAATCCAAAACGTGGCATTATATGGGCTGCAGTGAATAAAATTAGCTGCTGCCACAGCCTGTACAACACTGTTGTAACACGAGGTACTCACAGACCCGTTTCTGAGGACTCTCACATGCTTATCCAGCAAGCTGCTTTATTGCATGAAAACTTGGGGTGGTGGAAAAAAAAAAAAAAAATCAACAATCTGATGTTAGAACTGTTTGTCGGTTGAATGATGAGTGTTTATGTACCAAATAAAAACTCATGCATGTGTATGTATGCATAGTTTTTTCACATCTACCCAAGCATGTACTTGCATTTTCACGTGTTGTATTTGTGTCTTCATTCCAGTTTGGAGGCAAGCTGGTTACATTTGAAAATGCCAAGCCTCAACAACAGCCAGGCATTGACCAACAGCCGCAGCATCACTATGTCTATGTGAGTCAGGTTGTTACAGAGAAGGAATTCCTGGCACGATCGACCCAGCTGCAGGAGGCTGTGCAGTCCGAAGGCTTTGTCAGCTACTGCCAGAAGAAAATTGACATGGCCCAGGCTGACTTTGAGAGAAACGTGTGGGCCTTCTTAAAGGTAATGGTGAGAGCAGTCCAGGAGTTGTTCATTGACAGGAAAAGCTGTTGAAGTAAGGATTTCTCCTCCACATTACAGTGTTTTAGCAGAAGAGATGTTGGGAATGATGAGTGTGGACTCTGGTGCCCATAAGCTCTTTTAGTATGGGTGGCCCGACAGAAGAATGAGGGTTCCTTGGGGCCTGGAGTCTTCATAGGGCCTCATGAGAGCAACCAGGACTTGGAGAAGGCATCCTCTGTTTTTGTCATTCCCTTTCATCGCATTTTTAAGTGCTGTTCACTGTGAACATTTAGAATTTCCCAAGCGAAGCAGGTATGCACAGTTTACCTGCAGTAATCAGATTGAAGTCTTGCCTACCTGCTCAGGTGCTCAGTTCACTAAAGACCCTGTCAGGTTTTTATTTATTTGTTTTATTTAATTTTCCTTGACTCTTTCTTGTCAGTCACTGGCTCTCACTGGGTATTTGTTCAATTTAAGTGAAAAGTCAGTGAGTGACTGTATGGAAGTTGTGAATTGCAATCGAGTCTTCTTTTTTTGAAGGTGAACTTTGAGGAAGATTCACGTGCTAAATATCTTGAGCTGTTGGGATACAGGAAAGATGATCTGAGGAATAAAGTAAGTGCCTGAGAGCTGTACTTGCGTTAAATACTTTGTTGATGGATTTATCTGCCAAGCGCAGCCTTGTATAATCAACATCTTCATTTGTGTGTGGGGTTTGGTAAGAGCCATTAGTGGTATCCGCAGGCTATTGCAGCACAATGAGCTTTTTTATACAACACTATTTTCAGTGTATTTCCCAACAGATAGTATTTGTCAGTGCCTCAACTTTCCTAAAAGCTTGTAGGTGCAAGTGTTAGCAGTGTTGCTGGATCTTCTGTATAAACATGGCTGACTTGAGTATTTGTGTTATTTGTGGAACTCCTTTGTACCAGAGAGGACTGGATATCTTGGGTAATCTCGGAATTTTTATGGCAGTTGCAATTTGCTCTAGGCATTTTGTTAGTTAAGGCAACTTGGAATGCAATTCTACAATGAGAATTTTAAAGCAGCCAATCTAGATCTGAGCGTCCCATGCTGATGAGAAATTCTTTCCCATCCAGAAGCTTTGATATTTATTGGTACAATTTGTTCCTGTTTCTTGATTGAAAAGACATCCTTATGTTGTATCAGCTCTGAATCTGATCTGTTTTTAGGCTTTCTGATTAAATAACTTGTGAGCCATGGGTGTCCAACGTTTTGTCTTACCTGGGCCATATTGTGTGCAGAGGAATTGTCTTGGGCTGCATATAAAATATATAATACAATTAAATGTACGTAAGAAGAGAAACTTCATCAAAAATATGGAACTTGCAGGTCAGACACGTATGCTTGTAAGCATTCTGACAAGCCTAGAATAGTCATTTTTTGTGTGGGATGCCACTCATGATCAAGAAAGAAGAAAACCAAGGTCACACACAGCTACATTTGGAAAGGCAAAATCTGAATTACCAGGAAGCAATTTCTACTTCTTGGGAATGGAGATGAAGGAATGTTCTTATCTTGGTGGTGTGCTGCTGCACATTTTGGCCCTTAGCTGCTAGCAGTGCTTGACCCAGGAACTTGTCAAATGCTTTCCCATTTCTGGTGGAATAGTTTTGAGTGTCTGACTCGTTTCCATTGTATCAAACTAACATTTCGTTGTGAAAGAGTGTCTCCATAAAAATGACACTGTTCACTTATTAAATGCTAAACTTATGATTGCAGACAATGTTTTTGCTGGCAGTTTGTCCGTGGCTTCTAAACTTTTTCATTTATCCTTTGTCTTACACACATGATTAGAGATGGGGGGGGGAAACAGCTCCAACTAATATATCTTCTGCCTATATTTTAAATTCTGTTCATTAAATTTCATGCATTTTTAAGGGCCCCAGAATGAATCTGGAGTCATGATTTGCCTTGGAAAGTGGTAAAAGCTGAGAATTTCAACTCTGATGTACCTTGAAAAATCCTACCCCAAGGCCACACGTCTGCTGTGTTTAAAACCAGTTTCCAGACCAGCTTGTTGCTCCAGCAAGGTTGCTACTGCTGTATTTTCCCTAATCAGGGCTAACAGAGGGTTTCTTCATGTATACTCTGGTATTATTTTTATTAGTGCGGTTTCCAGCAGCTCTAGTGAGTTTTGAGGCCCTCTAGTTAACAATAAAAGGTTTAAAGGCACAGAGCAGCTCTTGTTTTCATCAGAGCTTGAGGTGCACAGGGCTTAACAGTAATTCCATCGGCAGACTGAGAAAGGAAATGGTTCTAGCTTCGTGTTAACTGTTCTGCAAGCAGGTACCAGCTACATTTACTAGTTGTGCAGCCTGAGAGACCAGTGTCTCTCTAAAGGGAAAGGGCACTTCCTTAACAAATCTTGATTCTTTTCAGATTACATCAGCTCTGAATCTGAATAAAGAGTGTTGTGCAGATGGTGAATTGGGAGAGGTAAGCAAACATGTCCATGTTCACCTCCACGCGTAGAATTATAATGCCCCAGAGTAAGTCAGTTGTAATCTAGCACATGATGAGTTCCTGCATTCAGTAGGGTGAAGTTACCTGTTTAGAGAAAGCAGGACTACTTTTTTCCCTTCAAACTTCCCCATGTTTTCTAGCAGCAGGCTGTCAGCCCCAGGTTTTGGGAAGAGGTCTCTGATATTTTTTCCCCTTGCTCTTTTGCTGTCTGTGTGTAGCCTACTGTTGTACTTTGCTTCCTGTGAAGTAGGGCAGAGCCTTGCTGCTGCCAGCTGGTGTCAAGAGCAGCACCTTCCCAGGCTTTAGGGAAAAAAACAAAACAGGTTTGAGAATGTGCTTCTGCAGTGCTTTCCTGCCTGATTAACTCAAAGGGTGCAGGTGTTGCTTGTGCCCTACAGGATCTGGATGTCATTTGTAGCTGCCTCATGGTGAAAAAAGATTGCACATTTCTAAGCAAATAAGATGAGAAGTTACCATGCAGTAGCAAAAAGCAAGGAAATAGAGGGCTTCTGCCACATTCATTGTACTTGCTCATATACTGCCAATGCATTTCTCTGCTTTGCAGACTGGCTCTGACTTAGATGAGAAAGCGGCTATTCTCTGCAGTGCAAATTGCTTCTTTCTTTATCTTCTCTGGCTTTTTTTTTTTAATGTGTGACATCTTTTCTTTACTGAAGGCTCCCACAGAATCGGATGTGCCTTTACTGAACAAAGGGGATGAAGGCCAGACTGCAGAGGAACAGTTCTTGGGAGAGGTATCTATTATCCTCTGGACTAACCCTGTTGACCTGCTGTGTATTTACTTTGTTACCGTTAAGAACATTTCATCTTTTTGCTTTTTTTCTGGTATTATCTGTGGATGTACAAGTATTACTGAGAGTAAATAATGTGTGGGCTCTTGTTAAGTTCCATGGGGTTTTCTTATCAGTTTCAGCCGTTGCTTGAATAGATTTTGGTGGCAATGAAGGACGAGTTCATTTTGTAACAGTCTAGTTGGCACCAGAGCCAAGGACTTCCATCCACTGTAATTTTCACTCTGACGTTTACCTAACACATACTAAATGATCTCCTGCCACAACTCTAATGAATTCCTCTTTTTTTTTTTTTTTATGCCTTTCCTAACTGCTTTCTTCTCTCCCCCAGGTTAATAATTACCAAGCAGTCAACTTATTACTGCTCTGATTCTAGGTAGAACCCTTTGCAGGGATGTAGCTGTGATAGTGGGAATGTTGGTTCTCAGCATCACTCCCACTGGCATCCCAGTACCAGCCTGTTTGCACCTGAAAGGCTAAAGTGAAACCTAGGTAGCACTGTGGGAGACTGTTCTTGGTGGGGGTTGGGAGTGAAAGAGAAGAGAAGGAAGAATATCTGATCTTGTGGTGGTGGCTTTGCCTTGAGGGGTTTGTGGGCCTGAGTACACCTGTGCAAAGCAGGAGCCAGGAGCCAGGTGTCTGCTTGGTGGTATTCATGGTCGATAGGCTGGTGCACTTCTGCTTGCATAAGCCTTTGTCAGTAAATCTGGTTGTTTCGGTTGTTTCAGTGCTTTTTTTCCCCCCTTGTCATCTATTGTTTAAAAAGAAAAAAAGCCACTTTGTCAAAATGGTGCTTGTATAATGGCATATTAACATACACTATAAATTTTTTCATGAATCTAAGATTTTTCTCAGTGACTTTGTGCAGTCACTAGAGGAAGTTGATGCTCTTTTAATTGAAAGACCCTCTAGGCTACTGGCAGTTTGAAGATCTGCCTTAACTTGTAGTGCAGGAAACAGGTTTTTAAAGATAGGTGTATGTATTCCAAATGTATATATGATCTCAAAAATGTTGCTTTTCCTTTCTCTTAGAGGGCCAAGGACAATAAACAAGAAATTGAAGACTTGGGATCTGCAAGAAGGACTTTTAATATCTCTGTCAGTGGAGGTAAGACATTTATATTTAGAATTGAATTTATATTTAATTATGTAGGGAGTGTAGCTTTCCTACATCAAACTACTTTGCAGAGAATGTTATGCAGTATTGCAGAACTGGATGGGATTACCAGCTGTTGCTTTTAAAATTAATTTTATACCATCATTTGAGAATGCACTGCTCTCTTGCAGATGTGGACGGTTTGATCACCCAAGCTTTGCTGACTGGCAACTTTGAGAGTGCAGTAGATCTCTGCTTGCACGATAACCGCATGGCTGACGCCATTATCTTGGCCATCGCAGGTGGACAAGAGCTGCTTTCTAGGACACAGGAAAAGTACTTTTCTAAGATACAGAGCAAAATTACCAGGGTATGTATTTCTGCTAAGAACCAACATGCACGTAGGCTTTTGGCAACCTCTTTTTCACCTTTCAAGTTTTCTCGCCATTCTATAGGGAAGCTAACGCATGTTCAAGTCTTCCACACAATCTCAGAGCACAAGTATTTATCGTGTTTTAATACAGTTTATTGGTAAGGAAAGAAGAGGCACGGAACCTGGGTAGCGCTCTCCTAGAACAGGGCTGACTGCTGCCAAGTATGGTCACTTCAGGAGTTTGGGCACCTGGCCTCACAGGCTGCAGCCCAGAGGTAGAATTTTGTTGGTCACTATCCGTGATCCAGTTTCAGACAGCAATAGTTGGCATTTTTAGAAGTGGATGAATGAAAAGAGGAAAATCTCTGCAGGGTTTCTCTACCTGTTTAGCTGCTTTCCCATAGTTGTCCTAAACCAGGGAGAGCTTTGTACTGGATAGTGGATGTGTTCTTTACAGTTCATCCTTTGGAGTAGGATGTTTTCATGGAGAGTTGAACTGTTATCTGTGCTAATAAGTGAGTGCTGATCTTGCAGTTATGACCTTACAGTTGTTGTTCAGGTGTTTCTGTTTCTTTTCTGGTCCCAAATGTCACGCCTACTGTTTGTTCAGCTGTTTCTGAGCTGAAACTCTTGGCATCACAAGGGCTTCATTCAGCAAGTAGCAGCACAGTCTGCCGGGTCTGCCTTTTGTGAGAAGCAGGGAAGCAGAATTACTGGAAGCAAAGTTTTTGATGAACGAAACTGGAATTTCACTTCTGGTAACTGTGAAGAGACAGAAGAGTACATGTGTGAAGGGTAGGGGTACTAGAGCCAGCTTGGGGGTACTGCTGCTAATTTGCTTCTTGCTTTGAGCAGGGCTCTCAACTGCCTCTCACTTGATACCAAGAGCTTTAATGCTGAATAAAACAGTGAACTTAACTAGCAAGTGCTCCTTGCTTCATTTTCTGTAGAAAGTTTATGGCTCAGTACTTGGCATAATACATCTTCACCTACAGAAGCAATGCTGAAGAAAGACCACCTGCAGCAATCTCAGCTCACAGAGATGTTTGTGTTCTGTTGCATGCTTTATAGCAAGAGTAATTGCCCTGTGTTACCCAAGCTTGTTCTGTGATTTTTCAGTGAGCCCCTTTTAGAGTAAAGTTGTCTCTTGTGGAGCTTTTGAATTGCAGTACCATACCTGCCACATCCCTGGATGCAGTGGGAATGTATGCTTGTGATACACTTGAATATTCAAATAATACTGTACTATAAGAAATCCTACCAAATTCTTAACCGTGGTCTCTTCTTCGGCTCTAGCTCATCACTGCAGTAGTAACAAAGAACTGGAAGGAGATTGTGCAGTCTTGTGATCTGCAGAATTGGAGAGAGGCTTTGGCTGCTGTGCTCACTTACGCCAGGCCAGATGAGTTTGCAGCCCTCTGTGGTAAGGATGCCTTACAGACTGGATAATATTCATCCTGCTTACTGCAAAACTGTGCAATTCTGTTGTCCTTCAGGTAAAATACTATAATGCCTTGCTAGCTTTGATGGATCATAGGGTTTTTCAGTACTGTTGCTGTAGGAGGAGGAGAACAACCTCTGCAATGTTGATTTGCTTGTATGCTCTCTGGTTTTCTGGGCACAGGGGGATGCCTCTGAGCGGGCAAATGTGTAACGGTGAAGTTGGTGTGATGGATGTCTCAGCCAAGGGAGCAGTCTCATGGAGCACTTCTGCATGAGATACAAGTGGAAATGTTCTAGAAAAGCTCTTTATGCTTTACCAAGTGTGTTTTGATTTTGGAGAAGGTGCCCTTTTTGATCAGTTAGCATGCCTGCATGTGTGCTGTGTGGCAGGCAAGTAGCTAAACTAGTTTGGTTCCTAGGGGAAGTCTTATTAACAGTACTGATGTGGCTGACACCTGTGTGCTTCTCAGACACCTGCCTCAGTGTTTGTTGTGCTGTGCAGGCTTTTTTCAGCACACGCATCACCCCAGAGCAGACTCGCAGCTTTGCTCGCAGTGCCTTTGCAGTTGCACGCCCAGGTCACCCTCTTGAGTTGTCCCAAACTCCCGTGAGGTGATCAGTGCTGGAGGGTGTCCTCACAGATGGAGCCCAGAGGCAATATCGCTTCTCTCTGTGCTGAGCAGGGACGCAATGAGTGTTGAAAGTTTTCCCCATGCCAGTAGCAACCAGGGGATCTGCAAGGTGGTTAACCAGCATTGTCTTGACTCATGTTTTCCATAGATCTGCTGGGTAACAGACTAGAGAGCGAGGGGGACAGCCTGCTGCGAACACAGGCTTGTCTCTGCTACATTTGTGCCGGCAATGTGGAGAAGCTTGTTGCCTGTTGGAGCAAAGTTCAGGATGGAAACAGCCCCTTGTCTCTTCAGGTCGGTATTTCCATGAAGAAAGATGTTGGAAGTGATGCGTGGGGATCATGTGGCACTTAAATCAAATGGCTGAGGGTAGAGCTTTGCTCATAGGATCGTATCTGTATCTGTTGGAAAAGACCTCTAAGATGATCTAGTCCAACCCATCTCCACCATGCCCACTAACCATGACCCTCAGTGTCACATCTCCAGGAACAGTGACTGCACCACCTCCTTGGAGGCAATAGCTGTGTGTATATCAAGATGCAAACGTTTTGATTCTGGAATGGGTACTTTTAGCAGAAATAACCTGTAATTTGATATCAGAAAGTGTACTGTGAAACAAAATAGCCCCGGGGTCTACTCTGATGGTGACCGTGCTAATATACTTCCTGTGTTGAAGGCCCATAGGAAGCTGTAGGGCTTAGTGTTTTTGTAAAGAAGTGACTTTGAGTGTTCACATATTTTGTGATAGATGCACTTTGGACATTTCTGCTTTTGAAATAGATCACTTAGACATTATGGAGGAGAAATCTAATAAATGATTTAAATCGTGAGAGAAGCTTTGGGAGGGTTTGTGTAAGTGCTTTCTCCAGGGGTTTGCATGTATGAGGTTTGGTTTCCGGCAGTGAGAGATCATATATAGCAAATATCTTGAGGGAATAGGAGGATTGATGACAGTGAGATGAAGCAATTATTGAATAATTTATTTTATGGTATAATCTTAGTTTCTTCCATCTGTTCAGGGCCTTTGAAGGACAAGTATTTGAGAGAACTCAAAGTAATGCTACCTGACCGTACCTCTCTATCTTTAGAAAATTGAAGGGAATGGAATAATTTGGATTTTACTTGTTTTTCTTTTTTCTCACTTGCAACTTTCTGGAAGTGTCTTACCCATCTTACCCCAAGATGATAGCTTTGTTAGACACTTCTGTTCTGATTTGTGTGCTGATTGTGTTGTTCTGCTCCCTCTAAAAGTGATATTGAATAACAATCATAATGGTCTGCTTGCTAGTTATGATATGAAATTACTAAGAGTCCCAGAAGCTGGTGGTTATTGTGATGATTTTTTTTACTTGTTTTTTTTGACATACTGTTTTGCTGGGGAAAAAACACAATAATACCAAAATAATGTATTACTGAAGAGTCAACCAGCACTCCTTATTAGTGAAGTATTGCTGAAATCCTGTGTGGTGCACTCTTTTAAATCTATTACTGTAAGATTTAAAAGAGCGTTTGAACATTGATGTTGGTAAGTGAACATTTGTAGTGCCTTCTAACGTAATGCAGAAGGTTAGGCTTCTCACTTGAGTGAGAGGGGTCCTGCAGAGTTGCTGAGAGCATGTCAGCCAGGGCCTCCTGCCCCTTGCTCTTCTCATTTCCCTGTTTTCTTTGACCTGTTCTTCTAGGATTTAATAGAGAAGGTGGTGATCCTACGCAAGGCTGTCCAGCTCACCCAGGCTGTGGACCCTAATGCTGTGGGGGCTCTTCTGGCTGAGAAGATGAGCCAGTATGCCAACCTCCTGGCTGCTCAGGGCAGTATTGCTGCAGCTCTGACCTTCCTGCCTGCAAACACCGACCAGGTATGTGCCTTCAAACTTGGTACTCCCTCTCTCTGTTAATAGGCCCCTTTAAGCAAAGATGCCAGTGTAATGCAGTTATCATTGGAAAAACCCCTCCAGATGTGCTGGTGGTGCTTTTTCCCCTTGGTGCGTTGACCTTGCTGAACTGGCAGAAGTACATGACCTTGTTCTAAGCTATAATTTCTCAGAGTTGTCATTGCAGACAGTGTCTGCCAACAAGGCTGTTGTTGCTGTTGTAAAGCCAGCCACGTTTCTCCTGCAAGAAAAACTTACTCAGGTCAAATAAAGCAGATCAGGCTTCTGAAGAGACGCATATTTGTTGATGTGTGGCTGGCAAATCACTTGCTGGGATGCACTGGGTGGCAGTCAGTGTACTTAACCTTCCTTTGCTGTCTTTTTTGCAGCCGAACATTGTGCTATTAAGGGACAGGCTTTGCAGAGCCCAAGGGGAATTGCCAGCAGGACAGGAAGCCATCAGGGCACCATATGAGAGACAGCCCATGCCCAAAGATCGAGCTGGCCCTGTGGTGGGACAGGTGCCAGGGCCTCAAACTTCAGCACAGCAGTACTACCAACAGGTAAATCGATGTTGGTATTCAGTATAAGACATCGCGCTTGAGTTCTGGAAGATGATGGCAAGAGCACTTGGTTTTCCTTTCTTTTGGTCCAAGCTGGGGCTCTAAGATGTAATCACCAAGCACCTTATGGAGATAATCATCTGTGCTGCTCTTCAATCAGTAGAGATTTGTTCCTTGTCTGGAAACATCTCTTACACCTTGCCATGCAGCCTGTGGTTGAAGATCAGGTTGAAAGCCTCTCAGCCAACTGCAAGTATAGGATTTAGGTAGCACGGCCAGCGGGTGGGGCAATAGCAGGACAGGGCTGGACATGAGCTGTGTCAGAAGGGAGAGACCTGGTGAGTATGGGACTAGGGGAGCTATGCAGACAGGAGGAGGAGCACCGAGGAGACAGATGTTCTGCTTCTAGCTTCTGGGCTGAGGATGGCACTCCATCAGGCTACAAGGTAGGATCTCAGCCACTGCCAGAGTGCAGTGCAGTGGACAACTCTGGCTGTGTGAACACTGAAAGAATCTCAGCACAATGCTGGAGCTGGCCTTTCTGTGCAGGAGAGGTCTCCCAGTGCTGCCCTTCAAGCTCCGCCTGTCAGAAAAATGGGATCAGGGTGGAAGAAGGGCTGAAGAGCAATGGGGAGCTAGGCTTTGCTGTCTCTCTCTTTATGTTAATGGTTGTGGGTCCCTTTGCCTTTTTTTGAGGCTGTTAACAAGTCAGCATTCAGAAGGGACAAAGCCTTTATCCTGTTCGTACAGCATTACCTCGCTAATGCAATTGCATCTGACTTTGCGTCACTGCTAATAATTAATTCAGCTATTCTTAATTGTGTGCCTGACCTTCCTCCTTGTAATGAGCAAGACACTGTTTGGCTGTGGAAAACGGCACATTTCCTCTAGATGGCGTGAGTTTAGCAATGATTTTCAAAACACTGTTCCCATCTC
Organism: Lagopus leucura; assembly: GCF_019238085.1. Taxonomy (NCBI): domain Eukaryota; kingdom Metazoa; phylum Chordata; class Aves; order Galliformes; family Phasianidae; genus Lagopus; species Lagopus leucura. The sequence continues at coordinate 26,097,597 of NW_024962264.1, forward strand.
TCCTATGGCTTCAGGAAAGCTATGATTTAAGAAAGCCCTGCAGGTGATTAAAAGCCAGGAGTATCACAAGCCCCAGGAGTACACTGTGAGTGAGTTGCTCTCAGTGCTCTTGGTTTCTCTGGGAGTTCATGCTCGGCATGAGCTACAGCAGGGACTTCAGGCAGGGCCGTGTCAGAAAGGTGCCTGGTGGTACTTTGGTAAACCAGAACAGAAATAAATGACATTTTAAGTCTTATCTTTTTTTTTTTTTTTTCTTTTAAGAAAGCAGGTATGTTGGTTTGTTACGTTTTGAGCCAGCATTTCCTTAATTGTTGTCCCAGATAGGAACATGCCTTTAGTCAGATTAACTCTAGTTCAGATAACTGTAATGATAAAAACTTGATAGTAATAAAAACTTGGTGCAGAGCTTCACAGTGGCTGTTGAATGGCTGATGGCAACAGCAGCATAACACTGTGCAGAGTTAAAAACGCACCAGAGGCGTCTGAGCTTTCCTTATGCCTGTGCTCAGGGAGAAAGGGCATGAAGATAGATGTTTGTGCCTGTGCACGAGCTCAGTTCAGATTTTAACTTTTTAGTGCTTCTGAAACTCAGTGTAAATCATATTGTGTGAAGCAATATGTTTGAATTTAACACAGGACTTGTGATTTCCAGCAGCAGTTAGTGATGCTCAGTGCTGTGCAGTACCCTGAGGGGAACTTCTGCGAAAACAAACTGATAACATTAGTCCTATGAAGCCCTTTTTGTGGCAGACCTGGCTTGCTGGCACGTGTAACATCGCACTTGCTTCACAAGCTGCTGTAGCTGCCTCTTCTCTGTGCTTAATCCTCACTCTGTGATTCACTTCTGTGCACAGTGGTTTTGGCTGTCTTGAACGCACTTTTTCCTTCCTCTTGTGATTTATTTTTTTTTTGGTTGTGTTAGAGGTGCCAGCATGCAAACCTCTCTCTGTTCACTTCTTTGCATCTTGTTTTGTGAAATCCTTTAGACTTTTTTTATTGCTTTGTTTTCCATGATTGGTATTTCTTTGTTCAATTCAGGTTAGAATTGCCCCTACTGTCACTACCTGGAGTAACAAAACTCCCACTGCCCTTCCCAGCCATCCTCCTGCAGGCTGTCCCTCTGACACACAGGTATAACCTTTGCTATTCCTCTCCGAGCCCCTGTTCCACCCTGATAGATCCCCCGGTGCCATCTGTGCACATGACACAGTCTGGTGTGGATAGAAGGAAGGAGCAGCAGCTTCCACACGTGCTCAGGTTTTGCTCCTCTGCATCCTTCGTTACATTTTTTAATGTATTTTTCACCTTTGCCAAAACAATTGGCTCTGGAAAGTTTTGCGTAGGAGTTCGATGTGACCTGAGCCCAGTCCTTAGGATATTTCAAGCATGATATTTTTCCTTCCCCTTGGAAATCAGAAGCATTAGAGTTAATACTCAGTCTTTTAGTTAAAGGTGTTTGCCCCTGTGCTGCTGGTAGCTCTAAAAGGGAAGGTAACTTTCAGGCCACTAAATGCCAACCAGTTGTTTTGTTGCGGGTCTGCTCTGGTGCTGTGTTACCATCACCAATGAAATCCTACTTTCCACCACTCTTTTTCCTGACATTTTTTTTTCACAGGGGGACAAGCCACCTCCTCCAGGTTTTATCATGCCAGGTACTGTTAACCCCAGCGCACCACCACAGCAAGCCACATCTCCAAACTACAGCATGTACTCGCAAGCAGGCACCCGGCCAGCGTACCCACAGAGTGAGTAGCTGCATCTCCCCTTCCTCCCACCGTGCTGGAGCAGCCAGGTGATAAAGGGGTGTCCCCATTTCACTGTCAGCCCACTCCTTGTGACTAGGGGGATTCCAAGCCAGCCTGACACTCCTGAAACAATATATGAGGAACCCCACCTTTTTGTGAGGCCCATATATGAGACACTGTCAGATGCTGTCTTCTCTACTGAGGTATCTGTAAATAGCTCATAAGCTTGCTTCATGCCCACCAGCCCTTCCATAGGTGTACTGGGGTCAGAGACCTGGGGATGAGACTTAGAGAAGCAGCACTGGGCTTCCCAAGAGGGATCCACCCCCATCTGCCTGTGGCTGGGACAGTCTCACTGAGGTTGCAGGGGACAAGGACCACCTTCTGGCTCCCTGCTCCCTAGAGCAGGCTGAGTTTTAAGCAGCAGTTCTCAGGTGACTGGCAGTATTTTGGGAGCTGGGATGAGGCTGTACAGGTAAGTGGTGGGAAGGAGCAGGAAGTAGAGGAAGCTTGTATGTGTGTTCTGAACATACTGACTGAATTTCTTCTTTCTGTTTGTAGCATATCAGAGCACACAGCAGTACTCTTTTGGAACGGGGGAAACAGCTCTGTATCAGCCCCAGCAGCCTATTGCTGCCCCTGCTTCAGCCTCTTACCCAAGCCCTGCCTCTAACACCAGCCCTCCCTACCTACCCACTGCGCACCCTGTGCCCTCCCCACTGTACCCTGGGCAGCCTCAGCCCTCCCCGACGAGCCTGAACCCTGCCTCTTCATTCCCCCTTCCTCCTTCTGGTGCATCCTTTCAGCATGGCAGGCCAGGACTTCCAGCAACTTCTGTGGCTTATGCGTTACCTACTGGACCAACAGGTACTCTGCCTGCAGCCAGTGACCTTCCTGCATCCCAGAGAACAGGTCTGCGCTTTGACTGGGGGGAAAGCGGGAAGGGGGTCAGGGTTTGGCTCGATATCTCACTTGAACATCACTTACTATTTGTGCATGCTTCATGGTGAGTGCTCTGTGTGAAGTTTTCTCGGGCCAACTCAAGGCACTTCTGAAACACTGGCCTACATGCAGCTTTCGGTTTGCCCTAGGCACAATGCTGCAGCATCACCTCATTGTGAGGCTGTCATGTGCAGTGGATAAATGGCAGCACAGCGATAATCTGTTGAGGCTGACACCAGCACCCACTGTGTGGCTGCAGGGCAAAATGAATTCCTCAGCGTGTCCCTGCCTTGTGAGCAACAGGTCAAGCTCAGGCTTGGCAGCATGTTTAATTCAGATTGCATTTGCTGGGGCATTGGCTAACTTTGACTATTTTTTCCCTGGTCACTTAGTGCAGCAAGTGTTACCATAGCTGTGTATGCCTTAAAAGGTAATCAGAAGTGATTTAGAAGTGTTTTAGGTGGCCTCTTTTCTGAATGCTAATCAGAAGCATGTGTGTGGCTGGGCCCCTAGGAGCATGTTTGAGCAGGCACGGTGAGAGCATGCACCCAGCTGAGGACTGATGCCTGCTGGCAGCACCTGCCTGAATGTATTTGTGCTTTCTGAGACCTAACAAAGCTGTCTCCTGGCTGGCAGCTTGTGAAGTAGCAGCTTTGCATGTGTCAGTCTGTGCAGGCGGCAGGGGTAGTCCTTTCCTAAACATGCTTCACGTCCAGGTGGACTAGATCTGTGAGCAGAGGGAATGCTAGATGGGATCTGAGAGGTGTCATAGGCATACTGGTAGGCCCTAGGGAACTCTGTGGGGACTCTGTCACTACTGTGATGCAGTGTAGAAACTGGGAAGAAAAGGACTTCTGCTGTGAAGAAACGAAGAGGACCGTTGTGGGCAGCTGCAGTGGGCTGACTACAGCCAGACGTCGAGTCCTGTTCTCCTTGGAGTTACTGTACTGGGACCTTATCTGACCCCATGTTACGGGATGTGGCTGATCTGTATCTCTAACTCAGTAGGATTATTAAAATGGATAGAATTGTTGGAAAGGCATCCAGGCTTTGGAGGTAGATCAGCATTGTTATGCAGACAGCATTGCTTCTGTGCCTCCAAACAAAGGCATAGAACAAGAAAATCGTTCTTATCCGTTTTACTACTGTATTTGCGTCACTGGCAGGCACCACAGAGATCACTGCATTGCTTAGGTTAAGAGTGAAGTGCTTGTAGCCCATGTGATGTGCTTGAGCAGATGGAGTTCTGCATTCTGAGTGATAGAAACCATGGGCATTAATGATAATACGTGTAATTCACATAGGCTGTGACCTAACATATCTTGCTTGGGTTGTTTCAATAGAAGGGAAGTGGAGGTAGCATTATCAGCACTGCCTTGCCAGATTGCCTTTCAAACTTAAAAGCTGTCTGTGCTGTGCTTTTTATAATCTTTCTGGGAGTTACCAGCACTGTTTTTATTTCTCCCCATAGTTGTAGGGAGAAGGCAGTCAAGTGCCAGGCCTTCAGGAAACCAAACTGGCACGAGTTTTCTGCTGGCAAATGCAATGCTGGGGCTGAACTGCAGAGGGGGCTTCAGGGCACTGCTAGGTGCAGTGGGGCAGGTGGCTGCTGCCTGCAGCTGGACAAAATAGAGGTATCCAAAAATCTGATTTTTTTTTTTTTTTTTTTTAAAAGGTGACTTGTTTTAGGAAACATGTAAGGGGAGGAAAAAGCTGTGTTAATGCTGTAGTTAGTGTGTGTAGACTTTGTATGTTTAACCAGAAACGCATCTAGCACAGTAGCTGCATTGCTTATGGAAAGGAGCCTTCATATGAGATCTCTCTGAAGAGCAGAAATCTGTAGCCAGAAGTAAATCCATAGTTGTGGCTGTTCTGGAGCTGAGTTCTGCAATGGTCTGATACAGCAACATCATGTCTCACTTTGCAAATGTGTTTGGTTAAGGGGAGCGAGGGACAACATGAAATGTGGAGTCTTGAACAGTACCTGGCCTTTGAGCTGCCTTAGGTTTAGAGATGCACTTGGAAAATAAATGGGTCTGTGAAGGACTTCTCTCCTGCCTTGTAAGTGTACGTAGCCTCAGTACGTTAAGCCATGCTTGCATCTTGCAGTCAGTAACTGAGCCCACATTGATTTTCATTTTCAACTTGTCTCTCTTTTAATCTGCTTTGAAGGGAGTTGGAATCTTCAGGGTCTTGCATCCTTTTTGGAGTTGTGCTAGAGAAGCTGTGAGCTATGAACACATCAGACTAACCTCAGAGACGGGAGTTGTTTAACCCTGATGTTTCTCTTCTCTTTGCAATGGTTACAGTGTGTCAGTTGTATTCTGCCCCTTGGGTTTGTTGCCCTTCCATGTGGGTTTGAAGTGACTTTTTGCCATGCTAGATGCAGACAAACTCTAGACAGGCAACCTTGACTATAGCAAATGATTGGCATCCACCTTGAGGTCAAGTCCTTAAAACATCTGAAGAGTTTTCTGGAATGAAAGAAGGATGGTGAGAAGAGTGTTGCTAAGAGTAACAGTCTGTCAGCTGTGCTGGCCCTTAGGAATAGAAAATGAATGCTGGAAGAGATAAGAGAGTGGGCCAGGACTCCTCAACATTTGCTCAAAGCAAGAAGTGCTGATTTACTGCATGGGAAGAGAAACAGGGCTGTATGGGGGAAAGGCAGACAAAAACAATTTCACAGGGTGGGTTGGACGAATAGCTCCTGTCTCTCAGCTGGCATTTTAATTAGGTTAGATGTTTTTCTTCTGACTCCTTACTCTTATTGAGCTAAAGTGTGAATGTAAAATTCTAGGAAGAATGCTTTATTGTTTTTGAGGGAAAACCTTTTTTTTTTTTTTTTCTTCTTAGTTCTTTGCTTTTTATCTGCAGAAAACCTACCAGCTCAAGACCAGGCCTCTCCCTTGGCAGGTGAACTAGCTGAAAATGATCACAGCCGCTACCTGAAATTAATTGAACAGACATCAGTAAATGCATATGTTCCTCAGAGAACATCAAGTGCAATGCTGTTTTCTGACTAGACTTTAATCAATTCAAATGTATAATTCCTTAATTAAAACCAATAACAACAAATCTGGAGTTTTTAACCACAGAGACAAAATGCTGCTATGCTTTTTTCTTTCCCAACAAATTATTCCAGGAAACTATCAGCAGTGTGTGAGGCTTTCTAATGTGTTCCACTGTCAGCACTGCAGAAATTAGACTTCCTATATTAGAGATACTATGGGAAGGGATTTTCTGGACAGGGAGAGGCAGAACCCTCGGGGCAATGGCAGTGCTTCCCATTTGTTCACAAGAAGCCAGATATGAAGGGGTCTTAATTTGTTTTCTATTTACTCCATCAACGTGCTCTGGATGTGAAACTTGTTTAACAAAAGCTCGGGAGGTAATGAAATTTCAGAGCACTCGAGCAAATTCCGCAGTGACGATACGCTCTGCTGTCTGAGGTGAATTGATCATTTGCTAAGTGAAAAACACTGTGGTGAAAAAGTCCATTGAGCGGGGATTTGGTTTCTGCTTTTTGTGGCTTTGTGCAATAAATCCTGATTACTTGGCGAGGCCGCGGTAGTGCTGACAGAAAATGTCTGCTCTGGGATGAGATAGGAACCATTTCTAATGCACTAACGTGAGCTTTGGTGTACAAATCTTGCAGCTTTCCTTGAAGAGCAGAAGGTTTGGTACATTGGACTGGGAGTGAATCTGCTCAGACATGCTCTTTTGCAGCTTGAAACAAATTGTCCTTGGTGGAGAAAGCTAGATGGGCTGCCCCAGCATCCATGAACCTGCTGTAACTGGCAGGGGAAGCCTGGTGTTGTGGCTCCTGGTGTCTCACGGTGGCTGGGTGAATCTGGCTTGCGCTGTTGAAAGCTCCTCTTGCCTCTTCTGTCTCCTCTTTCCAATTAGTTTTGCTGGGGAATGCGTGTAATGAAAAACAAGTGCTCGTTCCTAATGTCATATGGGTAGGAGAAATCTTCACGGGTAACTGTGAAGTTGTCTCAACGCATGCAGTCTGTGCAGCAGAGCTGTGTTTTGGCCATGGTAGGCAACTGCCTGCCTTTTCACAGGGCCCATCTGTTTCAAGTAGTTATCCTGTGAAAGGCATGCTAGTTAGGAGAACGGGGAGAAAAAAAAAAAGGAAATAAAAAAAGAAAAGGCTAAGTCTCTGCCACAGAAAGAAGCCAGCCAGAGCTCCAAGAGGCATCTCTGCCCTCTTCTGAGGTGCTCACAGTCTCTTTTTTTTCTTTCTGTCCCAGGACCTCAGAACGGCTGGAACGACCCTCCTGCCCTGAACAGAGCTGCCAAGAAGAAAAAGGTATTCTAGAAAGTCCTGCCTCAAATGATTGAGTGCTGACCACTTGAAAAGCAGTAACCTAACCTGCTCTGAGGGAGCTTGTTCGTGGGAGAACGAAAGAGAAGGGTTAGCTACAAACAAAAGCCACATCTTGTGAACAGAAAATGGCCTTCACGTCTTTCCAACATGCATTATCTCTCTCAGAATGTTTATGCCTCTAAAGAGAATAGTGGCTTTGTGCTAGAGTTGTTGTTAATAACAACACGAATCCCTGTTTGAAGGAAGAGAATACTTTTGGACTGTTTTCATTGCAGAAAAGCAGTTGAGTTTTGCCTGAGACGATACTTAAGAGACGTGATGAGGCTGGGCAAATTGTTACAGATTATTGACTATACTGGAGCTGAAAGCAATTTATCCTGATTAAGGGTTTGACCCTGAGAGATCTGCTAAAAGTAACATAATTTTCCTGATAGAGATAGTGCAGTTTAGTTTTAAAAAAAAAAAAAAAAAAAAAAAAAAAAAAAAGGATTTAGATTGCAACAGGACAGAACAACTGGGGATGCTTGGCACAGAGCAGAGTGAGCCTTTTCATCCCCTGGTGCTCCATAGCAGTCAGCATTGCTCACAGTGCATTTGGGAAGCAAGTCTGGAGCATGTCAGGTGCTTGTGGGAAGGAAAAAAGGAGTTGGAGCAGGCAAGATATAAGGTCTGAGTGAAAGCAGTCTCCCGTGACCCTTAGATTTTGGTCTCTGCTTACAGCTAGGAAGCCGTTGGGTAGAGGGGACTTTGTGTGTTCCTGGCTGCCCCTGTGCTGGGACCTGCGTCCCACAGCCACTGTGCTGCCTTCGGGGCTTAAGGCTTTTGGGCAGAAGGGAAAGAGTAGTCAGTGAGAGCTGCAGGCTCAAGTGAAACCCTTCTGCTGTGTGTATCATGGCCACAGTTTCTGCCATGGCTTGAGGGGCAGCTCCCCTCTGAAGGAGTGATGTTTGTCCCAGGGTCCTGTTGAATATTAAACAAACCTCATTGAGAAATGTTTAGATGCTTACTTTGCTTACGTCCACTGCACAAAGGGGGAGATTTAGGCTGTAATAAAATGACTCACTACATGGGTTTTATTGTAAAAGAAAGGAACACTCTTGCATTTCAAGGCACAGCATGATTTGCAGCTGTTTTCCCCCTAAACTAAAAAACATGGCAATTGGCATTTAAAAGTTTATTGTTGTGATTCATTGCATTTGTAACTGTCATCAGTGCTGTAACAGGAATATTCTTCTTGCTGTCCTATACCACCAGCTTAATGCTGGCATCTTTCAATCAGGATTGCGTTCAGCCTTCCACAATAGTTCATTTTTCTTTGCACCTCTAAAGAAATGTGTGTATAGGCATGGGAGCTCTTGGTTTTGTTTGGATTTCTGTCTGCCTTGTAGCAGAAGCTGACAGCTCATTTTGTTGTCTCTTCTCTGTACCAAATGTTTCCAAAATACCCCTGTGTAAAGACTGGCAGATGCTCGGGGATGAATCTGAACTGCGCTCATAATCTGTCTTAGTGCAAATGTGTTTGCCAGAAGCTTGAAAGCCTTTCAGAAGCTTTATCGGTGTGTGCTGCTAGCTGTGACCTATGTGCTGCATGGACAAAAAAGCAGCTACAAAAGTCTAAATGTAATGATCAGAATGCATACAGGTGTAGGTTCTTTGTATGCAGCTGCTGACAGAGGAAGGAGTGAGTGAAATCCCACCTGCCCCCATTGTTTCTAAACCCCAGAGGCTCAGCTCTCTGCCTGGCTGGGCTCTCAAGTGTTGTGAGTAGGGATGTGGGGAGCTGGGAACTGTCTCTTTGTTTGCAGTGGTGGCATAAGTACTGTTTGTTTTTTCCCAGGTCCCCGATAACTTCATGCCCCCAGTTCCCATCACCTCACCCATCATGAACCCGCTGGCGGATCCACAGGCACAGATGCAGCAGCCTCCAGCAGCCCCAGTGGGCACACCCAGCTTTCAGCCTCCGCAGCTCCCTGCAGGGCAGCAGGCACCACCGGGCCCCTATGCACCCCAGGCTCTGGGGCCGTGTGTCGTGCCTCCCACTACCTTCAAACCCAGGACAGAGGGAGCTCCTGGGGCCCCAATAGGCAATGCCATCCAGGTAACGTGACATCGATGTTGTGTGGTTTGGGTTTGTGTGGTAGTAGAGCTCTGTGGGCTGGGATGCTGATGGCTGGGTTGCGTGGCTGGGGTTAGTTAAAAATGATGTGGGGTTGCAGAGTGGCTTGGAAAGCCTCACCTGTGCTGTTTCTTAGCATGTTCAGGCATTGCCAACAGAGAAGATAACCAAGAAGCCCATCCCTGAGGAGCACCTTATTCTGAAGACAACATTTGAAGCCCTTATCCAGAGGTGCCTGCTGTCTGCTTCTGATCCGGTAGGACTCTGACGTGGTTCTAGAGTAACCCTGTATTCAGGTGAACTGGTGTCTTCAGGCACAAGCAATGCATAGGAACACCGTGTGCACATGTGGTGTGATGGTTTGGAAGCAGAGCAAGGCACTGCTGGCAGTCCAGCTGCCCAAGGAGGAGCAGCTGGTATTATGCCAGGTCAGAGCTGAGGCTCGCATCTATGAGTACGTGCCTCAGATTCTTATGTCTGGTTTGTGATTTCTGTTAGACTTGTCTCAAAAGGAAACAACGGGTAGCTGAGAAGTGGAAGGCTAAGAGCTCTAACATAACTGCTGAAGCTAGGCAGGAACAACATCCCATAGTTTTTGCTACATTCTGAACAAACCATCCATCTCAGAGCTTCTCATTTCTTCCCAGTAGTCAGTGAATAGCACACCAAGCCCAGATGCTGACTGTTTGACTTATGCACGCTGGAGGGTGGATGATGTAAGACAGGATGGCACTGGTCAGCAGCCCAGACCCATGCTCCCATTATTGCTGCTGGGAACTGAGGAGTCAGAGCCCTATGGATGTGGGAGTAAATTGAGCATTCAGTGTCACTTGTGTTGGCTTGCTGCACCATTTCAGGTGTCTCTAGAGTTTTGACTTTTGTATATACTTGCTCCTCCTTTCCCCCACGGGTCTCAATGCAACAGTTTCAGTGGGCTTGCCCACTTGTATGGAGAAATTTTTAAAGGCCATAAGCCTTGCTTTGGACAGACCCCATTGTGTTCAGTGGCATTTGATTCCTCAAAAAATTCCTTCTTTTTTTCCTAAGATTATTCTTCAGAGTATAGGCCCTCAGTCCTTTTGTTTCTTGAATCATGTTTCTTTTCCCAGATGCACAGTGAAGGCAAAAGTATTCACATCGGCACACAGGAATTGCTTTTCTGCTCTGCCAACACAATTTGATTTCTCGCTCCTTAAGTCTCTCTGCTCTTAGGCAGAGCAAGCATTTCTGGCACTCAGCACTGAGAAACACTGCCCTGACTGCACGCATCAGTTGCTGTCGGCATATATGTAGGCATCGCTCCTTTATTACATGCCAAAGGGGAAAACGAGTGCTTGAAGAGCATTAATGCTTAGGGTTTGGAACAGGAGAGGGCCAGGAGAACAAACAGCTTGTACTTGTGCCTAATTTCCTGTGGCTGGAGAGATGTCTTGCCTTACGGAGCACAGTTAATTTCTCTTTGCCTTAGCACTGACAGCTGGCTTGTAGATCTTTTCACAGGTTTTGAAACAGATTTCTAGTGGTCATGTATGTAAGAGACTTAGGAAGCCTAACAGGCTGTTTCTTACCAGCTCCTCTGCTGTGCTCCTTCCTTACCTGCCCTGTCCTTTGGCAGCTGCTGAGGGGGCTTCCACACATGACATGAGAGTTCTGCATCCAGTGTTCTTTTCTATGCCCTTTGCCATCTGAACAGCTTCCCCTAATTTCTGGCAGAGCAGGTAAGCCTTCCCTTAGCCTTAGATTTTATCTCTCTGCAATTACTTAACCCAGAGACAATTTTCCTGTTTCTGGGGAGATTCATTTGAAGATGGGTTGATGCATGGGTACCGATGTAGGAGTAGGTTCCAACACACTTGTGCACTGATAGAAATTATACTGCTACTGACCTTATTTTTGCTTTTGTAATTGTAATCTGAATGCTCTGCTAACGTGTTTTCTTGTTATTTTGGAGTAAAATATTTTATTTCTGTTGCTGTTTGAAAAACCAAGTGGATGTAATGCATTTCCCAAAGAGGTGCGGTGCTGTGAAATACAATGGGATGATTTTTAAGAGTCTTGTGGCAAAGTCACTCCATAGATACCAGTGGGTGGTTTAGTCTACATGGAACTCGTGGAAGCAGAAAGGATCTTTAAGAACAGTTTGGGTTAGGCTATTAGTTTTTCTGTTGACAGCTCCTGGCTTGACTAGTCAGGCAATGAAAAACATAGCTAGAACCTGCTGTAAATGATGACTGCTTGTGCCCTTCAGTTCTCAGTGACATCACTGGATACTTAATTTCAGTAATATCTTTATTCAGCCATTGCAGTGCTTTGCCAGTACGCCATCAAACGAGAGTCCTGCTCAATCTCTGTCCCACTTTGCATGCCAGCTGTACTGGTGGGTTTTATAAATGACCCTTTGGATGTGCCTTTAAAGGTTACTGTGTTAATATAGGTAACTGGAGCAGTTGCATTTGGAGAACTGAATTTCACCTGGTCTTTCCTAGCAAAACGAAGGGAGAAAAATACAGAGCAAAACCATCAGGAAAATGGTTTTGTCGAAAACATTTCATGTGTTGCATAGACCTCTTTGCAATGTGCTTACTATTGCCCATTCTTAATGTGTTTTTCTTTTGCAGCAAACCAAGAGGAAACTAGATGATGCAAATAAACGCCTGGAATTTCTATACGACAAACTTAGGGAACAGACAGTAAGTGTTGTTTTTACACTTTGCCTCAGTTAAATGGCTTGTTAACTAGCCTGGAGACATGAAGCTTGGTAGGTTTTTTTGTGACCACAGTCTGCTGCTGCAGGACTCCCACCTCAGGAAACCGCAGCCATTGGGGGCTCACAGGGGCAGGGATTGCAATGAATCTGTCTTCTGCTTGAAGTCTGCTGTCAGCAGCTTTGCTACTGTCCTTAAAATAAAGGACCCAATTCCAGCCCCTTTTTTGAGAGGCAGAGGTGACAGTCAGGACTTCTGTTGTGCTAGCACTCCTGTTTTTGCTTAACTCCGACCTGCCTCATGTGGCTTCTTTGCAGCTCTCTCCAGCCATCGTTAGCGGCTTGCACAACATCGTGAAGAGCATCGAAACCCGCAACTACGTGGAAGGACTGAACATCCACATGCACATAGTCAGCACCAGCAACTTCAGCGAGACCTCTGCTTTCATGCCTGTTCTGAAAGTTGTCCTCATCCAGGCCAATAAGTTGGGTGTCTGAAGTAACCCTTTACTTGCAAAGCCTGTGATGGTTGCTTTTCCAAAGAAGTGCATTTCTACAGCAAACATGCAAGATGCGGACCAAACGCCAGTCCTTACAGCATGTCGCAGTAGAGCTCTGACAAATGGCATTATGCTCTCCCTGCAGAATCCAGCATTTTAGGCGGGCCTTGGAGCCCTGGTGCTTTTCTTTTTATTTTTAACCGTTTTCTCATCCCCAATGGTTTGTCTACAGATAGTGTATTTAATGGGGATGGCGCCCCATATTGTCAATTTTTAGATGCATGTTATACTGTTAAACAGTGGCTTTTAATAACAGATACATGTGAAAGCGAGAAGATAAGTTGTGTATCTGACCCTGCACCTCACTGTTCCTTAGACACCAGATTAAAGAGTCTGATCCTGTTGTAAGTGTAGTTGGTCTTTCATTTTACAAGATTGCTTGCAATTCTGTTGTTACAATTTACATGTCATATAGCTTAATTTTGCACTGGGACAAATGAGCGAAATAAAGGCTAATGTTGTATTTTCAATAAATGTTAATTTATTAAAATGTGTTGTGATGAAGTGCAACTTAGATATTTTGAACCTGGAGTACAGCGAGGCAGCTTTCTGTGGCTCCTGAGCTGCAAGGATATGTTTGTCTTTCTGTGTTGCTCGTGATAAAGCTCTACTCAACATTTACACTGAGCTATTGACATTTCAAGGAAGGGTTTTACAGGAGTTCTGAACAGATCTGTATGTATTTATTAAAAGCTGAGAGCAGAAATAATGTGGAATGGTTTAAGCCACCCTTACAGAGATGTATGTCTATACAGTCTGCAAACAAGGTGCCAATTGTTTCTTGCAGTCCCCCAAGCATGGAGACTGGCCTCTGCTGGGGCACACGAGCACATGCTGTGCTGTGAGAGACTGCGAGCAAGCCTTTTCTGCTTGGGTCAGGTGAGTTTCTCAGCTCATGGCCTCTTCTGCAGCATGGTAGGAGCTGGCTTTAAGAATTTCCAACAAGTGTGCCATGAATTTTTGGTATCACTATGTCTAGGCTAGAAAGAGCAGTTGAAGGAATCAGTCAGTTGAAAAGAAAACAGCCTGTGAGAAGCAGTTCTGTATTAAAAAAATATATACACATGTAGAGTCTGTCTGTGCAATGTAGATTTGGCAGTGCATACTGCAAGAAATATTACAGATAATAATAATGCAAGTTATGGCTGATTCCTGTGACTTCACACTGATTATGAGTTTGTCAGGCAAAATAGCTCTGCTCCTCTGAGGGAACTAAGTTTAATCCTATTTCTAAACTGTTATTTGCTGACCTCCTAAATTTTTGTGATTGGAGAATGTGCAGCATTGAACTGGAGTTACTTTGTTTCCAAAATGTAAAAAGCCATTGAACTAATTTTCTTCCTGTTAATCTCAGATATAGATTTCTTACCAGTGTTAGAAGTAGTTTGTCTGCAGCTCTTTTTCAGAAGGGGTTGGAGGTAGGTACCTTGCATAGAATAACGGAATAAATCTGCCTAAGCTGGGGCTGTGCTTTGCAACTCGTGGCTGGATCGCTGCATTGCCTGAGTTCAGCACAGGACTGCCTGTGAAAATCTGCTCCTCTCCTGAGAGCAGCTGAGATTAATAGCAATTCACCGGTGCTACTGCCGTCTGTTCCTATCTTCAAGGAATGCCAAGCAATTAGCTGCCCATCTGATGTTATAAATGCAAATGGCTGGCTTCCTTTTGCAGAAGGCAATGAAGCTCTGCCAATTTACACTGCTAAAAGAATTTGGCCCCAAATAGCCCAGTTTTAATCTCGGTGAGAAGAGATTTATACTGGCGATGTGGGTGGCTGCCTCTACTCCCTGACTGCTGGTGCTGGGCTGAGTCCTTGAGCCACAGCTGGGGAGATGGTGAATCCTATGCTGATAGCAGGAGCAGTGTTGATGTGCCCAGTGTGATGCGGGGGAGTGTGGGACTGAGTTTCCAGCCCCAATTCTTTGTGTGCCAACCTGGGTGCCTGTTGCCAATTGGGGTCCTGTGGGGTACAGACAGGAGATATAGGTGTGCTTAATGCAACCCTTGCTCAAAAAAGACTGATCTGATTGAGGTTCCCACAGGCTTCAGAGCTATGAATTGGCCAGAAGTCTCATTGCAATAGCTTTTCTGGGATTGCCCTTGGGTGGCTGCTAGAAAAAAAAAAAAAAAACAAAAAAAAGAGGCCAACACTGTCAACGTTTTGAGTAGCAGAAGTGTGTTGTTAGGGCAGCAGCAGCACTCAGTGGTTCCAGTTGCATCCCTGCAAACTATTCACTTTCTTTCATTGCCACTGTCCTCTTTCTTTTTTTCCAGGTGGAGGATTCTAGAAGAATGCTTAAAATGTATCAGGGGGAAAAAAGAAGAAGAAAAAAAAAGAGGGGGGGGCTTTAATTATATCCTCTCTGCTGACTGCCTCAGGAGGTGTTGTTAGTAATTAATTAGCACAGCATGCTGTGTGCTCTGCACTAACAGCACTCTGGGCTTGTGTGCCACATGGCCCTGAGTAGCCAGAGGGCTCTGTGAAAGAGCATTGCCTCTACACACACTGCTGCTCATGGCCACACAGAGCGAGGGCAAATGCTGGTGGTGCTGCTCTGGGCACGGGAGTGGAGGTTCACACAGAATCACAGGGGTTGGAACGACCTCTGCAGATCCCCCAGCCCAGCCCCCTGCTGGAGCAGATCTCTGCAGCAGGTCGCACAGGAAAGCCTCCAGGTGGGTTCTGAGTATCTCCAGAGAAGCAGACTCCATGACCGCACTGGGCAGCTGTTCAGTGCTCTGTCACCCTCACAGGAAACTTCTTCCTCATGTCAGTATGGAATTCCTGCGTTCCAATCTGTGCCCGCTGCCCTTGTCCTGTTGCTGCACAGCACAGAACAGAGCCTGGCCCCACCCGCATGATTCCCACCCGTTAGATATTGATAAGCACTGATCCGATCTGCTCTCAGCCTCTCTTCTGCAGGCTGTACAGCCCCAGCTCCCTCAGCCTTTCCCCATGCAAGAGGTTCTCCAGGCCCCGATCATCTTTGTCGCCCTCCGCTGGACTCTGTCCAGAAGTTCCCCGTCCTTCTTGAGCTGGGGAGCCCAGAACTGGGCACAGGGCTCCAGATGTGGCCTCACCGTGCCAGAGCAGAGGAGGAGGACCATCTCCTTCACACTGCTCTCCCACACTCGCACTCTTTGCAACGCAGCCAAGGATCCCCTTCCCCTCTTGGCCAACGATGCGCCCTGCCCAGCGGCAGCCCTGGGAGCCACGCGACGGCTCAGAGGGGCTCGCCCCGCTCCTGCACGGCACAAGCGGCTCCGCGCAGGGCCCCTCCTTTGCTGGGCACCAGGTGCGGTCACGGAGGAGCTCCTGCCGCCCCGCCACACCCCCGCACCCGCCGTCTCGCAGCGCGGCTCTCCGGGCGGGCCCTGCCCGTTGCCCTGCCCGTTGCCATGGCCGTCGCCACGGCCGTCGGGGACCCCTCGCACCGGTTGGGCCCCGGCAGCGAGGCGGCGGGCGGCACCGCTGCCGGGCGGCGGCGGCCATTGGCTGTCGCTATGCGGGGCCGGCGGGCTCCCGTCCCCTCCCCTCCCCTCCTCTCCCACCGCCGCGGTGCGGGAGCGCCGTGGAGAAGGAGGAGGAGAAGGAAGAAGAGGAGGAGAGGCAGCGGAGCGGAGCGGGCCGCCCGCCCGCCCCCAGGCGCCCCCCGGCCGGGCCGCCTCCCTCTCTCCTTCTCTCCCTCCCCTCAGAGCGGCGGCGAGATGGCGGCGGGCGGCGGGCAGGCCATCGTCTGGCGCAACGTGGTGCTGATGGGGCTGCTGCACCTGGGCGCCGTGTACGCGCTCAGCCTGGTGCCGCGGGCGCAGCTGCTCACCCTGCTGTGGGGTGAGTGGGGCGGCGGGGGCGGCCGGGGCCGCGAGGCGGCGGCGGCGGCGGTGACGCCTTTGTGGGCCCTCCGCCCGTTGCTGTAGAAACGGTGGGCTCGCGTCCGTCTGTTTCTGCAGCCGGGCGGAGAGACGCGGGAAGGCTGGAGAGGCGATGCTTGGCGCGGAAGGTCCCGCGGAGAGCCAGCCCTCGGGACGCGGTTTCGCGGACGCCCCCGTTTTTACGCTTCGGTCGCGAGGGGGCACGGGCATCCTTTGTCCACCGGGAGGGGGACGCACCGGGCTGCGGGGCCGGCCGGGCGAGCGCCGCGTGGCGGCGCGGCGCTGTGCGGATGCGGCCGAGAGCCGCCGCGGAGCCGGGCTGCGAGAGAGGAGTGCGGGCTGAGCTGGAGCTGCTTTGTTCGGCGCCGCGAGCGGATCGGGGCTCGAGGCTGCGGCGGGCAGGTGGGCTTCCTTCTCCTGCGTCGAAACCCCCCGATTCCTCTGTGCCTTATTAGGGAGCTCCTCAGGGCAGGAGGATTGAATTACCCTCCATTCTCTAAGGTCTGTCTTTTGCTTGTCGATTTTACCGAGGTGCTAAATAATAAACGTGTCTCGACGACTTTGTGACTTAATGCCCTTCTCGCAGATGAGAGCCTCCCGTTTCTCGACGTCGTTGTTTTAACAGGCGCCCGGCAGCAGACCACCAAGTTTTACGGGAGCTTTTATGACGGCTCTTCAGCAGGGAGTGGGCGCGCTGGCTCCAGCCGTGAGAATACAGCCCTCCTGCAGAATAGCTCCAGCAGAAGTGCGTGCTGCCACGCTGGGGTCGGGGCAGACAAAGGCAGGGTTGTTGCTGTTCAAGTTAAGGAGCAGAGCCTCGCTTGGTGGGCTGCACTGTGGTGAAGTTTGGTGGGGATGAAGAATCATTAAGGTTGGAAAAGACAGCTAAGATCACCAAGTCCGACCACCAACCCATCACCCACTGACCATGTCCCTCAGTGCCACATAGGGTTTTATGTTGGACAGGGCTGAGCATTAGAGGGTGTGAATTGAAAAGCTGCAGCCCTCACTGGATCCACACGTGGTTTTCTTTCTCATCCCAAGCTTGGCACTTGGATAGCTCACTGGTAGTCTTGCACCACCCATCTCATTGCCTTGTCCCTTGCTGCCTTGCAAGCAAGCCATAGGGAGATGTGTGCTGTGTGGTTCCCGCTGCCAGCACCAGGCATAACCCATGGCACGATGTGGGCGTTTGCCAGAAGCTCACCAGTGCTTTCCTGGCTCCTTACATTGCCTTCTCCAGAGACATCTGTAACTAGGACAAGCGGCAGGGTGCTCTGTGCTGAGCCCACTTGGTGATTCTCAATTCACCTAAGCGGAGCTGAAATTGCCACAGTACCACCTAGGAAACAGCTGATCAAGCCAAACTGCATGCTCAGCAGGACCCATTTCCACTGGTAGTTTATTGACACTTGTCCAGCTGTACATAATAGACAATGGAAAATGCTGGCAAGTGGAGGCTCGGTCGGGTGTTTACTCGGGATTATCTGTACTACTCTGTTCCCATTGCCTCCTGCACTAACACTGGGAGCCCATGTTACTGCTCCTCGTGCCACACACAGAGCTGCAGGATCCCCACCAGCTCTGGGTAATGCAACCAGACTGCCTGGGGAGCGCTGGGAACTGGGTTATCTTTCAAGGGATGCATGCTTAAACTGGGTAAAACAGAGGCTTTCAGGGCCATCCCGGTGCCTCCCTGGAATTTGGTTTCTGTCCAAGCTGAACAAAAACAACAAAATTACTCATGTCAGAAATTTCCATGAGCTGGTGACTGCGTTGGCTGGGTAGCACAACAGCTGATGGGTGCAAGCCATTGAGCAGCCCTGGCTTGCCCCATGGCACATTCCAGCACTGTGCCCAAGGTACGTCCCCTTCTCTGCATAAGGGTCTGAAATTCTGCTTTTCAGCCCTCTGATGTGGAAGCACATAACGTAGGCCAAAAATACGAAAGAACAACAAACCAAAGCAGAGGATGAACCCATCATCTATTTTAAATCCTTTTCTTTCAGGCTGCTGAGCGTTACTGTCATTCATGACTTGAAAAACTGGCACATGCATGGCCTATCACTGCTTTAAGATAGGAGGTACTCAGAAACCCATATCTTCAGGATGTGCCTCCCTGGCTGCCTGATTCCTGGGTGCACAGCTGCTGGTTCACACACTGATATGACTTGCCAGAGCCTGAGAGTAGGAGAAGAGGATGGCCTTGTGCTTTGTGGGAGGGGAGGATTCTCACCCTGTACTTGGAGGTGTTTGGGACATGTCGGTGCTATTGTGCTGGCATCCCATCTCTGGGAGGCTGAAAGGCATTGTGCTGCTGGCACAGGGTCATTGTGGTGCCCAAAGGTCTCCACAGGATCACAGCTGCCTCCTCAGTCCTTGCAGGGAGTGACCTGTGCAATGAGGCACATGTTGCTGGTGTGCACTGCAGATGCAAGTTTTATTGGGCTTGCACATTTCAGAAGGCTTGCGTATTCTTGAGTGCCATCTACTGGCTTTTGTGGTATGAACAGGTTTTGGCCATTAACCACTTCTGTGCATGCTGTGCTCGCTTACAGAAGCTCCCATTTTGTTGGAAGCTTTGTGCAGACGGCTATAAATAAGAATCCTGGCTACAAATGGGACCTCTCTGGAGGAAGGAAGTGTAAATACTGTCTCCATTTCACAGCTGTGGATTGGAGATGCTTGATTAAAACTTCCACTGTCGCTTCTGCTGCCACTCTGCTGGGAGAACCCTTGGGTCCTGCAGTGGTTACATTCAAGTGATTCCTGCAGGCAAGGTTTTGGGTCAGGGAGCAGGAACTGAACACAACACCTTATCTTGCAGAGACCTCGCTGCTCCAAGGTGCCCTGGCTGAGGTGATGCTCCTGCTGCTCAGATGTTTTTCCTTTCCTAGCGTTCCTGTTCTAGCTGTTGCTGTAGGTGATTTCCCCATGTTCAGCTTTAAGCACATATATTTGTCCCCTGTCTCCATTTCATTCTTCTTCAGGAGATGCCAACAGGCAGAGCAGTGAGAGCCACGCAGACCGGCTCATCTGTGCTCATTCTGGTCGCTGCGGTCAGAGGAGTGGCTTGCTCCTTTGGGAGGGCTGGGCTGGGAAATGTCAGCTCACCCACAGAACTTAGTATGCATCCTCATCACTGCCACTGTGCCTTCCTTCCCTGCAATTACGATTGCGCTTGCAATTAACGCTGATGTTATAATTGAAGCCGAGCAATTTCTTGCAATCAGATTTTATTTTCACCATGGAGGCTAACAATAAAACATGATGCCCTGCCAGAGAGCATTCAGAATTACTGTACTGAGTAAAGCTAGGCTGATGTGAACAAGAAGGGAGAGCTGAGTGCTAGCTGCTGGCAGCAGGAATCCTGTGTGCCCCCACTGCTCCGCAACAGGAGAAAGGGATTTCTGGAGTGGACTTCCACTTCATCTGGCTTCTCAGGTGATGCCCAAGAGGAGAACTGTGTTTTTCCGAGAGGGAGAAGAGGCTGCTGGTACAGCAGAGGCCACAAACACATAGGGCTGAGCTTGAGTTTTGGAACAGGTCATTCTGGGAGATGATGGCTTTAGCTCCCACCTCGAATGCAGAGGAAGAGACCCATGTGCCTGAGTTTGCTGAGGGCTGACGGCTCAAGCAAACATTCTTTCTTTCCATCCTTGAGGAAAGAGACAAAACTGGCACTGTTGGCATTTCTAGAGCACTTCAAAGCCAATGGAGCCCTGGCCAGCCTGTGGATTGAGGGCAGTGGTGAGGTCATGGGGAGAGAAGTGAAATCTGCCCGTGGTTCTGTGATGACGCAGGATCCGGCTGGGCTGAGAGAGGCTACACAGAAGCACAGAAATTTCAGAGAAATCGGAGCATCTTCCAGCCTTCTCTTTTGATCTAAAAATACAAGCTGTTCAACATCTTAAGGCAATCTTCCATTGCTGGTGAGTTCAGGGAATCTGCATGTGCTTCCTGGGGGAATTTGAGCATTCTCTGGAATTCACGCTGTGATCTGCAATTTCCACTGCTCTGTTGGCTTTTTTTTAACGTCACTTTGGCCTCAGTTGTCAAAGTGAACATTTCTGCTATTCCAACCGGAATAAAGTCTTTTGTATACTCAGCCAAAAGGGCTGGCTCTGGGGAACGTTCCTGAAAATGCATACGTGAGCATGTGCGCTGAAGCAGGGGCAGAATGGATTTCCCAGGCTGGTGACGGCGAGCTCGGGAGGCTATGACAGATGGCTTGTCCTGGAGCACCACAGTCAAACTAGTCTTCTTTGCAGCTCCAAACTCTGCCTCCCCACATCCATTCAATATGTTTCATCTCCTCTCTTTCTCTCCCAGCTCCATTTAGAGCAGCTCAGAAAATGCGTAGATCTAATTTTAGATGAACCCGCTCCTGCCCTGAGATTTCACACGATTGCTCTTCACATGATTGCACGGCTCCCCCGAGTGCTGGCGCGCGTTGTGCAGCGGGTGACTCGGGGAAATGGTTCTTTTTAATTCTGGGTTGTTGGTTTGAATCCAGCCTGAGGTGCTCCTGGTGCCAGCCTTTGATAGTTAGCAGGGCTCAGCCAACAGTGGGGTGGCCATTCGGCCGCGTCTGCCAGCAGAGACCCTGGGGCCAGAGCACCGACTCAGTGTTTTTTTCTTGGCAGGGCCCACGGTGGGAGGTTTGCCTCCTTAGTAAATGCAGTTCCAGGTCAGGAGAGCAGGCTTCCTTTAGTGTCTCCGGTGGAAAAGAAGTTAGGCCACCGCTGAATATCAGGGCAACGCTTTCTGAGTTTGGACAGGTTAGCTGGTATCATGAATTAGTCCTAAATCTACCAGTGAACAACAGCAAAAAACCTATAAACGAGGAATGGAACGCGGATGCAGATGCAATTTAATTTTTAGAAAAATCCTGGCTGTCAGGTGCAGTGGTGTTGCATATTTATGGTGATCAGTCAGCTTTGCAATGCTGAGTTTGTGCTTGAGCAACTTACTGTTTGTGTTTCTCACGCAGATCTTGTAGCCTGATGGAAGACCTTGAGTTTTATGCATTCAATTATTAAAAATGCCCTAGCAAGCAGTTTTGCTGTGGCTGAATAAGCAGAGGTAAATGTCAGTGTGTAACCTCACAAATGTTGCATGTCCATCCCTGTTAGTTTAAGCCCTCAAATTGTTATTTACTTTAACGAGTCAAGTTATCAAAAGTCAAAAAGAGGGAAAAAAAGAAATAAGGGAAAGAAACATTAAGAAGTGCCTCTTGCCTGCTCCTTTGGGCCCCTTTGCTATCTGCCCACTGCATTTGGCATTAACACAACCACAGCAAGCAGCACGGCTGCTGTCTTCCTCTGAAAAGCGACCGCTGCACATTAAAGCACATTCAGATATTGACAGTCAGACCACTGTAGATGTACAATCGATTTTGTCTCGCAACTGATATTTTCATATCTGCTGCTGCGTCCCTCAGAGATGATTGCAATTGGCACCATAACTGGGCTATGTTTGACATTAGCAACATGTGGCTGGTTGCTAGCTGATAGCAGTGGCTTCTTGAAACGGCTACCTGAGAAGCATGCCAGGAGCCAGCATTGTCTGTTCAGGTGTGCAGAGCGCAACCAGTGCCCAGTGCATTTCTGGCTTTGGTTGGTCTGCTGCTGTTACAACCAGCTAAGGGTCAAAAGCCATCCGGAATCCACTGGTTTCACTAATAGGTATCACATCTTATATGTGCATTGAGGAAAAAAAACAAAAACAAAAACAAAAAAAAAAGGTTCAAATTTTGATGTTTGGCGTGTAACAAAGTTTAAGATACCTGAGGGAGAGATCTGCACTGATTTAAGCAACTATGTAGAGTAAGGAATGATTTTCTGATGCCTCTGAAGTTGCCACAGACTGTGGCAGTACCTCCCCATATCCTTGCAAGAGGTTGGCCCTGCAGACACACATTTTCATTGGAGTTTGGCACTTGGTGCAATAAGAGTTTCTGGAAATCCATCCATGGGGATGATGAGCTGTTCTGAAAAAGCTGGCTCAAATGTTCTATGCTGCCAGTCTCCTATCCCATCCATTTTTAAATGATGTGCCTGGTGTAGTTTGCAGTGCTTCTCTCCGGCTGTGAGATGATACCCCTGTGCCTGCTGTTCAACATCACACTGATGTCTTACTGCCCTATCGTGTTGCAGGCTCAGAATATTTTATGTGCTGTTGGTGATCTTCCTGGCAGGCACCTGCTTCCCCAAGTGTCACATCCTCACTGCAGATCCCTGTCTGTTCTCACGGCCCTAAGCTTCATTACTTTGCTTTTTCTATACAGGCAGATTCTCGTTTGGAGCTATGCTTTCCCTGTTTCTGCATGGATCCTTTTGTGTTTCTTAGCTCTCTCACTGTTGCTCCAAATTTAGCATCATCTGCAGTTATAATTAATACGCTGTTTGCCTTTGTTTCAGGTCATTAATAAGCATGTTGGATAAAAATCTTCTGCCTATTGATTCTGGCGCATTCCCATAAATAGCAGCTGTGCACAGGCACTGTGCACTTGGAGCCTAGCAACCCGCCAGCTCCCTGTGTGCACAGTGCACAAACCTCCGCTCCTTTCTCTCCTGCATTCTCTCCACAGCCCCATGCACACATTCTCTCCCTTGTCCTTGCACACCAGTTCGTTTGTTTGATCCATTTCCCCTCATCCTCAGGGTCCCCTCTGAAATGCTTCTCCTTCTGCTTCGCATCATGCATTTGCCCAACAGGACTTGTCTGCTCTGGCCACTGAACTCCTGAGTATATTTTTTTTCCTAGGGATGCTTCAGCCCTCAGCCTTTATTTTAGGAAGATTCTCACTGTTACAATTCCTCCTTTGAAAAACCAAAAAACAAACAGCATTGCTTTGCCAGGAAAAGATCCCCTCGGCATGTATTAAAGAAGACCTAGTGAGCTATTCCTCTTGATGATCCTTCTGTCTCCATTAACAGTATGGTCACAAATAGGATTCAAATTCAAGATGCTCCTTAAATACCAACCCCCTGCAAGGAAGAGACAGGTGAACGAAGAGGATTTCAGCCCCTAGGACTAGCATGAGGTTGACCAGCCATAAAACCTACGGGCAATATGTTTGTTTGATGATTCAGCCTTAATATTTTTATGTTGCTGGGATAATGTCAGTGTTGGATGTGTCACCAATCTGTTCCCACAATTACAGTCATTTGAGCAGTTTGGAAGGCCTTTTTTAACAATGTTTCTGCCACGTTCTTGCTTCATCAGCCTGCTACAGCTCAATATCACATACAGAACATGGCAGGATAGGTTTCCCCTCTCTGTGTAAGAGGAGTCCATGTCCTCGCAGTGACAGAGCAAAGTATGAGAACAGCGAGACTGCAGGGGAAACAAGTGCAAGGTAGCTGCAGTGCCAGCATTGTTACTGATCTGACAGTTGTAAAACAAAACGTGTAAACAACATGCATGTTACGGTTTTTGGTTCATTTGTGTGTTCTCTTCAGGAAGCAAGCAGGAGTCTGAATTTGATGATAGACTTTTCATGTTGGATGAACCTGCACATACGAGCCTTTTCCAGGAGTAGCAGAAATGCTGCAGCCTGCTGAAAAGGGAAGTGGCCCCTCACCGATGGAGCAGGTTTTGGAGATGTTTTGTCATTGTTAGGATCATTCTGACTCCGTTTGTATGCTGCATTTGTGAGAAAGACTTTGGTTTCCCTTTTTGTTCCAGAAACTCTTTAGGTATTAAAAAATAGACGTGTTTTCATAGAATAGAATCATAGACTCACCAAGGTTGGAAAAGACCTACAAGACCATCCAGTCCAATCATCCACCTATCGCCGGTAGTTCTCACTGAACCATGTCTCTCAACACCACGTCTAAACGTTCCTGGAATACCAGGGTCTTGGTTCAAGCAGCCTGTGTGTTTGAGGTGGCAGGAGGCCCTGGCTGAACAGCACATCACCTTACACCGTGCAAACACATTTCAGGTTGTCCTGTGATGTTCCTGTTGTTTGAATCCACTTTTTTTATTTATTTTCTCAATTGTACACTTGTTAAGTGAGCATGTACTCTTAAGACACAGTATGAGAAATCAATGCTTCCCTACAGGAGGGAGACATGAGAGTCTACTATCATGACAGCTGGCCAGCTGAAATGGGAGCCGCTGGAGTGGCCTGGTTTGTTTGGGGCCATACAGTACGTCCCTCCTTGCTATCCCACATGTGTGCCAGGCAGTGTCCAGCTGCAGCTAGAACACGGTGCCTATGGAAAAGAGCCACTTCCTTGCTGTGTTGGCCATCTGAAAAAATGCTCAAAACAAGTTTACTCAGCCAATCATTAATCAATCTGTAATTACAGAAAGGAAAGGCAGTTCCTGAAGCTGAAAGAGACTGTGAATGCGGAGATCCCTGGTGCATTTATAGTACTGATTCATAAGCTCACAATGGTGAGAGAAGTTTTTATTGTAGGAACTCTGACACTGTTTGTATTTTCAGGAATGGGAAGTGATGCTTATCAGTTAGGCGGCAGATGAGACTCGAGCAAAGACCTGTCTGGATGAGGCTGGCACTGTCATTGCCACTTTTCTGAGAT
Source organism: Lagopus leucura (assembly GCF_019238085.1). Taxonomy (NCBI): domain Eukaryota; kingdom Metazoa; phylum Chordata; class Aves; order Galliformes; family Phasianidae; genus Lagopus; species Lagopus leucura. The sequence continues at coordinate 26,122,425 of NW_024962264.1, forward strand.
GAGAGATGAACCCTCACTCCACTTGAGCTGGCAAAGGCACTCAGTGCAAATGCATCACAGCACAGTGCTTTGTTGCTGCCAGACTCCCCTGAACAACACGCTGGCAAATTGGGAAGGGGATGAGAGGAGGAATACTGCATCCCCAGGGCCGCTGTGCAGCGTTGGGCTGATGTCCTTACCTCATCTCCAGACCCTTCCCAGAGGCATCATGGGCAAGCAGGGACAAGAATCAACTTTAAGACAAAGAAAGCAAAAATAAAAAAGCTGGCCCCTGGCACACCTTGTGTTTTGTTTTCTTTCAGCATATTTCTGTTTCCTGATGACAGCCTTGGGCGTGACGGCTGGTGCACATCGCTTGTGGAGCCACCGTTCATACAAAGCCAAGCTGCCTCTGCGGATCTTCCTGGCTGCAGCTAACTCCATGGCCTTCCAGGTGGGATTGTGGTTGCCTGTCCTCATTCTTTGCCTCCAGGCAGCTTTATCTCCTGTATGGGGATCACTTCAGCTTACAGACATCAAAAGTGAAAATATATCAATCAGCAGGAAGACACTGATGATGCACAATGCTGGCCTAGGGGACGCAGAGGTCCTTTCACCACCCACACAGCATCGCTTAAGAGGCAGCCCAGGAGCAATGGTTACTTAAAGATCAAGTTGAACATGCGTCGATCAGGGGCTCTCCTAACCCAGGCCAGGCCGCGCACTTCAGAGGGCAACACAGAAGCTTGTGTAAGGGCCAACCTCGCGCAGATATGTTGGCATAATCAGGTTTCTTTGTCTAGCCAGGCTTTGAGGGGTTTTCACATGCCCAGAAAGGAGAGCAGATGTCCTTTCTCACCATTGTAATTTCTCTGTTTGATGCAGCACTTTTCAACAGTATAATTTGAATACGTTACCAAGAAGTGTTTTTTGAGCTTTGTAATTCCTAATATGCAGTCTTAGACTTCAAAATCTTTCTGTAACACTCAGGTGGTTGTAGGAGATAGCCCAGAGCCAGGATAATGTGATGTGAACTTAGTTGCTCCTTTGGCTGTTCAAAAGAGTTATATGCATCTGTGCTAACATTACACTTATCTGGCTTGGCTGCCATTACCCCCTGTGGCACTGGGTACCACATGTGTGCAGTGCCCTGAGTTTTCAGCTTTTTCCTTTCAGAGGATAAAGCAAGGATGAATAATCTTTGATTTATCTTTCTAAGGTGGAGAATATCAATCTTGTTGGTTTCTTTGCACATTACAAAGAGCTTTTGTTTGAATATAGTGATATGTCCCATTTTACTGTGATTTCCACCTTAATTCTGACCATATTCCTGCTGCTTTGTGGTGCTTTGTTATTTCAGAGGTTTACAAAGCCTTTGCTCACTATGTTCAACAACCACTTTGAGTTATGAGCAACCCCCTGGTACTGTCCTCCTGTTTTATTGCGCGTCGTACCTTTCCTGTGTAGTTCGAATGAGTGTGTCAAGCTGAATTGCCACAAGCCTCATCATTGCTTCTCGCTATGGTTGTGATATGATTTTGAGGCAGTGAAGTACTTAAAAGTACCTCCAAGCTACTTTTGTGCAGCTTTGTATCAGAAGGAAAACAAAAGGCCAAACCACGCACTCTAAATTTTAAATAGACTGAAGCCTGCTCCTAACTATCATGGCATCCATGGCCTTCCCCACCACAAACAGGCAGTGAGCAAGTTCTCAGGTCCTTCTCCCTCCTGTTGGCTTGGGGAGGAAGAGGTAGCTTTGAGGATACTTGCAGCATACCTGGATGCTGCCTTCTTGAAGGACAGGAGCAACTTTTCTGCACAGTGATGACTTCATGGTGCATGAGGGTATGGGTGTGACATGCTGCATGTCCTCTGAAACACCATCAGATGCAGCAGTGTTTGCCCTGCTGCCTACTGCATTTTTCACCGTTTCTTTGTTACGCATCCCAGTTTGTCATGGGTTGGTCTGCAAGATGATGAAGGGATCTGCTAGTGAAACCTCTTGTCTGCATCACTGTCACAGCACGATGCTGACATTCTGCTTTGGTGAGGATTTCACTCCTGTGTTTACCTGAAACTTCATCAAGAGTGACACATTCCTGAAAAATGGTTGCTATTAATCACTCTCATTTACATGCACAATGCTGCACCTCTGGGTGTATGTATTGCCAACAGTTCTGGCCTCTGGCCTGTATTTCCTCTTAGCCTTTGTGTTTTTTAATTAGATGCAGTTCAGTTGTTTCACAGCTTTCCAGTCCTTTCATCTGGGGAATCACATTTTTGTCGACCCTGCAGGTGTTTTCTGCAGTGTGAGAAGCCAAGTTAATTTCTCACAGTATCGTTATCATTGCTTTGACCTGGTTACCTGTTGTGCCACACATAGTTCTATTAAGCATTCCTGTGACAAACTGCTCAGTAATTCCAGTTGAAAGATCATTTCTCATTAAGAAAGAGGACGCCTCCTAAGTGTGTTTCTTGCATAGCCCTGTTTTGTTTTTAAATGACTTGATCTTAGCATTTTGTAGTCTTATGGATACTCCCACTGAGGACTAAATCTGCCACTTGAAGCATTGCAGAGGCTTGTATTCCCTTTCGTTTCCCTGTAGGAGAAAGAAAAAAAAATGGCAGCAAGGTAAAAATCTGCTCTTGTTTAGGAGCTCAGTGATCTTGTTTGGTTTGCTTTGCTCCACTTGGTTTGCTTTCCCGTGCAATGGGCTTTTGTTCCTCACTTGTCTCCTGTGGGCTCTCTTAAAGATCACCTTTGCAATGCTGAGATTGAACTCTGACACATTTGAACCAAATTCTTTAGTTTCTATTTGCAGTCATTCCTGGAGTTCAGCAGCACAGGTGGCCTCTGTACATTCTCTCAAATGTTGGTAGCTGAGAGAAAGGAATGATCTGTTACACCTTGAGCACAGAGCTTTTGTTTCACTGAATACAGACCTTCACAATTGTTAGCTCAGGCATACTGTGTCCTCGAGTGTATCCTCTGTCTTGCCAGCTGCTGCTTTGTGGTTCTTGACAGACACCACAGATGGCTTCCTCGGTTCTGCTGGGACCAAAGCTGCTGTAGTTGGTGGTTGTGGGTGCTACTGCTGTTCCTAGAAGCAACCCAAGCCCTTCCTTCTTTTGGTATTACTGTCTGGAACCCTCTTTGGCTGTGCAAAGACAGAAAGAGCAGAGAGAAGGGCACTCAGCTAAGCATTCTCTGATTCAAGCTCACACTGTTGTATATTCAGGCACTAACTTTTTTTTTTAAATACTTTGGTACTATGAATTCACAGATGAGTGCGTGACCTGAGTTTTCCAAAGGTTTCCCTGTGATAATAGTAATAGCTCAGCAGTGCTGCAGAAACAAGACTAGCACAGGCAAACTGGGTGGATGAAATCTCTTCAGTCAAGTAAACTTAGAAAGCCTTGCTTCAGTTCTGAAATTGCCATCCACCCTTTTCTCCCTGCCATCCCCTCAGTGCCACTTGCAGTCCCCGGGGAATTCAGTGGCTTGAACCTGCTGACAGTTTGAGCAGAAGCAGGACTGAACTTAATTTGTATCTGATCTGCATTCAACACTGAGCTGCTCTTGTGGGCCTGGGACTCTTATTCCAGCCTGGCTGCAAATTCAAGACTCGTTTCCCACAAAGTAGGTACGTTTCATTTGATGTCTCAACCTTGTACACATCCCTGCAGACAAAAGAGTAACTTAAATGCCAGTTTTAATTGTGAGAGATTCATCCCTCAGAACAGCTGAGCACGTTCAGATCCTGTGTAGGTTAGCAGAAGGCACATGAAGCATTCCACAAGCTCTGTCCCATTTTCAGTGCTGTTTTTCTCCCTGGAGGGTGTCAGTGATAACCAGCCACAACCTTGAGTCACCAAGTGTCTTTGAAGAGCACCTGTGGATGTTTGATTGTCGTTCCCACGTGGGGAAGGAACTGTGGTGGTTCTGCAGGAGCAGTGCCCAGGCTTTCTGCTCTCACCCCCCGTGCTCTCTCTGCAGAATGACATCTACGAGTGGAGCCGAGACCACCGTGTGCACCACAAGTACTCGGAGACAGATGCAGACCCACACAATGCCCGCCGTGGCTTCTTCTTCTCCCACATCGGCTGGCTGTTCGTGCGCAAGCACAAAGACGTCATAGAAAAGGGAAGAAAGCTGGATTTCACTGATCTTCTGGATGACCCCGTTGTCAGATTCCAAAGAAAGTAAGTGGGAGTGTGTGGCCACCTTGTGGTGCTCGATGGAGGGGTCTTGACATGTCGCTGTGGCTTCTTCCTTGTTGGAACCTTTTCCCTTTGTCCCCTATGAGGTCTCTGCCACTCTGATGTCAGGCAGTAAGGCTGCCATCCCTCTGCCTGATACTGTGGCCACGCCTGATGCTCACAGCCTGTTTTGCCTAGCTTTGCTACGCAGGCAGCGTGCCCTGTTCTCATCTTTCTCCAAAATCCAGGGCTTGGTGGGAAAACAGCCACAGCAGAAGCTGCTGGGCTCTTGGCTTTCTGCTTTCATCATTGCAGTAAAAGCTGTAATCGTAACCTGCTTAAATGCAAAAGTGCACTTCTGACTGCAAACTCACCTTTGGCACTGTTGGGCCAGCTCAGACTGGCTTCCTCTCTCGGGACTGTCATCCGTTACAGGATTATTTGTCTCTCATGAGACTGAGTTCAAATTGCTTACGCAATCTGTGAGAGGTGGGAATTGAGCAGCATGCTGTGTCCTCCTCATGAGTAACTGCATAGTGGGCAGAAATGGAAGATGCTCCCCACCAGCAAGCATTTGGTATAGGTGCTCTGCAGACCACATATACCCATTTCTGAGCATTTTCTGAATAAGGGAAGCATTTGGTTGAGTCTGCAATCTGTGTTGCCTCTGCATTAGAGTAAGCTGTGCGCCAGCAGAATCTCCCCTTCCTCAGAGGAACTGCAGGAGGGAGGAACTGATTACCCTCCACTTTCTGTCACTTCTATTGGCTCAGTCAGCAGTGGGTGTTTGCAAAGGCTCCTTCACAGTTTGCAGCAGCACCTCTTGGCTGTGTTATGCCTTTGCCAAGATGACAGCATCCTGTGGGAAGCAGGCTCTGCTGCCTTGGTTGTGCTGCAGACTTTGTGTAGTGATGGTGTAGGTTTTGTGCAGCAAAGTTTTAGCAAATGCCTGTTCTTGGGATTTGAATTCAGGACTTGGGAGATTACTGACAAGTGCTGAACGTTGGGGTTTTTGCTCTGGTTTTGGGCCTTGGCTCTTCATCCCCAGCATTACCTGCTGCTTCAGGGTTTGGAGATCTCTTTGTGTCTGGAAAACGTAAAATGTGACTGCAGATAGCTGAAACTTTCTGTGCTGCACTGCTCCTTCCCCAGCTGTAGTATGCAGTACCTGGATCATCCTCTGGCTGCCCATGTAGGAGTTGGCACAGTTTTCGTGCTGGCAGAGCTGGGACATGCTCTGTTGCATGTACATTCTTTTTTTTTTTTTCCTCTCATCCAAGACTTTCACTTAGTCTTCTCAGTCATGGCAGCAGTCCATGAAAGTTCCTACATTCCTCATAGTCTACTGAGAGCCCTGACAGCCACACAAAGGCAGAGACCAAAAAGTCGCCCTGGTCACTGCCACACAACTGCTTTCTGCAGAGGAGGTGACTCTTCTGACACAGAGCCGGTGGCATGCCGGCCTGGCTGCTGGCTTTGTGCTCCTCCATGGCAAAGGCTTTTGTTGCTGTGAACTGCTAGGCTGTCTGTCTTCCAAGGCTGGGGAGGATGGCATGGCAGGACAGCCTTTCTGAAATAGAAAGCTGATTGCTAGCTTGCTAATAGCAGGTTGCTTGCTGTAAGCATTTCTGAGTGTTGTTTGGAAACAGTATTAATGATGCTAAAATCTGTCTTGAAAGGTAAAAAATAGGGATCACTAGCAGTCCTTTCCCTGACACTGTTCCTGATACATCAGCGTGGTCTCTCTTAGAAAAAACAAGCACCTTAAGCTCCAAAGAACTGGGTACAGCTAAGAGCTGCTGAGATGGAATTTCAGTTTGACATGCAAAAACAGGTTTTTAGGTCAAGCCTTTTCCTCCATTCTTGAATTTTGTTCTGGATTAGCAGCATTTTTTTTTTTTCTGGCATTTGTCCATAGTATCATAATAGTCATGATTGTCCCTTACCTAGCACTTTCTAACCCCCACATCTTCTAGTGCCTTTCAGTGCAGGTGAGTAGGTGAGTACTCACCCCACTGGCTTTAGAGAGGACAGGAATGACAACAACCATCCCTTGTAGCTCTCAGTAGCTGCTTATGGTACTGAGTGCTCGCCAAGGCTTTGCACACTCAGTAGATGTGGAGGTTTTGGGTTTAGAGTATACCAGCGTGGCCAGGATTGTCACAACAGATAAATGCTCTGACATTTATCATGTCAAGAGACAGGTGACTTGGTTGGAACGATCTGATTCAAACCAAAAACCCCACCAGCAGGAAGCAGTCCCTCTGCATCCCCTTGGCTCCAGTCATGTTCTTCTGCTCTACAGCCATCAGCCAACTGTTCTCACAGGCACTTGCCTTACCCTGCCATCATTCCCACTACAGCACTGATGTCTTTTTGTTTCTTTCTAGGTACTACAAGAGTTCGGTCGTGCTGATGTGCTTTGTGATCCCCACCGTTGTGCCATGGTACCTCTGGGGCGAGAGTCTGTGGAACGCCTACTTCCTCGCCTCCATCCTCCGGTACACCATATCCCTCAACGTCACCTGGCTGGTCAACAGCGCCGCTCACATGTACGGCAACCGCCCTTATGACAAGTACATCAATCCCAGGCAGAACACCTTTGTCACTCTGGGAGCCATTGGTAGGTGTTGCAGGCCTAGGTAGAGGCTTGCAAACTGAGAGCAAATTCTGTTCTGCTGCACCTTGGTTGGGGTTTGTGGGCACCTGCAATTAGCCACCGCTTTGAGGTAGGGCTTGGAGGAGGCAGCATGTGCTGGAAGAAAACTCCATTGTTCTGCTAAAAGTGGACTCTGCTATTTGATGGGTTGCCAGTCGCCCCTCTTGAAGCTGTTGTGGCCAGGCAGGGAAAATCAAAAGTGCTGAAATGGGACCAGTTGTGGGTGTGCCGCAGAGATCAGACAGAGGTGCAGCATAATGTGCAGTGGGGTCACGGCTTTGGGTTCCTGAGTTCCTTAGTGTGCCAGCCGTGCAGTCTCCTAACACCTTCTCTCTTTCCCAGGTGAGGGTTTCCACAATTACCACCACACTTTCCCCTTCGACTACTCAGCCAGCGAGCTGGGCCTGAAGTTCAACCCCACCACCTGGTTCATTGACTTCATGTTTTGGTTGGGGTTGGTCACTGACCGGAAACAAGCTCCAAAGGAGATGATCCAGGCACGCAAGGAAAGGACTGGAGATGGCAGTGCTTGAAGAGTAATGCTTCTCTGTGCGTCAGCACCGTCGCACGCTGCTCAGAGTTATTTTCCTCTGGGTAAAATTAGTTTTTTTCAGATGGGTTGAATTTATTCCACGGGAATAGATTCAGCTCTGACTTTTCTTCCTTATTAGCTGTCTTATGTCCAAACTTCAGACTATTAAACGTCAAAATGTTCTATATTATTTAATATTAGAGTTAAACTAATTTTAGTCACTGTAGATTATGTCTGAAATACGTTGTAATTTGCTTGTTCATGGTTAAACGTTGCAGTTTGGAGGAACTAATTATCCTTTCAAAGTGCAGTTAGGGGGGAATTTGTTTCTACTATTAATCAAACATGCTTTTGAGACGTGTTTCTGGGAGGGGACAGGGCAGGACAGGGCACAATGTGCTGTTCCAGCTACAAACCAATGGTAAGGAACAGGAAGAGCACCAAGAAAAACAGGATGTCAAAGGGGAGAAATCAGCCTAAAATTAGTCAGCTGTTAGTTTGAAAATCTGCTTTCTTCTTTTTGTTAGCCCTGTTAGCCAAACCGACGCGCCGCTGTCTTTGCTAAATATGAAAACCATTTACTGCTGAGCAGGCTTTTGTGTTGAAGATACAGGCCAAAATACAAACTGACGCTATGTTGAGATGATTCCTTTGTTGTTGCACACACATTGTAATTTGTAAAGATATAGAGCTCAACAGTGTCTTAAACCAAAAGAAGCTTCAGTTTTGATGTTTGGAGACCTGAGTTATATTCTAACCAGTCATGGCCATGAATGCATGCATATTGTAGCTCCTTTTGCACAAGAGGCCGCTAACATTTTTTTTTCTGCCTCTGACTTGTGGGTCTTTGAAAACTGACCTTTATCAAAGTCAGAGTCTCTATTAAAATTTCAGCTGCATGCAACATCTATTGGTTTCTGAGCAAAATATAAAGACAGTTATGTAGCTTCTGAACTAAATGGTTGCCTTGTTTAAAAAGGAAAAAAAAAAAAAAGGAAAAAAAAAAAGGAAAAAAAAAAAAAAAAGCATGCGGAGTTAATGGAACATACAGCCCTTAGTGTTAGATGTTAGCCAGTGCAGGAGAAAGGCTTCGTACTGTCAGCACTGGAGCACTTTTGAAGATAGAGGGCATGATTCTCATTTATAAAGCAGGTCGCCGCCTTACGCCTCGCTAGGGGGTGCTCGATTCAGGCTGCTCGGCCCCATGCCTGGAGCACGGCAGTGGCTCAAGGTAAGTGAGACTCAGCCCAGGTATTTTCAGGAAAGATGTAGAGTTTAAAAAAAAGAAAAAGAAAAAAAAAAAAATACAGCAACAAAACCACAGTTAAAAATCGATTCTTTTTTTTTTCTCGTTTCTTGTTTTTCAAATGTTGCCATATGATATAAGAGTTGTCTTTATTCTGTATTTCATCCAGCAGGTGTTTTAACAGTGTTAATTTGCCATTAATGATGTTAAACTCTTGAGTGTTTTACAATAAACAGTTATGAATTAGTCTGGCCATTGTGTTTTGTTTGGAAACGTCTCCAGCAAAGGGCTGAGTTTGTCATCTGTCAGAAGTACAGCACTGTTACATTTTGTGTTTCCAGCTATTCTATTAGAGCAGAGCATCTGCAGGTATCTACCCCCTTCGTGTGTGTGTGTTCCTCCTCAGTGGAAGGGGACTGTTATCAAACAGAAGGGCACCACGAGATTGGATTGCTTCCTTGTTCCCGATGCAATTTGCTGAAAGGCCTGGGCTGTGCCAGAAGTGTGTGTCTCAGAGTGTATCTACCTGCATCTGTGGCCCTTGGCACAGGAATTGCACATGTGATGGGAGGCGTCTCACTGCTGCCCTGTGCAGAAAGCTAGGAAGTTTCCTACTTCCTACACTAGGAAGTGTAGGAGTGTCAGGAGCATTGCTTCTCTCTCTGAGTTTGATGGGCTGCAAAAATCATTGATCACTGATGCTGGAGACAGGCTTGGAGGTGGTGTTTGAGTGTAGAAGTGAAGCAGGGAAGATACAAATGCATCTTACTGGTTCTTCCTTCGTTTTGTCTATGTAGTTTCCTGTCTGGAGAACTGCAGTGAAAGCACTTTGCAGCTGCTTACATACACATCTTCCTGCTGATCTTTGACACAATGTAGATCCCTTTTTTTTTTTTTTCTTTTTTTTTTTTTTTTTTTTTTTTGTACTGCTATTACTTGGACTTCCCGAAGTTGATTCCTGTAAGTTCCTGTGCTGTAAGAAAAGAACAACAACCGGCCCGCAAAGTGACACTGGCTGTTCTCAGCCTGACCACTTGAGATTTTAACAAGGTAACAGCTGTTTTCCTTGTAGCTGTGCTTGAAGCAACGCCAGTTCCAGTGGGACTCAGGGATTTGAGACCTTGGAACTGTTTGCAGTTTAGCTGTGATTTTGAAAAACAAAGGTAAGCCATCATTTGGAAATGTAAAGATCCTCTATCAAATGCCTTAGGCATGAGCTTGTAACTTCCTCAGCTCTACTTTCACTACATGGTGGAGCCAGTAAAAAAAAATATCATTTATCCTTTGCAGGAAAAAATGATGTTTCCCAAGTAAACGTCCCAATTGTGAGTAGAACTCAGGTACCTCCCTGGTATGGAAACAATCTTGGCTGCATTCTTTCGTGTGGTCTCCCTCAGTATGTGGGGTTGCAGGACTGTAGCTTCATACAGTGCAGCAGGGAAGCTGTGGAGTGTCGCTAAGGCAGGAACAGCATGTGCTGCTTTCCTCTTCAGGAGTGTTTTTGTGTTGAGAGTTTCAAGGCTGTGGGCTCTCACATTCAGCAGAGGCTGAGGACAAGAGGAAATGGTTTTAAACTAAGACACGGGAAGTTTAGATTAGATATTAGGAGGAAGTTTTTCACGCAAAGGTGGCGATGCACTGGAACAGGTTGCCAAGGAGGTTGTGGATGCCCCATCCTTGGAGGCATTCAAGGCCAGGCTGGATGTGGGTATGAGCACCCTGGTCTGGTGGTTGGTGACCCTGTACATGGCAGGGGGGTTGAAACACGATGATCATTGTGGTCCTTTTCAACCCAGGCTATTCTATGATTTTATGATTTTTGCCAGAATAGGTGAGGCTCTGAGAAAATGTAATGTTGATTCAGATATCATTTGTTCCTTCCCACAGAAGAAACCCCCAAGCAGGTCTTCTCCTTTCTGTCCTGAGTAAGCTCAGATAAACACTCTGCATGGGCTGGGACTTGGCACGTAATTGAAGGAGAGCTTCTGTTGTAACTTCCAGTGTGTAGTTGGTTACACAAATATTGATGAAATCCCATTAGGGCTGTGGTGTAACACCATGGTCAGGGTACAGAACCAAGCATAACTGGAACAAAGCTGAGGTTGTGGCTGCTGATTACAGCGGAGCTTCCAGGCTCTGTTTCACCCCATCTGCACTTCTGTTGGGTGTATGGGCTCTGCTACGTTCAGACAATTCCCTGGAGAAGGGGGTGAACAGAAGCAAAAACCCCCTGGTGTCAAAGTTGCACCTGGAAACAGGCTCAGCGGAGAGCATGAACTCCACAGCTAAGAAATTCATCAGGGTTCACTTAACAGCTTCTGAAAGGCAGCCAAGTGGAGCAGAAAGCTCGTGTGTGAACTCCTGCCCTGCAGCCCTGCTGCTGTGCTGGGGAAAGCCAGAGGCAATCCTGCCGTGTGCCATGGGGTGCTGGGCACTGTGCCATGGTCCTGCACGGTGCTGAGACACAGAACTCCAGCACAGGTGCCTTGTGTGGGCAGTGGATGTGTGGGCAGGATGTGTGTCTGCTACTGGGGCTCAGCGGTTGATTTTCAGGCGGGGCAATATTTGTGTCCCTATCTCACCCTGCAGCTTGTGCCAAGCAAATGCATTCCCCCTGGCTTAGGCTGATAATTTCTTGGATCCAGAAACTATCAGCTAACCTTCCTGAAAACCAGCCCATCAGATGGGAAATGTGCTCTGGCCTTTGGTATTAAAGCAGGCAGTTGGGAAGGAGGATCCTAGGAATAAGCCACTCTTCTGAAAGGTCAGTGTCCATCGGAGCCCTGACCATGCTGTCAGTGCAGTGATGTCACTACAGGCTTCAGTCAGCTGATCTGGGGTGTTTGCATCCTGGAGGGCTCTTGATGTGCAGGGATTTGTGAAGGTTGATGATGTATCAATTGCCACGTTGTGGCCCTCAAAACACGCTCAGGTTGGACCTCAATATTTTTGCTCCTGGGCTGTTCTGTAGCTGTAGTATCACACAAAAAGGGTCTCACAGGAAGTTATGGGGCTCCTTTTCTCAACCTCTAGGAATCAAGGTCTAATTTTCCTTAGGATCTTCCTTTGATGTAGAGGCAGTAGAGGAGCTGTTTGCTCCTCCACATAAGCCCAAGTGCCAACCTGCCACCACAGCATGGGTTCAGCAGTGCCCAGTCCCTGAGCTGGAACCCCAGGCTTCCAACAGCTGCACACATAGCAACTGCAGCCTCACTAGATAAGGGAGAATGGGAGGAATTGGACCTACACTGGAATTGGGCCCAGCACAGGTGAATCCATTCCTCTGTCCCACACCAGATGCATCCCTAAAGATCAAAAGCAAAGTCTGCAGGTAGGACAGAAGTACAAAAGCCCTATGGTGGGCTTTGGAAGATGCCTGAGGGAAAGCTGCAGTGAAAAACATAAAATACAGAGGTGAACTGATGCTTATCAGAGCTGATAAGCACAATATTAACTGAGGGTGATGGTCACCTTAGTCACTTCCACTTGCTGCTCCAGTCTCAAACCCTAGGGACTTTTTCTTGGTGGGGGATAGTGTGGGCAATTTGAGAAGAGCTTGACTTGGAGGACTGGGACCCGGGGATACTTCTTAGGGTTAGGGGGGTGTTCTGCAGGCAATGGTCCCCCCAGCAAACCTTGAGCATGCCTGTTGCTCCCACCAGCAGGTGCGCACACTCAGATGGCACATGTTTAGCAGCAAGGCATTTGGAAAAATGAAGTCTATCAAAATATTTTAAAAGCTGGATGAAGGAACAGATGGCTTTGATGAGAGCTGATCTGGCTAACAAAATGAGGGCTATCACTTAAGCTGAGGAACAGTTGCTCAGGTGCTGTATTTAGATGTGCCGCAGCTCTGAGCGATCCGTGGCCCCTTCCTCCCACCCCCAGTGCTGGGTGGGCGATGCTTCTTGTCCAGCCCTGCTCCAGTTTGGGAGTGGAAAGAAACAGGATGGGAAAACCAGGTGCTATATCTATTTTCAGAACACATGCATGTCCCAGGAATGAAAACAAATGCTGAGCAATTCTCTTTTCTTCCTTCTTTCTCTCATATTTACCTCTTTCCCTGGAGAAGAGCCAAGCAAAATGACAGCCAGCCTGCAATGGTCAAACCATCCCTGACAGAGGTTACCTTTGCTTCACCTTGAGCTGTGGTGAGGTCTGTGAAGTGGGGTTTGCTATGTGAAAATCCTCTTGTGTGAAAAATAGCTTTGAGGCAGATCCTGACACATAATGTCAGGGCAGAAGGACTCTTGCTCCTCCTCTGTATTGTGAGCCTCCTCTGCATCATGAGAGGAAGGTGGGCACAGTTTGGTCCTCACCAAGAGCACTGATGTGGTGAAGCGTGGTCAGGGATCACCCACGTGCTGCAAGGCGTCAAGAGGAGGAAAACTGTGATTCTGAGCACTTGCATGTATTGGAGCTGGTCTCCTTTCTGGGGTAGGTAAATTACCAGGCAGGTTCCCCATTGTCCAGTAGGAAAAGCCCAGTGGAAACAGAGGCAGGATGAGTCTAGTATGCATGAACTGGCAATTGGGATTGTTCAGTCTGGAGAAAAGGAGGCTCAGGGGAGACCTTGTTGCTTCCTACTTTTCTCTGACAAGAGGTTGTGGTAAAGTGGGGATTGGCCCCTTCTCCTGGGGATCAATGATGGGACAACATGAAATGGCCTCAAATGGCACCAGGGGAGGCTCAGGTTGGATATTAGGAATAATTTTTTCTCAGAAAGCAGTGAGGTACTGGCACAGGCTGCCCAGGGAGGTGGTGCAATCATCATCCCTGGGAGTGTTGAAGAACCGTGGAGATGTGGCACAGAGGGACATGGTAGGGATGGGTGTGTGGTTGAACTGCGTGATCTTAGAGGTCTTTTACAACCTTAGTGATTCTGTGATTCCACGACCGATGTCTGATGGTGAAGACCAAGATGAGACAAAGGTGGGATGGAAGGCCCTGGAGGCACATCAAAGAGATCTCACGGAGCAAGCTGTAAAGGTGATGCACTGAGGGACGCAGCTCCAAAGTCCTCGTGCCCACGGCCCTCCCCACCTGGAGGAGCAGCCCTGCAGCCGCCGCCGCTCTGCTGTGGCCCATCCCACACCGCACGCTCCCACCTCCGCGCGCTGCCCTGGGGATGTGTGCTTTTATGAAGCCGTGATGAATTTCTGAAAGCTCTTGGTGTGCCACCGGCACCCTGCGTTTCCCAGCACTAGGAGGGACGCCACCTGCTCAGAAAAGAGCTCCTACCAACAAAATATCTCAAGCACTCGGGAGTTTACCGAGAACGAAATTGCTTTAAAACCCCGTATGCCGCATTGTTTCCCTTCCAGCTTCTGCTGGCGGCAGGGTCGAAGCGACGGGTCTTCCTTTCCGTTTGGAACCAGCGGGCTGCGGCTCTCACTCCTTGGCAGCTCCGCACAAGGCTCACTTGCACCTCGGACGCTTAAGCCAAAGGTGACCGATCCCAAAACCCCCCCGCAGGGGGCCGTGCCGCCGCCAGAGCCCCGCCTGGCCGAGGCGGGGACGGGGACGGCGACAGCCCAGCCCCTCCTCCCGCCTCTCTCCTTCACCCTCCCCCGGCCGCTGCCGCCGTCGCCGCCGGGAGCGGAGGTTGAGGAGCAGCCGCCGCCCTCAGGTAGGAGCCGCCCGCCCGGCGGCCGCGGGTGGCCGTTGGCGGCGCGCGCCGCGCCTCGGGGCCGAGCGGGGCTGAGCCGTGCGTGGCTGCGCTCCTCCTGCGGAGCACCGGCGGCTCTCGGAGCGTCCGGCCGGCGCTGCAGCCTCGCGGCGCGGCCAGTTGCACACGTTTGTCTCCTTCCAGCAGCCCGCTGTGACGCGAGACCCCGATGCCAGAAAGGCGGGCCCGGCCCAGGACTGCTCCCAGGCGTCGCCTCCGGCTATAGCGCGGCCTCTCAGCGCCGTCCCCGCGTGGCCCGTGAGTACCGTGTGCCGGCCGCGGGCAGGGCACGGCCGTTCGGAGCGTCCGGGTTGTGCGCAGCCCCGGGGTTGGCGGTGTGTTGCCGTTGGGTTGGTCGTTCTCCCCCGGCTGTGAGGCAGGGAGAGTCGTTGGTCGAAGGCAGCTGCTGCGGGGTTGCTGGAGCGTCCCCTACCCATCCCCACGTGTCGCCTGGAGGCGGCCGTACCTTTTCCCATTCCTCTCTTAGGAGAACGGCATTTGGGTGCTGCATGGCCTGCGGCTGGGTGCTGGAGCATCCCGCCCTGCTGATGGATGGCGGGTTCGCGTAGTGCCGCCGTTTTGATCTTTATTGACCAATTCCTGGCGTGCCTTATCTCTGTCACTGCGCGCTCAGGACCTTGAGATGAATCCAAAAGGGCTCTGCTTTGTTGTGCTGGCATTGGTAGCTTGTGGGTGGTGCGTTGCGTCAGGTGCCTCTGTGTGTCCCTCCACTCACGGTGATCAGGCTTCGAGAGGCTGCAGTTATTCTCACTTGTGAAAAGCAACAGAAAGCTGTAGCGGGCCCTCCATTTAAAGCCAACAGAGACACCAAAATACAGCCTTGGTTTGTGTTGCTCCCCTCGGCTGCTGCCTAGCGTCCTTTCTTTATGCCTTGCTGTAGAGTTGGAGCAGTTTCCTCCTTCTCCCAGCACTCTTGGCTCTGTGGCTATTCTCTGAAATGACTCAGTGGCCGGCTGTTGTGAAATGCCTCCTGAAGGAATGCTGCTCTGGCGTGTCATGCAGCTTGCGAATGGGCCCTTGAGATGCTTCTGCATGTCCTCGTCTTTAGAAATATTTGCAACTCCATTAGCGTGGCAGTGTTGTCCTTCCTTGCATTAGCGTCTCTTGGCAAAGTCAACTCCAGGAAGAGCCTGTGACGTTCTTGGCAGATGAAATTAAGATGCTTACATTAAATGAACTCGTGGCAGGATAGGTTTGGTGAGCTGCCCGCTGTTATTGAATTGCCTACATTAGAGGAACAGGAGTTTAATTGCATGGGGGAGTACCATGGGGCAGTGACAGCAAGAACAAAGCGAATGGCTGATCGTGTGAGCAGGTTTAGGCATGAGAACTGGGATGGAGACAGCAGAGAAAGCCTATGCTGAGGGAAATCCCTAGGATCCCCAGGCTGGATGTGGCTCTGGGCAGCCTGGTCTAGTGGTCGGTGACCCTGCCCATGACAGAGGGGTTGAAACTAAATGATCATTGTGGTCCTTTTCAACCCAGAACATTTCGTGTCTTCTGCAGCAGCAGCCTTTGCTGCTCTGCACCCTGTCCTGAAATAGCAAGGTTCCTGTGATGCCAGCCTGAGGCCTTGTGTCAGGAGGGACTGGAAAAGTGTGGTGTGTGCTTTGGGGACAGCAGGCTGCCTCTGGCTGGGTTAGCTGCCCCACTGAAAACACCTTTTTGTCAGCCCTGGGAGCCCGTGTCACTGCAGGGCCATTGGTTGCCTAAAGCTTTCCCTTTGCTGCAAACCTTAGAAATTAAAAGGAGATGACAAAACAGGTGCATGCAATTCCAAAAAGCCTCTCGAAGTTGGTGTATTTATTTGGGAAATCATGGGACTGCTGAGATGGCTGGTGCCATCATCTGGAGTTGACAGCTCAGATTTGGCATCACTGGTGGCAGCAGCACAGAGCAGAGCTGCAGAGGGGAAGGTTGGCTCAGCATCATCCCCACAGAGCAATTAATTCTCCAGGAAATGGTTTCTACATTCCCCGAGGGGAATTTAGGTTATTTTTCCCACTTAACATTTTATTTTGGCTCAGGGGAGGGTGCTGACTGCGTTCCTTATTCTCTCATCCCTGGCTGCTGATGGTGGTGCTGGTGGCCTCTCTCTTGAAGACATGATCCTAAGACCAAGCAAGTTACTGCAAAGGCTGAGAATGGTCTCAGTTGAACAGCAGTGCAGGGTTGGCATGTGCTAACCTTTGCTAAGAGGTGAGGTGCCACGTAATTTAGTTCTGCAGCCAGCCAATGCAGCAGGGTGCAAGTGTTACATACCCAAGCAAATCTTGATTTTAAACTATTCTCAGTCCACATAGAGATTGCTGAACATCCTCAGGCATGCATATGACGTGCCATTGAACAACACTAGAAAGTGTCTGGTCCAGCCATTGCCTCCATGCCCTACCTTGGAGGGGGCACCAGGGGTACGTGCACTCCTACCTCAGCACAGTGCCCATGTAAGGAGCTGCAACAGCAGTGATGTCCTTCCCAGCTATGGACTGCTGCCCCCATCCCCATGTGCTGCCCTTGGCACTGCCTTGGGAGACAAGCCCTGTTCCACCTGCCTTTCCTCCCATCAGACAACACTGAAGTAGGTTAGGAAGGTTGTGATTTCTTGGCAGAGAGGCGCATTGGAAGGCACAGGAGCTGTGGTAAGCCGGTAATGAAGACAAGTGTTATTTCCAGTATGTGCTGTAGTCGTGTCCGTGCATTCTTTGTACCTTCCTGAGGGGGAAGGGTAAGCAGCAAGACCTACTATCTTTGAGCTGAAAGAATTGTGCTGCCTTGGCTTAGTCCAGTAGAAAGCAGGAGAGCTGCACTAGCAGCAGTTACCTCGCAGAGGAAACGTGGGCTTTAACGGGAGGTGACATCTACCTGCTTGCTCCCCTCCAGCAGGATGGGAACAAGGAGCTCAGCTGCAGTTATGGGATGCCACTGCATATTTATGGGCTGCGGGAGAAAAAGGCGAGGGCACTGCTCATAGAACAGCTGCAGCTGGAGCAGCAGGGGCCATGGGGAACCGGAGTCTTTTGTGCAGGGAGTGGAATAGAGATGAGATGGGTGGGGGAATGTGCTCCACCCACAGCAACAATTTCTTCTGTTCTGCTGCACCATGCTGAAGATCCATCTACACGCAGGAGCTGATTGCTCGCTACACTGAAGTATTTAATGCTTGCGTGGCTTCGTGCTCCCTGCATGCAGTTTCCTCTGCTCCCAGGCCAGGGAAGAGATCTTATTTTCTAGCTTATCCTTCTTTCACGGTTTGTGATTCAGCCTCGCTTGAGCCTTATGGTTTTATGTAAGCATGGCATGGCTCGGGGTGTGATGAGCCCTCTGGCCTCACATCAAATGGTGCTGTGTTGTGCCCCTCCAGCAATGTGCAGCATGCAGGAGGGTGGCACAGCTGATGTAGGGCTGCTGCCCTTGGGAAATCAAAGTGGGTGCTGGAGCGGAGAGCCTCCTGTTGTTCGCTTTCTGTTTGCATCTCTTGGCTGTGCTGATGAATCAATGCCTGAAGGAATGTTTGTGCAGGACAACAGAGTATGAGGAGGTATTTGATCCATTGTCAGAGGGCTCACAGGGTATACAAGGTATTCTGTGTTTGGTGCCTGGCAGCATCGTGGCACTTCTGAATTGCATGCATTGCAGGAATGGTCCCAGCGTCTCACAGCCTTGCCCAGTGGGATCTTGCCTGTAGGACAAATACTTCCTCAGGAGAGGATGTGCACAGCATCCTTAAGGCCCATGCAGCATTGCACAGCATCAAGAGCTGGTCCTGTTTGTCACACCTCATTCTGACAGCACTTGAGCTTGGCTCCCCTTTGGGAGCATGCAAACAGCATTTTTAGCTGATTGCCGTAGCTAGGATGGGAGCTGGTCGTGCGCTTTGTGGGGGTGAGGAGAGAACATGTGCATCCATCTCCCTTTGCTCTGCGGACTGTGCCGATATGATGTGTATGGAATGGGTAATGATCACGGGAGGGAGGCTGTGCTGCCACGTGCCTCTGGAAAGGAGCAAGGAGTGAGAGCTGTGGGTCTCGTGGAATGACCTTGTACAAACTGCTTCAGGAGAATGCTTTGAGAACTACCCCTGTTCTCTAGGTGCTGTTCTCTAGGAATCACAGAATCACAGAATGGCCAGGGTTGGAAGGGACCTCAAGGATCATGAATCTCCACCCCCCCACCATGTGCATGTCTGAAAAGAGTTTCCCTGCTGCAGACTCTCTGTTCTTTTGCAGCGCAGCAGCTGCCTGCATTTTGCAGCTTAGCCCCTCACACCAGCTATAGTGGTGGGTAATGCTGGCAGTGCTACTGAGCTGCCTGTTGTGAGGTTGGTCTTGGTCCCTGCTGTGGGGATGCTCTTCTGCTTCCAGCATGGGTTGGGTAAGGGGTCTGATTGCCTGTGCCCTCTTCTTACTTTTACTTTCTACTTCACTCTTTGTTTCTAGCAGGTATGGACGGGAAGAAATGTAGTGTGTGGATGTTCTTACCCCTTGTGTTTACCCTATTTACGTCAGCTGGATTATGGATAGTGTAAGTTACCTGCTGCACTTCGGAGGGTGAATCTGTGCGGGATGCTTGAGTTTCTGTGGGGCTGGAAAGGCACTTGAGAGGGTCAGGGGCCAGTCCATGGAGGAGCATGTGCATTTCCCTGAGTTTCTGTGCTCCCCAGCCAAGTTTCTGACCTTTTCTTCCTCATAGCACACATTACTGGGAACTGCCTAAAAAAACAGGAGGCCAAGTTGCAGAAATTTCCCTCCATCACCTTTTCTGTAAATGATTCAGCAGAGCTCTTGGAGAAGTGCTCAGGCTCTGCTTTGGGATGAAGAGCCCAAACATGGAGCATACAGCCCCATACGGACAGCCTGCCAGCAGCATAATGCTGATGCCTCGCTTTTCTCAGCAGCCCTTTTTAACAAAAGACACACAAGGTGTGCTTTTACCCAAGTGGGCTCCCCCCAGGCATGCAGGCAGACAACTGCAGCATGAATTTGGGAGTGAGAAGTGTGCCATCAGCAGCTCTGCTCAGCCCGAGAAGTGCTGTATTGTAGGATGTGACTTTGGCCATGGATCTGAAGATGTTTTTCAGCAGCAGGAATAGCTTAAGCTGTTTATCTGAGCCTATTGCTGCTAAAACAGCTTTTGTGGAGGAAGCAGAGTGAACCAGGTGAATCAAGTGATCCAGATTCAAGATGAAAATGTTTCCTTGGGTGATTATTTTTAGTCCGCTTTGGTGATCTGCTTCTCCACATGGTCATGCAGAGCAGATGTAACAGAAAGGCAGGCAATGGGCTGGGAAACAAAGCTGCCTGCTTGAGCACTGGCTGCCTCCTTAGGTTCTGATTTTGCCTGACCTTGTGTCAGTGGGCTTTAAGGTACTTAACAGATTGAGTGATATTTGGAATAGAAGCCAGAATGAGGTTTGAGGCTGTTTGTGTCTTTTTTTTTTTCCCCTCACAGATACTTTATAGCAGTGGAAGATAACAAAATTATTGCACTAAATATACCGGAGAGGTAAGAGGGGTCTGTGGGCTTTGCTTTAATTAGTTGTTTTGTTAAAATAATTGATAAAATGGAAAAGAAGTTCTTAAATCTTAATTTCTGTGCGCTTGTGTCTTGTAGGAAACCTGGTTCCAAAAGGCCACCTTATATAAGGTGAGTGATTTTTATTTTTTTTTTTCCTCTTATGGTTCTGATGAATAGCTGTTGTTCACACGTCTTTTGCCATCCTGGAGTTACAGTGGTACGCTTTGTTTTCCAAGTATTGCAGGTGATGCTCCTCCTGCGAGCTGCGTGTTTAGCCAAGTCATGAACATGGCAGCGTTTCTAGGTAGGAACCACAAGGAGAATTCTTTCTTTCTCTCTCGTAATTTATTGTAAGAAGTCATTGAAACATAAGTAATAGCCAATATGCGTCGTTCTTAGATCTGCTGATGTGAAATCCGTTACGCTGTGATTGCTGATGATTAAGCCAGGATTGTTTTGGCTTCATTTGTAGAAAGACAGAACGAGGCTGGATACGTTTGAGCTTCATTAGCCTTGAAGCTGTGTGATTGTTCTTCATTGCGTGGTGGGTTTCTGTTCTGTGCTACGAATTTGAATATCTCCATGCCATAATCTTACAACTGCAACAACTTATTATGCAGAAGTTGCCCTGCACCCCCACCCCTTCCCAAATTCCATTATTGAAGCTGTGAGAGCTCACTGGCTTCTTCCAGCAGCAGGTGTTAAAGGTAAAACACTCCATGTTAAATAGAAGGAATATCTGAAAAGTACAAATGCTTGGAAAAAATATCTGCATTAGGCTTTTAGAGTGTTTGCTACCGACACCTTTACTTATTTTGAACAAATTATCTCAAACTGAAGCGGACAAATGATTATTTTAACTTGTGCTTGCTCTTATTTAGTAGTTCTTGCGCTGATCTTATCCTTTGTGGGATGCTTTTTGGTGCTGCCAGTTTGGCTCTTTCTGCTGCTGCTATCAGCAAAAGACAGGATATTTCCTTTCTAATTCTGAGAAATTGGGTTGAGTTGAGCTTTGAGGTGAATCCATACCAGTGTGTGTACAAGTAAGATCCCTTGACAATCTCAACCTGCCCTAACAAAAATGCAGCTTGGTAGTGCAAAATCCAGTGTGATGAGTTTCATTGTGAACCCTGACTTGAACTTCCTTGTTTTCAAATATCACTTCTGGGGGGAGTGTTGGCATCCTTTAAGTTTGTTTTCGTGTGGCACTGTTAAAAGGTCAGACCTTGCTTATCAAGCCAGGGTCTCAGTTATTATAAACAACTCTGCTTCCAGCTTGTGGGCTGTATGGAATGGCAGGGACTGTCTTGGTGCTGTGATCTGAGTAGACGTGAGGACAGAGTCACCTGAGCATGGGAGCAGGTGCTGTGAAGCAGGGCAAGAGCTTTTTGAAACCCAGCTCTACTGTCTGTTTTCATCACTGCTTCTCCCTGTTGCTAGAAGAAGTGAAACCAGGGAATCTCCTGACTGCAGATGTGTTTTTATGCTGTCTCTGCTTTATGGATGAGGCCAGGCTGGCCACAGTAGGTAGGATTGCTCTACTGCATTGGGGTGCTTCATGGCTGCCTTGAGCTCATGCCTGTGTTGACTTTGCCACTAGAGAAGAACCAGCAGAAACCACTAAAGCCAGAAACATTAGCATTTGTGGAAAATCAAAATGGCATGTAAAGCAGGAAGGTGACTTTTTAATTCCCCTTTGTCAATCTTGTTGTCGTTTTAAGAAAAGGTCACATGGTTTCACAGGGACCGATATCTCTCTTTTGTAAGGCTCATATGCTGTAGAAATAACAGTAGAAAAGTGCAGGTGAGCCCCATTAGTCAGAGAGTAACTGCCCCTCGCAGTTAGCAGAGGATGGAAAACAGCTGTGAGCCCAGCCAGGTAACTTCTGCAGCACATTTTACCTAATGACCTACTTTGTGCTCTTTCTTTCTTTCTTTCTCAGCACTTGTCGTTGCTGTTCTGCGCTTCATTCAGCTGAAACCAAAGGTGCTGAACCCTTGGCTGAATGTCAGCGGCCTGGTGGCGTTGTGCCTGGCCTCCTTTGGGATGACCTTACTCGGCAACTTCCAGGTACTGCACGCCAGGCTCACGTTGCTGTGTGTGTGTCATAAGGCTCCTGCTTTTTAAGCAGGTCAGCCCAGGTCTTTGAACTACATATGTCTGGTTGTGCCCCAGTCCTCCTCATACCCACTGTGCCAACTCTGCCTGCTGCTTATTGTGGCTCCAGAACATGCGGAGATGAAGGACGGTGGTAATTGTTCATATATTTCATGCATGCTTGACCTGCTGAGAGCCAGAGCAGGGAGCCTTGTGAATCTCCTGAGCCCTGGGGTTTGGCGCAGATGGTCCTGGGTAAATGGACTGAGCTGGAAGTTTATATCTGCATCTGTGTTAGCAGATGCACAGCTGCCCATACACATTTAGCAGACATTTTAGTGTCCTTTGCTTAAAACATTTGTTGGTTAAACCTATCTCCTGCTTGTCCTCTGACTCCCATGAGAGGGATGCAGCAGAGAAATGCTGCCTCTCTCCCTGGTGTGATGGGTGCCTGGATGAGGTCCCTGCAATTCTCCATCTGTTCTGCAATTGCTTGACAAGCAGTCAAGCTGTCAGCTCCGCAGCCTTAGTCTGTGGGGTTGTGCATTCACTGTGATCACAAGTCTGCGTCTGTCAGGTCTGCAGTGAAAATCAAGCCGTGAGAGCAAGCAGGCTGCTTTGGTTTCCCTATCCCATTGCTTTCTCTGTTGTTCTGTCTCTTACTGGGACACAAGTAAAGGGCCTCAGCTGCCAGGAGCAGAGAAAGGCTTCTCAGCTGCTTTTGCAGGAGGGAAGATGGTTTTCCTGCTAATACAGAAAAAGGACTTGTTTTCTGAAGGATTAGTAGCTGTTTGAGTTGTAGAGCAATTGTGGAAACTTTGTGTCCTTTACATTCTTTCTTTTTTTCTGTGAGCTAATTTAACTGTTCTGGAGGTCTTGCTAACTCCATGGCCCAGGCCAAAAACCTGTAGGTTTACTTTTTCATGAAAGCTTCTCAACTAAGAATTACAAGGCCCTTGTACCATGTATAGGTGCAAGAAGAATATTTCTATGACAGGGACTAGGTAGTAGAAAGCAGTTTGGACATCTTCCTTTTTTCTCCCCTTCAGAGCAAATGCTTGTTCTTGTAAAGTGGATGCTGTGAATCTTTTCATGGTTATAAATTTTGGACTAATAATCCACTCCTTGTTAGTTAGCTGTATCTTTGCTTAGATCTTGTGCCAAGCTGTGAAAGCATATGGTAATGAGACTATAGCCCATGCTTTTCCCTGCCTAATGACTGAGCTGAGTATGGCATTAAATCACATTTCTAGAAAATTACAGGTTGGGTATTGGTATTTTAGAGTCACCATGAAGGCTGTAAGTCCCATGCAGTGCAGGCTGCCTTGGGAAAACAAGCTCAATGCTGGTTTTGCTTCTACCATAATTTGAACCTGCTCTTTTCCAAGAAAACCAAAAACCAAAAAAAAAAAACCAAAACAAACCCAAAACCCATGAAAAGAACAACCCTAAGAAAACAGAGAGGGAAGGGATCAGTGGAAGCAGGGTGACTACTCTGCTATTTTGCACATTGTGCATTGTTTGGGAATTGGTTAAATCATGGAACAGGAATCAAGGCTGCAAGGAGGAATTACGCACTGATGATTTATTATTTAGAAAAGGTTTATTATTTAAAAGAGGAGGGAAAGGAGAAAATGTTTAGCCTAAGCCTTGCCCTTTGTGAATATATTTACATCCTGGAACGTATTTACATCCATTGCAAACTTTTGCTTGCAGAATGTGTCTGTCCTGTTCCTTTGCAGCACTGCACAGTCACTGAGCCCTATGAGAAATGGCAGCCAAGAGACGGAAAAGCACTTGCACTCCAATGGGGATGAGCTTATGTTGCCTTAGACATCGGTGCTTAAGAGAGGTGGAAGAGGGAACAAGCAGTCAGCAGTTTGTGGTAGAAGCTTGCCAAAACAGAAGCTTATCTCTGCTAGCTCAGTGGAGGTGCTGGGGCTCTGGCAGCCCACTACCTGGATGGCACTGCTCTGTGCAGCTGAAGGCTGCAGTTTGCTGTCGTTACAGGGAGCTGAAAAGGCACTTGGCAGGTTGTCCTTGCCTGCCCTAACCATTGTGTCAAGCCAGAGAAGTATTTCTTCCTGAACTTTGCATCAGTAGGTCTTGTCAGGGAGCTGTGGAGACAATCTCCAGGAGGCTGCATTTTCCACTGTGTTTGGTTTTGGACAGAGGATCTGCTTGGCTGTGACAGTTGCCAACTTATCTTTGTTATCTTAGACCTTACACTCCACCAGGAGAAATGATACAGCATCTCTATCTCACACCCCAGTGGTTCTTGCTCTCTTCTAACCTGCCCTCTCAGCTCTCCAGGGTAGCTAGCAGATGACTCCTGTGGTATTCAGACAATCACTGTTTTCTCTCTTCTTAGCTTTCTAACGATGAGGAGATCCACAATGTGGGCACATCGCTGACCTTTGGCTTTGGGACCTTGGCATGCTGGATCCAGTCTGCTCTCACTCTCAAGATCAACCTGAAGAATGAGGGACGGAAAGCTGGAATTCCACGAGTCGCCTTATCAGCTGGCATCACTCTCTGCGTGGTGCTCTGTATCCTTTTGTTGTGCGCTGTGGCACACCAGGTCCTGTCAGTGGCTGACTGCAGCAGGGAAGATTGGCTTTTACAGCCATCCTTGGAGCTCAGAGCATTTAGGAGCACTGCTCAGATTGTTGTCAAGGCACAAATCAGTGATCAGTTCGTTTTACTACCTCTGTTTTACAGGAGTGCACTACTTTTCTCATGGGCTACATGGGCTATACCCTCACTTCCCTCATAAATGTTTGTAAAATTTCTTCTTAGTGATTTCCAAAGTGGCTACAGTAAGAACAGAACAACATCTGTTTGATTTAATGGCTACCAGCAGGTTAGCATTTGTAATCATGCCAAAGACTAAGATTAAAAACGTGTTGAGAGCATAGAGGGATAGGGATGGTAATCAGGTGTCTAAAGATTGTATGCGTGCTCCAGGGTTCTACAGCCAGTCATCTGCTCTAACAGTGGCTGTGGCATTGAGGAGAGGAGCTGCTGGCTCTATTGACTTCTGGTAAGACTACATGTGTTACAAATGGGCTTTTGGTTGTGGAGTCTGCAGACACCCCAACCAGGTGTACATGGGGCTTTATGTTCATCCCTCGCTCAGCCCTTTTGTGCTCACTGGGGGGGCTGGGTTCAGTCACTGCTTAGTTGTGTCTATGTTAGTGCTGGGGTAAGTTAGAGGACAGGAAGAAATGGCTGGGAATAAGCTAATAAGTTATTTTGGGTAACAGCCCATTCTTGAAACAACTGTTTGTTTACCAATGAGGTTGTATGATCGTGTGTTTCTGGAGTGCAGAGGAAATTCTGAGAGACAGGAGAGCAGTAAGATTAGAGGGGGTGTGCAGAGAAGGTAGGAGTGTATAGTGGGAGCCCTCACAGCTTGCTGGCTCTGTCAGTGGCTGGTTTGATATTTAAGCAAGTCTTCTCCACACTTCTGTCTTAAGGTCTGTAAATGTTTATCAGTGGGAATTGGGACCAGAAGCCCTGACCAGCATAGAACAGCTGCTGCATTCCATAGGCAGTTCCCATCTTGTTAGATACCAGATGTCCCTTCCACCTCTGGCACCACACTCGCTCTTTATGATGGTAGCCAGGTTGATCATCATCCTGCTGATTCTGATTGTCAATATTTTATTGCCTGTCCTATTGGCTTTTTCCCCTCTTGGACAGCGTCTCTATTCCCACAAGCATTCCCAGAATGTTTTCCTTGACCTTCCTTTTCCAGATTTCATCCTGATGGCGCAAGGCATCCACATGTATGCTGCCAGGATCCAGTGGGGCCTGGTGATGTGTTTCCTGTGCTACTTTGGCACATTTGCTGTGGAGTTCAGGCACTACAGATTTGAGATAGTTTGTTCTGAGTACCAGGAAAACTTTCTGAGCTTTTCTGAAAGCTTGTCAGAAGCCTCTGAGTACCAGACAGATCAGGTGTAGCCTGTCCTTTGGCCAGGGGGAGGGGGGCAGGTGCAGTCCTGCGGTTAGACATGACCTCATTTACACTTTTTTTGATGAGTTTGTTTTCCACGTGCAATCATTGTCGTATTGCCAAAGGGCTCTGAGGGTGGTTGCCTCATTAAGGGCCAAACAAAAATAGCTGCCTGCTGGAAGAGGACTGGATCCTTCTGAACAGCAGTGCCGGGTAGCACAAGTTGTTCAGTTTGTGCTGTCAGAGACTCTTTCTCAGCAGCTCCATCTCACACCTGCTGTTCAAGATGTTTGGTAGCAGGTCCTCACAATGCCCCTCTGAGATAGGCACTGCTCTGCCTGTCCTATAGGGGAGGAAATGAAGGAAACAGACCTGTCTGGGCATAGTCTTCAACATTGCTGGTTCCTGAGTTGCTGGGCTGCACTTTTCGAATCTTTTTTGCATTGTTTTCTTTGCTGCTGATGGGAGTTACTTGGTAGGGTGAGAAGGAATGACTGTTTTTTCTGGACTTAAAACTGGACATTGGAAAACCCAAACTGACCAGCATTTACGAGCAGGTGGACGTTGCTTCCAGCCTGGAAAGCAACTGATGGCAAAGCTGGATCTGGGAGAAATCATGAGAGACTTGGCTGATGCTGCCTGGCAGCAGAGAGGACTGTGCCCACACCAGAGAACATGGCACAGGGGAGCACTGTGCTGGGCCTGGTGTTTCATGGGCTGCAATGGGGTCTGATGGAAGCCAGGTGCTGAATTAATAAGTGAATGCCTGTGTGCTCTAAAGATGACCCAGAAGAGTCTGCTCTTTTTAAATGTTTAGTGCTTCCACTACATATCACCTGTAGTATTTCAGTAACTTTTTGTTGTTCACAGAAGAGGTAAACATTGTGTTAGAGACACTGGACTTGCCTACAATGATAACAGTATAATTGCAGATGGGCTTTATGTGTGTAGGGTTTTTAGTTGGTTTTATTTGTTGGTGTGTTGCTCCTTATGCACTTGCAAGTCAAACTTCAGACACATTTTGTCCCTGCTTGCAATCCAGACTTCTCCCTTGGCCAGTTTTCCTGAATGGGCTTCCAAGGGGTGTGAAGGCTGGGGGACTTGGCTTAAGTCACCAAAAGCAGGAGTGGCTTTGCTGTGCACTCCCAGGGGAGCTTAAAGTGGAAATATAACAAAGAGAAACATTTCCTGCAGACAAAGGCTGTGGTTAAAGCCCATCTCTGAAAACAGAGTTTGGGAAGGCTGCTGGATCAGCCAGGTAGCGGGTGGATCACACTTGTTTCCCATTTTTCTAGGCAGGCTCATCTTGTGTTTGCCTCTCTGCCTGTGCTGACATGGGGCATCTCATCACCCCTGTGGGAAAAGAAGCAGAATTGAAAATGGTGGCAAGAGGTGTTTGCAGGGGAACTCCTACCACACTATAGTATTCCTGACAGAAAGGAAAAGGGCACAAGGGCATTCAGTGCTCTGAAAAAGGGCAGAGGCCTCTCCAGGAAGGACATATGATCAAGAAAGCTTTCTGTTAAAGGTAGTTGCCCTTTATGTGATCTTTCATGGCTCAGAACTTGTTTTTGGGAAGGAAGGTGCTGAGGCTGCGGGTTGGGGCACACCAGGTCATCTACAGCTCCACCAACAGTCCTGCACTATGTGGTGGGGGACAGGATGCAGGGGGACCCCTGACACAGGCACATGGTGGATGCATAGGGAGCATGAGCAGTGTTTTGTTTTAAGGGTGTTTTACTGTAAATAGTCCTCCTTTTTGGTTTTGTTTTGTTTTTTTTTTAAATCAATTTGGTTTATTGTTTTATACTTTGTAACAATTTTAACAAAGAAAAAGAAGGATGATGATTGTGACTTGATTTTCGTTTTCCTATATGCAATCCAAACTGAACTTCAGGTTTTTGGTAATAACTCTGTACATTTCTTACAGTATTTCTAACAGCACATTTCAGTACAACTAAACGACAACCACTATACACATGACCACTAAATAAAGTGCTTTTATGGAGAAAGTGAATTTTATTTTTGTCCCCTATCCCATGCACAGCTTTATGAGGGCAAACGCAGAACAGAAAATATTTACACTATCATGATACAAATTAACACTTAATGAAGCTGGGGATCATTCAGCCATGCAGGTACAGACTGTAGCAGTGCTAATTAGGCTCTTTCTCGGAGGTGGATCATGCTCTACACAGCCTGGAAAGGCATTCACATCAGCTGCCTCACAGCTGCCATCAAGTTTTAGAAGGGCAGTGCTGGCATGACGTGTTTACCTCCTCAGGTGCTTGTTCTCTACGCTGCTACTTCAACAGGAGAGCTGAAGATGTGCACCAGAGCTCAGGAAGGCAGCATGTGTGCTGGCAATCTGTTGTGGCCGTCTCATTACCAGAGCTGTGAGGGGCAAGTTCAAGCACAGCTGCACAGCAATTAGTAAGTAGTGGGTGATACTCTTGAGCTGAGTGCCAGTGACAGTGTGTCAGACCACCACTGTTATTGCTTGATTCAGCCTCCTGGCTTCCACCAAGTCCCTCGTCAAATCATGAGACAGACAGGGACATGATGCTGCTTCCTCAGCAAGACAGGCTTGTCTGTCCTAAAGAATGGACAGGGAGGGCAAAAGCAGGGAAAAAAAGTGGTTTTTTTTGTTTGTATTCTTAAATAGATTTGTCCTTTAGGTGCTGGGATCACTGGTGACAGGCAGCAAAGCTAAATACAGGGAACACGATGTAAACAAAGCTGTGGCTTTATTGACTATAGAAGGAAAAGCTCCATGACTGTTGCTATAGATTGGCATGGTTAAAGTAAGGCGGGTGAAAAGATCTCTGGTTTAACTCTCATTCAATGCAGCAGGATGTTTGGCAAGGTCTGCTCACAACTGACCAGCAACAGCTGGCTACTGAGGAGCTATGGTAGTTTGGGCAGAAATGCAGCCAAGCTGGCTGTGGTGTCAGCCTGTTGGATCCCGCAGACGCACATCACCTGGCAGCAACATGAGGTGGGTCCAGAATTCAATTTTTAAAGAACTTAATTCTTACTGTATGCTCTACTTCATTCTCGTGGGCTGGCAGTGTCACTGTAAGCAGTGTCAGCACACAAGTCATACTGTTTTGTACCTAGGACCTGCTGTAGGTGTAGCCAAGATTTAAGTCATTCTCTGTATATACAGCTTGCCTGCAGCAAGGACTAGCTGTCTGTGGCAGCCGTAATGTACTGCATTGGGAACCCCACACCATACTCTCCATCCATACCTGCATTGGCTGTGGGTCCAATACATGACGTGGGTTTGGTTTTACATTCTGGTCATGGACAAAATTACTTGAAGTTACACAAGGACGACTCAGGTGAAGCACAGCCTTCTGTGTGTGCATCACTTTCCTTAAGTGGAGGAAGGCAGGAAAAGTTCAGTGAAAGATGAGATGAGGCTGTAGTACGATTTCTCATCATCTGTCAGTCCTGCGTTACCAGGTCTGATGACCACAGCCACGTGAGTGTCCGCTTCTTCAGCTGCGTTTGCTTCTGAAACAAATAAGAAAGGGAGAGTGAAGATGTGGAGATGTGCTTTGTGATTTCACCACAGGAGGGCCCTTAAGGCTTGAACAGCCCCATAAAACGTGCTTTTAAAGGTTAAGACTGACAGAGCAGTGTTTGCAGCTGGTGCTGGCTGAAGTTAGCCAGCCCAACACCCTGCAACCCTGCAGCCAGTCCTCGTGAGCTCGCTTCTCACCCCAACCACAATAAGAGGCCCTGGGGCAGGCTCTGCAGGGACAAGGAGGTTACTGAAAGCTCTCACTAGAAGTGCTGCTTGAGCCGAGTAGGAGACTGAGGCTAACTCCTCAGACTAAGCTGGCTCAGACCAAGGTATCGGCCCATTTCTGTCAGAAGATGTTCCCAGGACGGGCAGTAAGAGGCTTCACCAATCTGGCTTCCTAGGAGTTGAGCCCTGAAGACCAGGATCAATGTTTTCCTGCTGCTGTGCAGCACAACCAACCACTGACCAACCATACCAAGCACAGCAGGCATCGCTGTTCCCAGGGGAAGCTGAGCGCAAGCCACAAAAACTCCTGACCCCGTTTGCAAATGGGGCACACCAACTGCTTCAGCAAATGATCCACTCTGCTTTAACACTCTCCTTGTTTCCTGGGGCAAGGACAGGTTTTCTGCTTGGCCTATTTTCCGTCACTGCACAGTGTCACACACAGATATCCCACTGCCCTGTGCAAGCCTGAACGCTTCAGGAAGAGGTACAGCAGTGACAAGTTAGGTGCCCTAGAAGCAAGGAGGTCTGCAGCATCACTGGATGGCTGTGACAAGTCCTGTGAGGCAGCAGGTCACTTACCTCGAGGGACATCAGTCAGGAAGAGAATGTTGTTAGTGTCACATCCTATACTTGCAGCAATCCTTCGGTAGCTCTCGCTTTCTACCTTGGGACCTATTTTGGTGTCAAAGTGGCCATCAAAGAGCTGAAAGACAGAGAAAGGCAAAGGCTGGACGCTATATGAGAAGCAGAGAGCTAAACTGCTGATAATCAAGGCTCCCACACTACCCTGCTTTCCCATCTGAGACTCTACTGACAAAATGTCACAACACAAACAGCCATAGGACGGGTCTGCTCTGTAGGTAGAGAAGCCATGAGGAAGATGGTAACGTTATCTACCTCTAGAATATCGCCTTCTGTAGAGTATCCAAACAGAAGCTTCTGGGCTTCAACACTGCCCGAAGAATAGATGTAGACCTTCATCCCAGCTTCCCTCCACTTCCGGATGGCTGGAACCACGTCCTCAAAGACTCTGCAGCAAAACAGGGCAGCAGGTAAGGCAGGCCCAGAGGCACTGGAGGATGCTTCCAGAGGGATGCGCTGCTTCTAGAGGGATCTATGCATCCCAGGAATCCCTCAGAAGGGCAGGGAAGAAGTAGGATGTAGCAGACGGATGGGGAGTGGTGCTGGAGGAATTCAGCTTTAACCCATGCTCAAAGAGCAGCCTTCCCTCCGGCACCGTGCAGCCATTGGGTCAAGACCTGAGAGTGCTGCCCCAAATAGACACAGGGCTCCCAACAGCCACATAGGGAAGTGTGGGACTGAGTTTTGTAGCCTTGTCGCAACCAGCTGGCCTCTTTATCTCCAGTTTCTCAGTCGTGTGCTCAGTGCTTTGTTACATTAGCTGTTTAACAAAAGAAAAAAGTAATTCAGTCATTTTATAGTGATTTACGTGTACGTGGAGTCAGCCAAAAATATTCTGAGTCTGCTGTATAGCACCTGCAAGGCCCACTCTTTGGATGCTGTCAAGCAGTATAGCTAAATCCACAGCGATTGGGCCACTGTAAGATAATTCTTCCTGTTTATAAGGCAGCAGATGGGAAGGCTGTCCTTCTTGACTTCTCTGTGGAGGCGCTGACCCTACCTACATCTGTATGTGAGTTCAGGGCCCAATGCAGCCCCTCTCCTGCTGGATACCAGGAACAGGGCACCTTGTGCCTGTTCCTTCACCATTACTCACTCTCCCTTCACCAGCCCCGTGGCATAGGCCGCTCTCCACATGTGTCCCTGCAGCTGCTTCAGCGCCGTGGTCTTCCTGTCCAGAGCCATCTGCCAGTGCACGTTGTCCACTACTGCCCGGATGACACGCTCCAGCTCCTCATCCCCACTGCCACTTTCCAATGGGATCGGCACTGCTCCGTCCAGGCCTGAGTCCTCCTGGGCCTGGGGACGGGGAAAGTGAAGGACAAGGACAGACAAGGAGCCTCAGAGTGACCCAATGCCACGAGGTGCCCTCACCTGCTGCCTCAGGAGCCCCACGTCCCGCTGGCACTCCTCCTCCTCCCAGTGCGCACGCAGGTACTGCTCCACGTTGTCTCTGATGTAGGGGAACAGTGTCTCCTGGCAGCACACGCAGACATGAATATGGCAGCTCAGAAACCAAAAGCAGAGAAATGCTGAAAGAGCTTTAAAACCTTCATCCGAGTGCCGGTGGTGGGGTGGGAGCAAGCAGGGCAGCGCTGGCATTGTGGCCACTGAGAGCAGTGGGGCCACCATCATCACTTAAAAAAACCCCACTAAAATCTGGAAACGCCACCAAAGCCCCTCTAACCTACTGAACTGTCTAAAATTACCAAAATTGTTAAAAACTACCATAATCGTTGAGAGCCACGCAAATCCTTAAAGATTACCGGAGTCCCTGGAACCCTCTGAAATCCCCAAAACCACCTTGAAATCCACTATCCTCACTTAGGATTATCAGAATCGCTAAGACCCATCGATGAAAGCCATCATAGTCGATAAAAACCTACCAAAATACTTAAAATGATACAAGCGCAATAAAATAACCCCTCAAACAGCCGCCCACCATAAAACCATCAAAATACCTAAACCCACCCCAAACCCACCGGTACAGCTAAAATCACCAAAACCCACGCAATCACAAGAACCCCTCGAGCCCACCAACGTTCCTAAAACCCGCGGTCATTCCCGGAGCCCACCCAATCACCAACGTTGCTAAAAACCGAATGTGAAAACCACTCACATCATCCAAATCCCTGAACCCCCCCCCCCCCCCCCTCAAAACCCAAATCTCTCCCGTCTCCGCCCGGGGCCGCGCACCTGCACGAAGGCGATGGGGGTGGTGGTGCCCTCCACGTCCAGCAGGATGGCGCGCACCCCCGCCGGCACCGGCAGCACGCCCATGGCGGCAGCCAGCGGAGAGCGCGGGAGGCGCCGCCGCAGGGGGGCGCTGCAGCATTCCCCGGGAGGCGCTGATTGGCTGCCGTCGCCTCTATATAAGGGCGGCGCAGGCGGTGCCCGGATCTCTTCCGCCGCCATTTTCTAGCTCGCGCGGGTCTCAGTCGCTGTGCGCTCTTAGCCGCCCCGCCATGGAGGACGCCACCGAGATGAGCGGCGGCGCGGAGGAGTTCGCCGAAGGTTCCAAGATCAACGCCAGCAAGAACCAGCAGGACGACGGGTAGGCTGCGAGACAGAGTAGCGCCCGCACCCCCCCCACCCCCCCATCTCTGCCTGCCGCGTGGGGGAGGGGGGGGTCGTCGCAGGGAGGGGGCGGGGCCTAGCGGAGGGGGCGGGGCCGCCTTTGTGTCCCGCGCGGTTGACCCAGTTGGCGCGGGGCGGGGCGGCGGGCGGTGGTCACGCGGCGTGGCGTCAGCAGCGGGGGCGGGGCTTCCCCGCGCTTCGCGCCCCGCCCACACGTGCCGCTGCCTCGCAGGAAAATGTTCATCGGCGGCCTGAGCTGGGACACGAGCAAGAAAGACCTGACCGAGTATCTGTCCCGTTTTGGAGAGGTTGTGGACTGCACGATTAAAACCGACCCGGTGACCGGGAGGTCGCGGGGCTTCGGGTTCGTGCTTTTCAAGGACGCTGCCAGCGTGGAGAAGGTGCGTGGATGGGCCTCGTGTCGGGGGGGGGAGTAAGGGCTGTGCGTGGGCCTCCGGTCGTTTGCTGTGTGCTATGCGCATCTGCCTCAGCACTCTGAGGGCTTCAATCTGTGCTTTCCAGGTGCTGGAGCTGAAGGAGCACAAGCTGGATGGAAAGCTGATCGATCCCAAGAGGGCGAAAGCCCTCAAGGGGAAAGAGCCACCCAAGAAGGTGTTTGTTGGTGGGCTAAGCCCGGATACCTCTGAAGAGCAGATCAAGGAGTACTTTGGTGCTTTTGGAGAGGTGAGCTGTGGCCTCGTGTAAGATAAATGCCATTTTCCAAGGGAGTATTGCCTGAGTTGGACTTCTGTGGAGCTAGAGGTTGTTAAAACACAGTTTGTTAACAGCTCTGTGCTGCTGGAGCGGGATGACTTGTTAGTGTCAGAAGTTCTGAAAGCTGCACCGTCCTGTGAGTGGATGAGCTAAGAGAATCATAACACCGTTACAGTTGGATAAGATCTCTATGATCACTAAGTCCAGCCCATGCTCGTGATGCTCACTAACCATGTCCCTCAGTACCACTAATCCACTGTTCCTGAACACCTTTGGGGACGATGACTGCACCCCTATGGGCAGCCTGTGACAATGCCTTGCTGCTCTTTCAAAGAAGAAATTCTTTATAATGTCCAATCTCATGTATGTCCCTGTGGCTGGATGTCCATAGCAAATGGTCCTGACTCTGTCAAAGTAATATTGCAACTCCAAGTAGAATGTGCTGTAAATGCAAACAGTGAAATGTGCATTGAGAGATGTTGGCACAGGTTGTGTATTGATCTTCACGCATCATTGGTACCTACTTCTTATTGCAGATTGAAAACATTGAGCTTCCCATGGACACAAAGACAAATGAAAGGAGGGGCTTCTGCTTTATCACATACACAGATGAAGAGCCAGTGAAGAAGTTACTAGAAAGCAGATACCATCAGATTGGTTCAGGCAAGGTAGTGATGCTTTCTCACTAGTATGTGGAATAGGCAGCCTGTCTGCTTCCATGAAGGCAGCCGACAGAACGGTCCTGTAATTCTTCACAAGTTAAAGGTTTTTTGTCTTAACAGTGTGAGATCAAAGTAGCGCAGCCCAAAGAGGTGTACAGGCAACAGCAGCAGCAACAGAAAGGAGGAAAAAGCAATGCGTCTGGTGGACGAGGCGGTGGAAGGGGACGTGGACGGGGTGAGTGCTCTGGTTATTGGGATTTGTGTAAAAGTATTGAAGGTGTCTGAAGCTGTTTCAGGTTGCATGTGGGACTTTATATGTGTGTATATATATATATATATATATATATATAAGAATTAGTTTAAAAAGAATTATTTTCTTGAATGCAATAAGTTCAACTTTGATTCTTGTGATAAATCTTGGAAGTTAAAGAATCCCAGCTTGCATTCAAGTGTTCAGATGACAAATAAAATGTAGATTGTTTTTGTAGACCTGTAGTTCAGTGCATAATAAAATGTCCGGTGTGGTCGTGTAGTTTTGTTGTTATTTATCTTTTTGTGTGAGGGGATGTTGGCTTGCTTGTGGGTGAGAAGTCATGAGCCACTGGCTAAAGAGATGGTCACTTGTCAACACCTTGCAAAGAGGCCAGCAGTTATCACAGGTTAATGCGTGTCAGGATTTACAAAGTCAAGCAGCCACAACTAAGATGATTCATCTGATCTTGTGTTATAACCTTGTTCATGTAATGAACGATTTAAAAATGGAAGTTGGGAAAACTACAGGAGCTGTGGTTGTGCATGCTTTTGGTCTTTCCTCCTGGATGGCAGGAATTGGTGTGTTCTTTCATCTAATGTTATTTTGAGTGATTGGATCTTTCAGGCCATCACTGATAGCCAAATGAGATGGATCAATTAGTTTAGCAAATTAGTTCTCATGGGTTTCTGTGGGAAGTAGGGTTCTTACAAGTAGTAGATTTTGGAAGAGAAAACTTACAGCTAAATGAAGTGGTACGTGAAGACTGAGGTAGTCACAGAACTTGCTATTAAATGCTCTGCCTGGTTTCAGGTCAGGGTCAAAACTGGAATCAAGGATTTAATAACTATTACGATCAAGGATATGGGAACTACAATAGTGCTTACAGTGATCAAAGCTACAGTGGCTATGGAGGATATGACTATTCTGGGTACAACTATCCCAATTACGGATATGGACCGGGATACACAGATTACAGTGGTGAGTGATTTTGATCTTCGAGATCATTTGTGCTTCTTCAAACAGGGCCTCATACGCTGTTCTGCAGCAGCTCTTTCTTGTAAGGCGTGCCTTGAAAAAGCCATTTTTGGGGGGGTGATGTTCTGCATGAGAGGACTTAAGAAGGATGAGTAGATTGTTTATTTCAATGCTTTTGGTGTGTTTTTCTTTTTTCCTGCCGTGTTGCCAACAGGCCAACAAAGCACATACGGAAAGGCGTCCCGTGGTGGCGGCAATCACCAAAACAACTACCAGCCATACTAAAGCTGTTCCTTGTCCTTGAGGAAACAGGTGTGTACATGAACGCGAGGTTCACTCAAAGTATGCTAATCTAATTTAAAGATCAATAGACAAGTGAGTAAAACCTTGTGTAGTGTGACTTTTTTCTTTAATTAAACTTTTGTTAACTTAAAAATATCTTTTTTTTTTTAAAACCAGCTTTGCCTACCGTGTCTATAGATCTTTAACTTTTGTAAAAACGTGACTTTATCTTCTTTAGTACTTCAGAAAAACATAAGAGTTTTTCTGTTTTGCGTTGTGTACCAGGTGATCTAGAGGAATAATTAAACTTATTAGAAGTATTAACAGGTAAAGTACTGAAATGGGTACAACTTAAGGAAAACAAGAATGTTATCTTCTAACTCTGACATTATACCTTGTTTGTACCCGCCAGCGGGAACTTCATTGCAGGCCGTGTGTCACCCTGACCACGTCTATCTCTGGGGTCGCACGTTGCAGGCAGAGCGCAAGGCATACACCAGAAAACGCTGTCCTGTGGTATGGTCTCTTCCAACTTCATGTACCAGCGTAAAGATTAAAGTGGAAAACTTCAGACTATGGCTTCTTTTTTTAATCTTTTTGGAGACTAAGTGTCTTAACTTAAATGGTTTTTTGCAGGAGTTAAAGTACATAAATGCCTTTACAGCTTAATCATTTGGTCTTCTGTTTAGTGTTGTATTTCAATTGTGGAACCTCATTTTAAGTGTGCATTGTTTTAAGATTTAATGCTTGCTTTTTTCTTTTTATAGCTAATAGTGAAATCTGCAAACCAAAACGAACTTTTAAATCTGGAAAGACATTAAAGATCATATGCACGTGAACTGTTGGAAGTACACCAACCTGATCTGTTTATCTGTATGAATGATGGCTGTGCAAATAGGAAACCCCGTTGTGGCAGTGTTTCCAGAGAAAAATCTGATCCAGAGCCCAATAATCAGCCGAATTGGGATGCATGTTGTTCTGGAACAGCTTCCTGAATGGCAGTATTTGGGAAGACAAATTATTAGTGGGTAACAAAACCTCTTGTGTTACCTTAAGAAATATGCATATGATCTTTAACAGTGACGAAAGGAATATATAGAAGACTTAAAGCAGTTCATGAAAATGGACCTTTTAACGATTCTTGTAGTATCTTCCAGAGCTCTGACGTTTATTTTGTCTTCATTTTTAGGTAGAGATGCTGCAGCAAAGACACCTTGCAAAGCATCGGGCGTCAGTGGAGGGTGGTCTTCGTGAGAGGAAATGACTATTTTGTAAAAGACTTTTAGTGTATGACACAACTGTGTCCAACTGTATATAGCGGCTGACTAGTTTTCTTTTATGGTTTTTACTTTCTTTTTTTTGCCATTCATGTTGCGAATGTGGAATTGTGTTTATACAAAGTTTATTTGTATAATTTCATGTTAAAGGATTCTCTAATAAATGCTTCCTGAAGTGAATATAGTCTTCACCTTGGCTGTGGACTTAGTTGTGTCGAAGTGGTATAAATAGACCTCTAGTATGAGAAGGAAGGGTGGGTGCATTGATGCTCACACCTGAGCTGTGGGGCAGGGGTGCAGAGCTGCTACTTCATGATTCTGTCTTTGTTGTGAGGATGAATGCTGCTGTGGACTAGGTTAGCAGCCATTCGGAGCACAGCACCATCTACGCAAATGGAGGTCGGTGCTTTTGGCTCTTCCAGCTGTCCGGGAGGAGGGATGGAGTTTAGATGTTGCAGCATTTCTGGTGTAGAGAGCAAAGGCTGTATTTCTCCACAGCTGTTGTGCTGTGGCAATCATCAGTTCCTGACGGACATCTCAGAGGCGGGAGAGGAGCCGTCACCCCCCTTGTCACCAGTCCTACCCCCCTCCGCGGAGCTTGAAGACAGAATGTGGAGTCTGCTCGCGGGAACGAGGAGCTTGCTCGTAAAGGAGCCGCGGCCGAAGCCCGCCATCAGCCCTGAGGCCTTCCCCGGCCTCCCGCTCCCGCCATCGTCTCCCGGCGCGGCTGTGTTGGTGGCGTCGTCACGTGATGCGCCCGCGCGCTCCTTCCGTCCGCCATTTTAGGTTGTGTCGGCGGCGGCGCCATTAAAATAAAGCGGCTGGGAGAAGAAGGAGGGCTCGGGGCGCTCGGGCCGCCAGCGGGGCCGGCGCCTCCGGCGGGGGAAGCGGCGACGGGGCCGGCTCGGGGCAGCGGCGCCATGTCGGAGCAGCAGTTCGCTATGGACTCGGCGGCCGCCGGCCCCGGAGGCGGCCCTGCGGAACAGCCGGCGCAGCCCGAGGGGCTGGCGGGGAGCGGGGCGGCAGACGGCGACGGGGCGGGCGGCGGTGGCGGTGGCGGCGGCGGGGGTGAGTCGGAAGGAGCCAAGATCGACGCCAGCAAGAACGAGGAGGACGAGGGGTGAGCGCGGGGCTTCTGAGTGCGCGGGGCGGCCCGGTTTGTTTACATGGCGCCGCGGGGACTCTGTGCCTGCGCGGGGCTGTCCGTGGGGACGTGCGTCGTTTTTACTAGTCGGAGCAGTCTAGAAGCGCCGCTGCCGTGCCGTGCGGTGGTGCTGGCGGTGACCGCCCCGCAGCCCGCGCTGGCTGTTAGTAGTTCAGAGCTGTTCGGCACGCAGGAGGGGTTTTCTGACCTGTCACTTGTCAGGGTGGGGGAAAGTCGGTGTTCTGACAGCTCGACCGGACGCGGCGCTCCCTCCGTGCTGAACGTGGGTATGACATGGTATTCCCTGTGCGCTTGGGACTAGAGAGGGTTTTCAGCCAGAAAGGCACGGCTTGTTCTTCTACTCTCAAGTTTTCCTGTTTGGCGACCGTGGACCTGGGATACCCCTGTGTTGGCGAAGGCCAGGAAACTTCCTGATAAGCCCGCAGCCACCGGTCTGCTGTGTGCTGCGTCTGACGCTTGACAGCTGTGCCTGCACACTTCTCAGAAATTAGTTTAGAAAAAAGCGTGTGCTGCTGTGTCTCAAACCAGCTAAATTATGCTTTGGGAAGCACCCGTATTTTGCTTTGCTTTTTATGTCCTAGTGGCATTGCACGTATGAGTTGGTTATTTTTGCTGCTCTATTACCACACTTGCATATATAGTTCTGCCCCAATTTAAAAAAAAAAAAAAAAAAAAAAAAAAAAAGCCCTTTGGAAGGGCATTGATTTCAGGCTCCTGTTTTTGGTCTGTCATGAGCTCAGTGATAGAAAGCAGAGGTTTGTATCTCATGCTAGTTGCTCTGTTGAAAGCTGTAAAAGAAATGCTTTGTATGTCACGTAGCACGTGTACATTTAGAAGAAACCAGCAGAGAATCAATATTCCCCCTGCACGTATCAGAAATAGGATGTTACATTGTCAGCCTGCCTTATGTTTTGCTGCTTAGAACAAAAATAAACACAGCCACTGATAAATCTGTGGGATTACTGAGCCCAACTAGTAGGAGCTGCTGTTTTTCCAGCATGGACTTTTTTTTTTCCGTGCTGCTCCCCAAACCAGCAAGATAGGATTTGTATGCTCTTTTGCAGAGAAAGCTAGGAAAGGTATAGAGGATTGGTGCTCCTGTTCACGAATTAAAAAACTTAATTTAGAAACACCTGAAGCTTGTGAACCCCCCTCATACATCTGAGCTTTGTCAGAAGCTGTTCTTGTTTATTTTACAAGAGCACAGCCAATTCAACAAGGAGCAAGTTCACATGAGCAGCTTGGATTTGGGAGAGTCAGACACATGGAAGTGCAACACAATCGGTGCAGGAATGTTTGCACACAGAAAGTGGAGGAGATGGAAACCGGCTCACGTGGCTTCTCAGGTCTTCTGTAAGCTGCGCATATCGTTGTGAAATACGTTGGTACAGGGAAAATGGGCAAAGGTTTGGAAAAAAAGTTTGTATATGTCTCACTGGATCGTACCTTTTAGTTCTGAGCCTGCTGTAGAATGTTCTTTATCAGCATTAGAAGAGATCATCTCAAAGTGAATGCTTTTTGAATGGGTATAGGTATATAAGCCACCTGCCTGACGGCTAGGGGCATTTTGTTCCTGTGCTCATCAGCTTGATTTTCAATTGACACAAGCCATAAAGTGCTCCCTTTAGCTAAGTTCAGCAATTCCTGAACTTTGTGTGCTGTACTGCTGTTACAGGATGACCGTGATTTGAGTCCAAGCTCCCAGTTTCTTTTGTAATTAAAAGCCATGATTCAACGTACTGGCTGTACCTGTTTTCCCAGCAGCACATGTCTTTTGGAAAGTTATTCCACTGATTATTTTGGATTATGCCAGCAGTTTACATCATGTCTGGGGGAGGAAAAATTAGCTTTGAGCGTCCAGTGCTTTTTTACAGCTTCCTGGGGGAGGGGACCCAACTCCACTTTTGAATTCAGTTTGGAGTTTACTCATATTGGCCAGGCAGGCTTATCAGTGCTTCTGTGTACCTGTCCTGCCTGTGTCTGTTTCATAAATGGCTGAGGGGGATGGAGAAGGGGGGGTGAGGGGGGGTGGCCTGCAGAGGCCTGAATGGAACTCAGCTCATGAGTCAGTGGCTGAGGAGTGCAAGGAGATGGTCTTACACCTTTTCATTGCTTCTTATGCATTTCTGGGATAGCAAAATAAACTAGTGTAGCAGAAGATTGTGCATAACTGTTGCATATGTGCAAGCCTATATCTAAGCCGGCCAGGATCATTTAAATGACATCTTGAAAAATGCAGACTTTCCTGTGTATGTTGAGTGTTCACTGATAAAGCTCTGCTGTTTCTTCTTTCTCAAAAGTAAAAAGTTCTATCACTTTAACATTCTTGTCTCGACAGGAAAATGTTTATTGGTGGCCTCAGCTGGGACACCACCAAGAAAGATCTGAAGGACTATTTCTCTAAATTTGGTGAGGTCGTAGACTGCACTCTGAAGCTGGATCCCATCACTGGGCGATCAAGAGGCTTTGGCTTTGTGCTCTTCAAGGAATCAGAGAGTGTAGATAAGGTAATATTCATGTAATTAAACATCATGTTAAATTGTAACCAGTAAAGATGTAGCACTGGAGTGATTACACATGTAGTTTTTTTTTGTAGTGGCCTGTTACAGGTGGTCCTGGGATAGAGCCTATTTAAAGTGATGCATATGGAATTGTTTTCTTCCTAAACCATCATAGTCATGCAACAGTAGCTGGGAGCAGCAGTGCTTCCTAAAGTATGCCTTTGAGTACTTGGAGGAGAACATGCTGCAACCCGCTGGGCTTCTGCAGTTGAAAACTACTGTGGATAAAAATAGCTGCTACCTACTGCTATGGAAGGAGTAACTTTAAAAGAGCATCAAGTTTTCATGTTCCAGAGCAGCAGGGTGAATACTGGGAGTGGAGTCAGAGGTTTTGAGGCATTTGGGCTTTCTTCAAGCAAAAATTAGCTGTTAGCCTTTCTAAATTGCTCATGACAGAGTACCCTGGAAGTGTGTCACTTTTGTTGATCTTCAGTGGTAGAACACAGATAAAATGCTGCTTTGTGAATTTTGAGGAGAGAAGGGATGGGATTGGTGCTTTCTGAGAAATGCCATGTCCTTATTCCCCTTGGGTGACAAGGGGCTCTGGTTTATTGGTGCAAGGCTTTGTTAGAACTGTCTGTGTCAGCGATCAAAATCAAAGTACTGTTTGGATTTGCACGATAGATGATGACTGGAATAAAAATATTGCAGCTGAAGTGATGGCATTAACAAAAGGTATGGAATAAACTGAGCCTTGCTTGAAACCACAGTGAGGCATATAGCTTGAACTGTGAGTAAGGGCCTGTTTTCATTTTCCACAGGTCATGGACCAGAAAGAACACAAGCTGAATGGGAAAGTCATTGATCCTAAAAGAGCTAAAGCCATGAAAACAAAAGAACCTGTCAAAAAGATTTTTGTTGGGGGCTTATCTCCAGACACACCTGAAGAGAAAATAAGGGAGTACTTTGGAGCTTTTGGTGAGGTAAGTGATGAGATAAACTGCTTGTATTTGTAGAACTTGTTCTGTCTTCAGAAGTAAGCAGCAAAAAAGAAAGAGAAACAAAAACCCAAGCTCAGCCTCCTTTCGAGCTTAATGGCCAGTGCAGCTCCACATGACTAATTATTCAGAACCTTACATGTGGGTTGGTAATGTAAACTGGGTTGGTGGAAGGAGGAACTGGGATATGTCAGAGACTTGGGAACTGATCTGTGGGATGCCTGGCTGTCTGTGCAGGGACTGACACGGGAGGCACTGTTTTGGAGCTTGCTGCTTGGGTTAGCTGGGCACAATGCTCTTCAGCCACACCAGCTGATGTGCTATTGCTCAGATTTAGACAGTTTGCTGAAATTCTGTGCAAGTCTGTCTCTCCCTCTCTATCTCTGTCCCCTGTGGTTTTTGATGGTATTCAGAGCTTAGAAGCTGTGCTTAGTGAGCTTAGTGAGAGTAACTGGAGTTGGCAGCAGCTCCTCTCCTAGCTCAAAAACACTACCGTGATAACTCAGCTGTTGGTCAGCTGGGTTATGAAATGCCTGCCCTCTTACTCTGTGGTAGACTGTAACAACTATTTGCCTAAGCTGAGTTCTCACATGCCATGTGTAAGGAGATCTTTTTGTTTGCAATTAGGTATTGAAATAAAACTAACATTCGTCCTGCTCAGCATACGTGATGGACAAGCAGAACCATGAACTTTATCTAAGTTAAACATTTTTCATACAATGCTTGAATATTTAGATTTGCTAAAGGTTTGAAACACCTATTTACCCCTTAATTAACCAAGTTAAAACTGAAGGTCAGGTTGAGACTGCTTATCCAGCACTTACAGAATATTCTGTGTGCACTGTGTGTTCTAAAAACTACTGAGCGGGCGAATGATAATGAGTTCAGTGAAAACAGTATTTTGTGCAGTTGGGAACATAATTTCTAGTGGTGATGTTTTGTTATTGTCTATGAGAGTAGTATTTATTTATATCTAATAATGTAAAGTCCATGGTGG
This sequence comes from Lagopus leucura, assembly GCF_019238085.1. Classification (NCBI taxonomy): domain Eukaryota; kingdom Metazoa; phylum Chordata; class Aves; order Galliformes; family Phasianidae; genus Lagopus; species Lagopus leucura. Next base: position 26,165,106 of record NW_024962264.1, read on the forward strand.
AGGCACGCTGTCACCTAGTTGAAATAATTTGCTAACTGTAAATAGCTTAAGTTAGCAAATCTGAGCTATTAGAAATATTTGGAATATTTGCCATGGCAGGATGGAAGTTAACACAACTTTTCTCTGCCAGGTTGAGTCTATAGAACTCCCCATGGACAACAAAACTAACAAGAGGCGTGGGTTTTGCTTCATTACCTTCAAGGAAGAGGAGCCAGTGAAGAAAATCATGGAGAAGAAATACCACAACGTTGGGCTTAGTAAAGTAGGTGTTTTGGTTTGGTTTTGTTTTGTTTTTCCAGGAGAAATGAAACACTGACAGTGGAATGAATCGCGTGATCATTTGTGGCTGTTTTTGCATTGTGGTCTGAAAGTACAAATAAGTGGCATTTTGCTCACATTGGAGCCAACATCTGAAGCTTTTATACAAGTGCTAGGAATCAGTTAGAGTAGTAAGAGCTTCTGAGGAGGTCTTCTCCTGTGAGGTTTAGTTCCACACCCCTCATGGAGAGGGGGCTGGGCAGCACCACCAGTGTTGGTTCTGACCCACCCAAGTTCTCTGGCTGTGTGGTCTGGGTGCTGTCATGCTCATCTGCTGTATGAGGCTTCACTGCACTTTTCAAGTCGATGGATCTTTGAATGTTTCAAGTGGAAATATTTTGTTTTAAGAAAAATGTCAGTACTTAGAGCACATCCTAAATTGAACTGAAATGAGAAGCTAGGCTTTCCTCTTGGAAGATACCTTCTTCTCAGAAACATCTTTAATATTAATGTAATGTAAACTCAGAATTTACCTTTTCTTTACTGGATGAATCTGCACTGAAATCCTCAGAACAGAACCGAGCAAGATGTTGCTGATGGTTTTGTACTCAGAGCTGATTTCCCTTGTCCCAGATAAATACTTTAGAGGTCTATTTGAAAAGGAAAGCAGAAGGAATTACACTGAAACAAGTATTCTTTTCAGAATTGGTTCTACTGATAGAAAGATGGAAAACAAAATAGTTTTACAGTGTTAGTGTCTTTCAACTGTGTTCAAGTTGAAGAGCATCAGCTATGAATTTTTCTTCCAGGGAGAGCAGCAGGATGACTAAATGTTGTTTTCTGCTTAGTGTTTCGTAAGCTTAGCAATGCTTTGTGAAGGTTGTTGCTGTTAATTGGGTCTGACTCGGACTTTCCATTTCCAGTGTGAAATAAAAGTAGCGATGTCAAAGGAACAGTACCAGCAGCAGCAGCAGTGGGGGAGCAGAGGAGGGTTTGTTGGAAGAGCTCGAGGAAGAGGCGGTGGTAAGTTTGCACTGGCGTGGGATTAGAAGGCGAAGGGCTCGCTTGAGTGAAAGCGTGTCTCCTGCAGTTCTGAGTTGTGGCACGCTGTGTTGCAGGCCCCAGTCAAAACTGGAACCAGGGCTACAGCAACTACTGGAATCAGGGCTATGGGAACTATGGCTACAACAGCCAAGGATACGGAGGTTACGGAGGATATGACTACACAGGCTACAACAACTACTACGGATACAGTGACTACAGCAGTAAGTGCTGAACTTCTTAGAAGCCCTGCAATTAGAAGGAAAATTGCTGCTACAATTTTTTTTGAATTTTTAAAATTAGGATTATTTAAAGAAGTGCTTTAGATTTACAGCTGGCTTAGCAGCATTCTTCTTATTTGTGGGGTCCTTGGTTTGCTGGTTTCCAGCGTCCCTTTGTATGCCTGCCTTTTCAGTCTCACTAAGCCAGGTGTTCATGCTCCCTTATTGTGTGGTAGGGCTGTGTTACTTCTGGAGAGAAGAGCCCATGTCATTTCTGGAGTGCCTGGGAGGTGGAGTATCACCTCTCCTTGGTGTAGGGGAAGGTGATCTTGAGCTTTATGGTACATGCAGTGTCTCAGATGGTCAGAGAGCCCCCCTGCCTCAAATGTATCATCATAAACCTGCTCTGTGGACCATTCCATTCAGGTTCCTCAAGGGGCTGCCTTGGCCAGGAACAGTACAAAATGGAGTTTGCATAATACATTACTAATTTACTTCAAAAGACTGCAGTAACACAGAGGTGCTGGGGTCATGAGCACTGTTTAGAGGACAGCAGGCAGCTGCACAGTTACGCACTCGGTGAAATAATACAGGAAAGGCAGTATTTCTTTTGAGGGCATTTTTCTGCTTATCCCTGGGTAAACCTATTCTGCCTGAGTGTGCCAAAAACTACTCACTGTTCTGGAATAACCTAGAATTGTTGTGAGTATGTTTTCCCACCTGCTTTAAAGGGGTGAGTGCGTGTCTTTGTCGGGGTAGGGGAAGTGGGCTTTGAAAGCTGCCGTAGCTGGTGCATTGACGTTTCTTTCTGAAACTCTTGAGCTCCTGGAGCTTTCCATCTGATGGCTTTCTATTGTGTTTAGATCAGCAGAGTGGTTATGGGAAAGTATCTCGGCGAGGCGGTCATCAAAATAGCTACAAACCATACTAAATTATTTGGTTTGCAACTTACCCCAACCAGGTATGTCCTACACGTATACCTGCAACCTAACTTTGTAATTCATAGTAATTTTTCAAATCTACTGCATAAGCTACTGTTAATGCTTTAAAATTTCACAGCACCCAGACGTGCTTACCGTAATGTAACGTAATGACTTTGAAGATATGTAACACAGGTGCTCTTAAGCTTTTGCCTTTTGCCCTATAATTAACAAGTCAGTAAAGTTAACAGGTAAAGTACTGCTAATGGGTACAAATTAAGGAATTGCAGCGAAACAATATTGCCTACTAACTCTGACATTATACCTTGTTTGTACCCGCCAGCGGGAACTTCCTTGCAGGCCCTGTGTCGCGCTGACTTCACGATTCTCACAGGCCCGCTCAATGCGGACAGGGTACGAGATGCTCACGCTCTCGAATGCTGCCGTTTGGTATGGTCTCTTCCAACATCCTGTATCAGCATTATAAAATAAAATGGATACTTCGAGCTTTGCCTTCACTTATTTCTTTGCTTTTAAAACTATATGTAATGTAATTTTAATGCATTTTTTACAGGCCCAGTAATGGTTAAATACGTCAGCTTACTGAATAATTTTAACTTTGTTCTTCTAAGGATACAGCTTGTCTCTGGATTTTCCAGTCTTAATTTTATATTTTATTAATCTATTTTAATGCTTGCTTTTCCCATTTATAGACATTGTAGCAGTAATTGCAAGAAGTTCTTGAGCTGAATTCCTGTTGTGTCGACTTCTCCTAAGCTTCTGAACACAATTCTACTATAATAGTTGATATAACCTTCTTTTCTAGTTGTATTTTCTTAACGGATAAGCTAATAATACTCCATAGTGGTCGGCACAATTCTTAAACGCAACTTTTTGGACCACGAAGGTCCATCCACCAAAATAGATTTTGGTGGTGGTTTACAGGTATGATAGATGTTTTGTAACATCTAAGGCTATAGAAGCTTTTTTCTCAGTAAGTTTACAGCTTACGATGAAAAACTTGTCTTAAACATTGGCGCACATGTGGATTTCCAGCTCATGGACTCTCCTGTTCAGCTTTAATTTAAAAAAGCATATATTTACATGATTAATGTTGATATACCATATTTACATAGAGTGGGACATAGGGGTATCTAAAAAGCAGTTTTCTGTTAATAAGAAAACTTATCTGCCTGCTGTCAGATTTCACAGAATGACTTTTTCCTCTCTTTTCTTCTAGGTGGAGAAGCAGTATTTTCTCATTTGAAGATTGATTTGAGGTGGCACGTGCTGCCTGCAGCTCAGACTAGTTTTTGTACGAAGTTCATGAATTGGAAGTAAGACGTTGGGTCCCTCTGAAGTTTGAGTTTTCATTTAAAACAAAATTGCTTTCACGGTCTTATTTTTTAATTACTATGCTTAAGAATCAATTTGTTTTATGCCCCTTTCTCAGTATTGTAGCGCAAGTCTTGTGTTTAAAAGCCCAGTGTGATGGTGTCATGATGTAGTAGTGTCTTACTGGTTTTTTAATAAATCTTTTTGTATAAATGTGTATCAACTCTTTGTTGCCAGAGTGGAGACGTGCACGTTTCCAAACTGAAGAGCAGTTTCAGTTTATCACCAGTTAGTGGAAACGTGTTACTGGAGGAACCGCATTAATTAGTTTACTGCTGGAGAAATTGTGAATGAGACTTGTTTTTGGAAACAAATTATTTTCTGGTTAGTACTCCACAGAACAAAGGTGTAATTATCTTTTCAAATAAAGTGCAGAAAGAACGCTGATCTTCATGGAAGGTTGAATGGTAGCTTAGCTGCAAGGAGAGGAGCAGGGAATGAAGTACTGGAACTGCTGATGCTGACCTCCAAGCTGATGGTGAATGCTGTTTTCAAGAGGAGGGAGGACTCAACATACTGCAGGCTGGATGGATCTATAGCTGCTGTTCTGATAACATTAGTGACCAGCAGGTGCCTTTCCTCAGTGATTTGGAAGGCCTCTCAGGCACTCTGCACAGGAAAAGTCTGCTACCAAGCAAGCACAGCAAGAGGTTTTCCTGCAGTGGGAGGAGCAGAGGGCTAGGGTGTAAGAGCAGGTGAGGAAGAAAGCAGAGGGGGCTCTGGGACCCCCTGGGTCACTTCAGTGCAACTCTGTAGGTTGCCATTTTGTTTTGGTATTCTACATTGTCACTTTGTGCTTGGACTCCCCCAGACCTTAGACTCTGTTTCCCACAGTATTCTCCAGGAGAAGCTGGCAGCCCAAGGCTTGGACAGGTGTACTCTTCAATGAGTACAAAACTGGTTGGACGGCCAGGCCCGGAGAGGGGTGATGAATGCAAATAAATCCAGCTGGTGACTGGTCATGAGCACCTTCCCCATCATCTTGGTCTGCTCCTTGAACTCCACCCTGATACTATTTGCCACTCAGTTCCTGACCAGGGCCATGTCCCTGAGCTCCCTTAAGAGGAAGAGGGCACTGAGGAAATGGCCTATCTGAGTAGATCACAGAGTCACAGGTCTGTAGGAGTTGGAAGAGACCTTTAGAGATCATCAAGTCCAACCATTCTGCCAAAGCAGGCTCCCTTCAGCAGGCTGCACAGATAGGCGTCCAGACAGATCTTGCCTATCTACAGATTAGGAGACTCCACAACTTCTCTGGGCAGCCCATTCCTGTGCTTCATCACCCTCACCATTAAGTTCTTTTGTATATTTGCGCAGACCTTGCTGCACTCCAGTTTATGGGTATTTCCTCTTGTCCTGTCCCTACAGACCACTGAAAAGAGGTTCGCTATGTTCCTTTGTCTCCCACACTTAAGATATTTATAAACATTAATTAGATCCCCTCTCAGTCTTCTTTTCTCAAAGCTAAACAGACTACTTTCCTCACAGAGGTTCTCTAGGCCCTTTATCATCTTTGTGGCCCTCCACTGTTCTCTCTCCAGGAGATCCTTGACTTTTTTGTACCAGGGAGCCCAGAACTGGATACGGCACTCCTGGAGAGGGCTGACCAGGGCAGGGGAGGATTACCTTCCTCATCCAAGATGCCACGCACTGCTGGCTCATGGCCAACCTGTTGTTCACCAGGACCACCAGGTTCCTCTCTGCAGAGCTCATCTCCAGCAGGCCGTGTCCCAGCCTGTACCCATACTTGCAGTTATTCCTTCCCAGGTGCAAGACTCTACACTTGGTTTTGTTAAACCTCAACTGATTTCTTACGTCCTGCTCTTCCCAGCTGGTGTCTGAGGTCTTGCACTGTCCTTCCCTTGCAGCAGCCAAGTTGGCAGAGAAGGAAGAAAGAGATGCAAGCCCAGAGTAAGTAAGAAGTGCTTTTTATTGGCCTTCAATAAAATGCATTTTCAAACTCCGTGTTTGACTTGAACCAAGGCCAGGTGCCCTCCGCTGCCTCTGTGGGATGCTGTAGGCAGCCATTTTGTTTTGGCACCGTGCCGCCATTTTGTGCCCAGGTTCCTCCGCATGTGAAATGCCAGGATTGGCTGCTGGCCGTGCGTGGACGTGGTGTTATCGGGCTGCCCTGGGACTGGCTGCCAGCCACCCCCCCGTGGCCAGCTACTGCTCCTGCGTCCGTCCATGTGCATTTGTAACAGGCAATACAAATATATCGTATGCACTTGGAACCACAGGATCATAGAATCATTCAGGTTGGAAAACACCTTAAAGATCATCGAGTCCAACCACGATCTAACCAAACTACCCTAAACTTAGGACAGTATAAATAAATTTCTACTTAGATAGGACCATATAAATGTCGTCTGGCGCGTTTCTATTTTACATTAACACCTAGCTATGAAGCTCTTTTATAAAGGTACACAGTCCTACACGCCCGCCGCAAGCAGCCCCGTCGCACCGCGCAACACCTGAACGATTCCGCTCTCGGGGGCGGAGCCAAGAGGTTTGCAATCTGGGATTGGGCAGAGCGGAGGGAGGCGGGGCGGGATTGGCCATGCCGGCGCTATGCTCGGCTGTGATTGGCGGGCGGGGAGGGGTGGGAGAAGCAGAAGACACAAATTGCACGGGCACCTGGGCTCCGAGTTGGCTGGCCGTGGGCGTTGCTGTGGGGTGGTGTGTTGTGCTGCGGAGCGTGCCGGCCAGCTCGGTTGGGTGGAGAGTGGGGCCTGGGGCACCACGGAGCGGCCTTGGGGTCGGTCCAGCCCGTTTGGGCTGAAGCCTGGAGCGGGGGTCTCGAGTTAGGTATGTCCGGCGGCTTTGGGAGAGGTTTGGGTGCCGGTGGCGGTCGTGCAGGTGGTGGAGAAAAGCTTGTAATAAAACGAAATAAATGAAAATAAATTGACTCTCACCCCTCCGGCGCCACCTCACAGCCGCACGGGCCGGGTCCTCCCTGCGAGAAGCTGCCGCCCCTCATTCCCAGCACCGCGTTTTGGGCAGGGTGTGCCCCCGGCCTTCCGCATCGCACACGGGTCACGGTCAGTCCTTAGCGTGGCAGCAAGCACGCGCTGTGCTGTCAGCCCCAAAATGTGTCAGCTCTGCGTTTTTGAGTACTCTAATGAGCTTGTTGGGCTGTTTTCAGGGTTCGCAAACCAAAGCCTGGTCATGCCTTTGTGGAGCTTAAAAAACAAGGAAAGTTTAAGCCTTGCATTTTCAGTAAATGAAAATGGAGCCGAAAGTTATGTGCTCTTGAGGCAATCAGGACAAAAAAAAAAAAAAAAAAGCTGAGTTCTTCATTTTCAGAGCTTGAAAATGGAGGGTGTGACATTTTGGGCATAACAAGCGCCGAGGGCCGGTTTTGGAGCTCAGAACTGGAGGTAGACATGCATTTCTGAAGCTCATAGAAAGGCTTAAGTCCTACACTTTTTTGTGATTAGAAACGTGGGATTCAGTCCTTTGTTTCCGAGACTCAGAAAAATATCTAAGCCCTACCTTTTTCAGGCTTGAGAATGCAGACTGGGTGCAGCACTTTTGAGCCTGAATCAATTATGTGGAGATGGAATTAGCCAAAGCTGACTCTAGTATGTGGCCTTGAAGAATCCATCATCTGTAGCTTCTACAACCAGAGTAACTTCAAAAAAGAGGAGCAACAAGAAATGATCTGGGACATCCAGTAGCCAGACAGTTTATGAGCTGGACTGTGCACTGGTCCAGAGCTGAAAAAAAAAAGCAGGAACAGAGTTATAATTAGTTGTGTGTCTTCCCAGAGAAGCAAGCAGAATTGCTGTATAGCACTGGGGGCTATAGGGCCCTGCTGGTCAGGCCCAGAAAGTCACTCTTTCTTGAGCCCCTGACTGCAGGGGAAAAGGATGGAGCAGTCTCACAGGCAGCCTATTAAACACAGTGATAAGGACACACAGCTGCTGAGCCAGGAGTCACGGCGTGCCTGATAAGCTTAGCAGGAAGAGCAGCGTCCTTGAGTGCAGGATGGAGAAACTAGGGTAACTAATTATCTGTGAGAGCAGAGTGGGCTGCCTGGAAAACAGCTGTCAGCAGCAGATAGGAAGGAGATCTCATTAAATCACAGAATCATCTGAATTGAAAGGGACTCTTTCCAGCCTGACCTTGGATGTCTCCAAGAATGGGGCTTTATCCACCTCTCTGGGCAACCTGTGCCAGTGCCTCATCACCCCTAGTGTAAAAAAGTTCTTCCTTATATCCAGTCTCAATATCCCCTCTTATAGATTGAAACAGTTTCTCTTTGTCCTTTCAAAGAGACCCTTTCCTTCAATAGCCCCCCTTTAGATACTAAATGGACACTCTCAGGTCCTCCTGGGGCCTTCTCCTGGCTTCCAGCAGGAAGGACATTACTCCAACAGATCCCGCCTTCCAAGCCACATCCTAAAACCCACCCATGCATTGACAGTGAAAAGGGATAAAATTAACTCAGTATTTACCTAGGAGCAGATTTGCTATGAGAGCTTCTCCACAGGAGGTCTCCAGGGCAGATGGGACCCTGGTGGCCAGTGCCTGCTGATGCTGGGTGTTGTGACACCAGTAGCAAGACATTTCTTTGACTTCAGCTGGCCTCAGTCCTGGGAGCAGTTTGGTTTTGCCACACTGGAACCACCTTGAGTAAATGCATACAAACGTGCAGAAATACAAGGCATTGTAAATACGTAATCACTTCCAAAGTATAATAAAAAACAGAAACAAAGCTTCCGCGTCCCTTTGTATTGCAGAACTCTGCACATGCAGTCACCACCATCTCACACCCATGGGCAGGGAAACCTTTTCAGCACACGGCCAACACCCATGCAGCCCCACTGTTCCCAGAGGAGGGGAAAAAGGATCCCCAAAGGGGCCCTTCAGCAGTGTGGAGTAGAAGGGACAGGGCTGCAGGAGCTCAGGCTAGGGACACAGTCCTCATCTGTCACTGGTGTGTAGGCAACTCCCGTGCCCTGAGCTCAAATGCCTTTTTGCAGCAAGGCAGCCCACAAGCACATGTTTTTTCCCCAAATCTGAGGGCTCTGGGCAGGTGGACTCTGCACTGTGGTTCCTCATGAAGCTCGTGCAGACATGAGAAGCCATCCTGTGGTCCCCACTGCTTCCCCATCCATGCCATCATAGGCCCTACTGCTGCATGCAGGGGGGAGCTGAGGTTCCACAACTGGCTCAGCTTCTGCTTCATTACCTGTTTCTTTTTTTCCCCACCAAATTTTGCAGTCCTCGTGCAGTCTCATCCTGGTGCAAGTCTGCAAGAGAAGGTCTCTACCTGGTGTGCTCAGTGCTGCTCTGAATGCTCAGCAGAAAGCAGCGTGCTGTTCTCTGAGGTTGCAGCAGGACGCCAAGGCATCATAAAATCAAAGAACAGTAAGTGAATAAACACAGACACACAGAAGTGAGGGCAAGCACTGCTATTTATTGACTGAGTTACTGAAGGGGGGGGGGGGGGGGAAAACACTGGGGAAAAAAAAACAAAGAAAAGCCACAGCAAACCAAACAGTCCTAGAGGGCAGCATCGACTTCACAGGCAGGGGAGCAGCATCTGCAAGAGAAGGTGGTGTTGAGGGGTGGGACACACTGGACCTGCTGGAAAGGGGCTCTGGAACACCCCTGGTGGCTCTACAGGGCAGGGAGCACTCACCAGAAGGTGCGCTGCTCTTTCCGATAGTCAATATCTCTCTTCAGCTGGCAGAGAGAGCACATGGGGCAGCACAGCACCGAGCAGTAGTCACCCAGGATGGAGCCCTGATGAGAAAATGCCATCACGTGAAAAACCCCTCGTGGCTGAGCACCCATAGGGCCACCCGACACCGCTTCCCCCCCAGCCCCCCACTGACCGGGATGTTGTAGCGGGTGCGGTACAGCGTCCGCATGGCCACGCTGCCGCCACAAAGGCAGAACTCGTCCATGGCGTTGGCCACCTGGCAGCCCAGGCAGGGATAACAGAAGGCTCCACAGATGCCTGTGAGAAATGGAGGGAAGCCCCGAGCTCACAGTCTGACCCAGGACAGGGGGGAGCACAGCAACACTACCAAAATCCCCTCAGGAGGGACGCAAGATATGGGGCTGATGCCTACTCACAGACGCCGCAGTCAGACATGCAGTCCAACATCCCCGTGTGCCACTTGCTGGGCTGTGGGGGTGCAGAGAAGCCAGGCTGGATTGTCACCACGTGACGGGTGGCCATGATCGGCGCTTTGCACAGGGTGTCCTGGAAGGAAGGCTGGTGGGGAAGGAAGGAAAGGGTGTCCTCCCTCAGCAACTCCAGGGCAGCTTGCTTTTTTCCTCTGTCCTCCTCCCTGCCCCACACCCAGCCACCATCTCCCACACAGTACTGCTGTAGCTCCCCTGCTCCCATTCTTCCCAGCCAAGAGGCTGCAGCCTCTGCCTGACACCCACTCCTCCCTCTATGCCGACACCCATCTGCCCCAAAACAGCTCCACTTGAGGAGCTCCACTCCTTCTTCACCCCCATCTTGCTCTCTCTTCAGCTTTACAGCTGCAAGTGTTTTTCATTAAGTGATGGTAATGCCCTGCAACGTCCCATGCAAAAAGTTCCATGTGCTCTGCTTGCCCTGAATGGGGATAAAAAGCATGGCTGCTTTGTGCTCTCATCCCCAGCACAAGGGTTAGAACCCAACATTGCTGCTGCTCCTCCTACAATGCCACAACCCCACTCCCACTAGAATACCCATCACCCCTTCCCTTGCCCAGGCAGTGCTGTTTCACCCCAATGTCCCACAGTCTCACCCCAAATCTCCCTCCAGCTGCACACGCCTGTCCTGCTCCTGGCGCTGTTCTGCTCTGCCCCACTCCCCATCCCTTTTATGCACTGGGTTCTGCCAACCTTTGCTCCTCCTGGCCAATGTCCACACGCCCCGCCTGCACAACATCCCCACTGCTCCCGCAGTGATGAGGAAGCCTGCTGATGTGACACAGGGTGACATGTCCACCAGTACCCCATGTGCATCCCATATCGCTTAGGAAAGGTACAATTGGGAAACCCTGGTGAAAACCCATCTGCACAAGACATAGAGGCAAGGCAAACATTGCTCTTTATTGGGGGCATGAATGAAAGGGAGACATGCAATAGTCACAGCTGGCTCCGTGCCCCTTTCCCATAAGGCAGAGGCGGTGTCATCTCTATGGCATCTGCAAGGGTAGAAGAAGAGACAGTGAGGAGGAAGAGGCAATCACATACACCCTCCCATGGCGTGAGGCACAAGGAAAGGGCACACCGACCAGAAGATGCCCATCGCTCTCCTCCGATTGATGTCCCGCTTGATCTGGCAGACGGAGCACACGAGGCAGCAGGAGGAGATGCAGCAGTCAGAGCAGATGGAGCCCTGTGAGAGAGAGGCAGGCGTTAGGAGCGGGGCTTCCCAAAAACACGTTTTGGAACCAAGAAAGCTGTGCTGAGCCGGTCACTCTCCACATCTCATCTCTTTGTTGTGATCTGACTGCAGAGCAGCGGGCTGTCCTGCCTGCAGGTGATGATAACGCAGAAAGGGAGAAATGATGGCTTACCACCGGCCTTGAGAGAGCAACTTATCTTTTGTTTTCTCGGTCTGAGGCAGAGGGGAAAAGCACACACCACGTCCTTCCATCGCCCGCACTTACGGGGCGGGCAGGAAGGGTGCAGAGCGCGGCCCCTCCGCGTGGCTGTGCGGGGGGCTGAGAGACAAAAGGGGGAAAAGGGAGCGTGCCGCCCGCGCCCCACTGACCGGGATGTTGTAGCGGGTGCGGTACAGGGTCCTCATGGCTACGCTGGTCCCGCAGAGGCAGCACTCGTTCATGTCGCCGGCCACCGTGCAGGCCAAGCAGGGGAAGCAGAACAGCCCGCAGCAGCCTGCAAAGGAGGACGCACCGTCGGCGCGCGCTCTCAGCCTCCGCCGCCCGCCCGACCCCCCGGCACTCACAGACGCTCCAGTCGGTGAAACAATCCATCAGCCCCGTCTGCCATATAGGGCTGGCGCTGGTGGTCCTGGACATCGCCTGGGGCTGCAGGGTCACCACGGTGGGGACGGCCATCGTCGAGAGCCAGGCTGCGAAAGGAGGGGGCAGCAGTCAGGAGGGCTCGTTCTCGCAGAAGCCCCGCGCCCGAGCCCAGGTGTGCCAAGCAGAGCTGCTGGCACCGTGCTGGGGCACGTAGCGTTTGAAGGCGCCGGGAGCCGCTCCTCGGGGCTGCACTCACCTCGGTGCACCGACGGAGACGAGGAGGAAAGTGATGCCAGGCAGCGGGCGTTTTGCAACAAATTTGTTTCTCCCCCAATGAATGCAGAGCTCCTCCCTGTCCCGCGTGTAGACTCAGAGCCCAGAACAGAAACCGATAGTCAGCCGCGGTGCTGCCGACCCTGCACGTGGAGCCCCGACACCTGCAGCAACCGACATTTCTTGCTGTAAGCAAGGAGCAGCCTGCCCGTAAAGCAACTTTTTAACGGCGTCCCTCGTTCCCCAAGTAGGACGTGGCAAACATTTTGCATTAAGCCATTCGCTGAGCAGGGGAAAGTAGGAAAATAGTGATTTGAAGAAGTAATTACACAAAATATTCTGTTAATGCTTCCTTGCAATACTGCAGTAGTCCTTAGATGTTGTGGTTGATAGTTGTGATTTAGTATTTTAGATGGGAAGACGTTGTAAGGCAGGTCTACTTTAACAAGGCGAAAGAAACAACAATGGAATGACGTGGTGAACAGCGAGAAGTTTCCCTTTGTCTTCCTTATCTGTGCGTGCAGAGACTATTCCAATTGCTCTGGCATTCCACAGCAATCTTTGGGACAAAAAGAGTGTTGGGAGGAAGTAAATGACCCCCAAGGATTAACAAATGAACCATTACAACGCTAAGTACATTAGATGACACTGAAGATTGCTACATAAGGGTATATCTGTTAGGCAATCATTCGGGGTAGATAGGCTAAGAATTTGGGAATGCAGTGAATACCATAGAATTGGCAAGGTTGGAAAAGACCTACAAGATCATCCAGTCCCACTGTCCACCTATCACCACCAGTAGTTCTCATTAAACCATGTCCCTCAGTACAACATCTAAACGTTCCTTGGACACCCTCATGGTTGGTGATTCCACCACCTCTCTGGGCAGCCTGACCATTCTTGCAGAGAAGTAGCATTTCCTAATGTCCAACCCGAATCTCCCCTGGTGCAATTCTCTCTCATCCTATTACGTACGCAATACATGTGAAAATATAACCTGCTTATGGACAATCAACTGGGGAAGCATTTTTGGAGAGTTATCTTGATGCTACCCCAGCGCTGCCAATAAAGAATACCTTGCTTAATGGTAACTAACTTTGCTGTTAAATTCCTACTCGTCGATTTCTTTAAATCAATACACATGTACATTCATACACATAATTTTCCCTTGCTATCTGACTCCTTCCAGGCTGGGGAGCATGCGGCAGCACCATGCTACTAACCTGTGGAGGACAGCAGGGCACAGTGGGGCAAAGGCAACACTTGTGGCAGCAGTGCTCAGAGCAGTGGGACGTGATGGCAGCGGGGCCAGGCCCTTCCTGTGTCAAACCATAGCTGCTGCTCCACCTAAAGCCAGGCACCCTGTCTTGCATCCACCTCTTCCCCCAGAGACCCAGGGTGCCTTCAGGCAGCAGGACGGGCGGACTCATGCTGTTATCTGCTCCCTACATCCGGGGTGAGATTTGTTGGAGGCACTTCGAAGAAGCTTTGCCCCCATCAGCTGCTCACCAGACACCTATTTTCCACTACTGTGTGGACACTCGTGCTTTCCCTCTGCTCGTGGTCCCACCAAGCTCTGCAGTAACAAAGTGCTGTCTGTGCTGAGTGAGGTGCAGCACAGCCTTGGAGAGATGCAGCATCCAAGCAGGGACTGTTTCTAAACATCACCTCTTCTCCCACCTGTAAGCACGAGTCCTCACCCTGAGAGGATTTGTGCCCTGCTGTGCGCAAACATACAAAGAGGCACACACAGCTTTGGGCATTACTTTGTTTTCCTTCACCTTGCAGCGTTAGCCATATTTTTACACTTTGCTTTTATACTTTGTGGTATCTGGACAGGTTTCCTTTGCCAGCCCCGTGCATACAGACATTTGGTGGGCAGAGGTGCTGTTTTTCCTTACCAGCAACATCCTGAAAAAGAAAGGCACTGTGAAACCCACTCTCCACTGCCATTTCGTGTGTGTTTGAGGTAAGCACAGAAACACATCGAGGCATGGGGTGGAAGGAACCTTAAAGACCATCCATCTCCAAGCCACGCCATGGGCAGAGCTGCACCCACTAGCCCCAGGGCACCCCTGCTGCTGCAGGAGGAGCACGAGACTTCCATAGGTGCTACAGAATGTGAGCTTTTCTCAAACCTAAGTGGCTTAAAGACATGTTAATATGTAAGAAACCAATGAGTAACTTTTGCCATAATCCCTAAGGTACTGTTAGAAACATTAAGACGCTTACTTAAAAATACGAATTTGTGTGCTGAATCACGGCCTGAACCTGTGATTGATCACCTGAGGTGAGAAAAGAGTCAGCCAGGGGAGCACAGGTTAAAGCAATTCACCTGTGCTGCCGGAAGCCTGGCTCCACCTCTCCTAGACCCATTTAAGAGCTGACTACCCTGTGGGGGAGGGGTTTCTTCTGGGGATTCATGCTGCTGGGGTTTTACAAGTGAGCCCAGGATATGGGTAAGTGTCCTCTCTTTTCTGCTTTGGTGTAATAACTATGTAGCTAAGCTCTTTGGTACACTATAACATCTGTATATTCATTGATTGTACAGAATTACATTACTGTGTTTTTGTATTACCCCATAAGTGCTTCCTAATGAAAGTTCAATAGGAAGTTGAATGTATTCAGTTCTCTTTCTTGATATAGGTTAACTCAGCAAAGTTTTCACTGTGTTCCCTGGTGGAGATGGGTGTTGGCTCCTTGCCTTGGATGCACAATGCTTGCTTTGTCTGTTTGGTACAGGTTCTGTTTATTTCTTTGTTATCTACTTGGTACATACAAGGACTTTATAAGCTAATTATTTAATGCTACATTAGCAAAACTGGGAACAAATAGTCTTTCATTGTAGCAAGGCAAGCTATGGGAACTACTAACTTAAAAAAAAAAAGTAGTCAAAGGTCAGGAAAGAGGAAGAATATGATAGATGGGAAAAATGGTCATCAGGGACTATCAGAGGGCTCTATCATGCATGCCTGAACAACAGTAGTACATATTAATGAGTTCCCAAAAAATGTAAGCTGCTTCTCAGGAATATAATTAATATGCATCTCCCATGTGAACAAAGCAGATCTCTGACTTTGTGGGTGTGCACTTGGCTTGGTCCAAGATGCCTGGCACACTGAATAAAGAATGCCTGCCTTCTAACGTCCCATTGGAATTAGAGTTTATTCCTACGTTTCAGATGACACTCTACAAACTGCAGATTTGTCACCTAATTGTTTAGGAACTTACTGTATTTCATTTTTACAACTGGAAAATCTACTTTACAATTCCTAGGTAAGGATGTCATTGGAAAAATCTGGGAAGAAAACTTTCTAACTCCAGTG
The DNA here is from genome assembly GCF_019238085.1 of Lagopus leucura. Taxonomy (NCBI): domain Eukaryota; kingdom Metazoa; phylum Chordata; class Aves; order Galliformes; family Phasianidae; genus Lagopus; species Lagopus leucura. The sequence goes on from NW_024962264.1 coordinate 26,180,486, forward strand.
TGGTGTTGGAAAGCAGCATTCTCTTATTCCTCGCAATATGTACCAGGCAGCTTGACAAATCAAGCATGCACTCTTGGATTTCAGGTTATGTATTTAAACAGTTAAGACATACATATGCAGTGCATTTGCATACATATTGATTATTTTTCCAATAAGTCATTAATATATGCAGATGTCCCTCTGGAGACATGCACAGTTGGGGCCTACGATAGTTGTAGACCACTTACTACTACTTCTCTATTTCATTTTCAGCTTTATCACAGTACCATTTGGTTGTCCCACAGCTATTTTCCCCAATTGGCGAATCCCCATTGCTTGTTATGCCATAGTGAGCAACTATCTCAGTGCACTACCACTTAAACCAATTTAAATGAAACCCAAGAAAAAGTCTTTGCACCTGGTGGTCCAGGTAGAAGACAAAAGTAATCTATTCTGAGTTCAGTGCTTCAGTGAAGGGGGATTGTTCAGAAAAACAAGACTGTTCCCATACCAAGCAAAAGCTAAACTTGAAAGTTTTACAACTAGCACACATCAATTCCCTTTTGCTAAACTAATCAACTGCTCCCTATTGCTAAACCAGTCCATATCAAGGATCAAGAAAGCTCCCCTCAGCTGACACAGTTGTGGTTCCTGAACTTCTCACTTCTTCCAACTTTTGGTGCAGTCAGGCCAAACAACCCGTTGTGATTTGTTCAGAAGGTACTTGATGTCACCAGGTGTTGTGGTTTAACCTGGCAGGTGGTTTTACCTGTGTGGTTTAGTCGTTGGCTCATCCCTTCCCAGTGAGATGGGGGAGAAAACTGGGGAAAACAAAGTAGAACTTGTGTGTTGAGATAAACTACTTAAGATAAAGGAAAAGGATAATACTTATGAGTGGGTGTATGTATATGTGAATGCATTAACAAGTGATGCAAAAGCAGTTGCTCACCAGCGCCCCGCTTGCCTCTTTCAAAACTCTCCTTCCACGTGATGTCACATGCTATGGAATATCCCTTCAGCTAATTTAAGTCAGCTGTCCTAATTCTGTTCTCTCCCAGCTCCCGGGGCTCTTTGCTGTGAATGGCCTTGGCACTATACAGCACTGCTTAGCAGCAACTCTTAACATTTACTACATTTACATGATAACACACTGATAATAGTTAATAACACTGCTTTTCTCCTAGAACCAAACATAGCATCACACCAGACAGTGAAGAAAACAATTCCTTCTCAGCTAAAACTAAGATACCAGGGTAGACAAGTGCATGTGCACCACCCACCAGCAGGTGAACAGAGGTCAGCTCTGGCATTTTAGGTTCCTGGAACAGGTGTGTCCGTTGCTCTCTCCACAGCAAGTCCCACAGTGCAGGTGCTGGTAGACAAAGAGAAGGGCAACCAGCATGCCAACTGCATAGCCAGCCAACCATAAAGCAGTGGAAACCTAGGAACGGTTTGGAGCCCTGTAGTTTTAACCTGCTGTTGCTATTCTCACTTTTCACGGGCCTCCTCCTACAAATAAGTTCCTTCCTCAAGTGTAGAAATACAAGAAAGCAGAAGGTAAACCAACTGGAATTGAAAGGAGGAAATAAGATTCAATTCTCAAGTCGAGTCGGTAGCTTAGTGCCAACCACTACTTATGTACACTTGGCTGGTGTTAGCTGCTGATTGTTAAGTTGGTAGTCCACATTCAAATCATGGAATCACAGAATGGTTGGATTGGAAGGGAACCTTAAAGCCTACCCACCCCAACCTCCTGCTGTGGGCTGGTTGCCCTCACTGGCTCAGGCTGCCCAGGGCCCTGTCCAACCTGACCTTGAGCACTTCCAGGGATGGGGCATCCTAGGCAGCAGTGCAAGGGCCTCACTACCCTCTAAGTAAATAATTTCTTGCTAACATCTAACCGAAATCTTCCCCCCATTTTAAAGCCCATTCTCCCTTCTACTGTCATTATAGGACTGTGTAAAAAATTTTGTTTCCTTCCAGCTTATAAACTTCTTGTCAATTACTGGAGAAGACCACAAAGAAGTCTCCCCGGAGCTTTTAAAGCTAAACAAACACAATTCTCTCAACCTTTCTTCGTAGGAGAGGTGCTCCAGCCCTCTGAGCATCTTCATAGCCCTTCTCTGGACCTGCTCCAATAGCTCTGCATCCTTCTTGTGCCAGAGGCCTAGGGCTGTATGCAGTGTTCTGAACAAAAATTACTCTAAAATACTTTACACAACAAGCTCCAACTTGGGATGTAAATTCTTGTGAAATAAACCATAACACCAAACACATACAGACAGATTTTATTTACATACTGGAATTGCTTTGCATTTTCCCATGTCCTGCCACTGAAACATCAGTCTTGTTCTGTACAAACTGCTGGGCTCATAGTCTGGAGAGCAGGCCAGGAGTTCCCTTGTATTACATAGGACCAACTGAACAGCCTCACTACTAGGGAGGTTGAAGTCATTCAAGAGTAGTCACAGCTTACATTGTAAGATGGTTTCATGTGCTTGGTTTTGTTGTGTTTTGTTGGTTTTATTTGTTTTTAGAAAAAAAAAGTTAATCAGATTTCTATAAATAAATAGAACCAGAAATAATCTGGAGTTAAAAATGCTCCACTCCATCTTAGAGGATGGCATCTTATATTAATTTTAGCCAGATTAAAACATCAGTATCTATAATAATTTCAACTACCTGCTTTCTAAAGGCTCTTCTACAGTTTCGTTTTTTTTCGTTTTCCAGAGATTTCCAAGCATGATCCCTATGAAGAGCAGAACTCCTACAGTACGATTTGAAGCAAATTTCTTCCAACAGTCTTCAGGCTTATCTATATCCAAAGTGTAAATCTGCAAAAGCACAGTACAAACATCCCACCGTTAGCATTATACTGACATACAAAGATTTGACATATCACAGTCACAGAAAGGTCCATAAACTCAAAACCTCTCAGGTTCTAAACCTACCCTGAACCCCAAAAGAAACAGGAATGCTCTGTGCTTGCAGAGGATGGGATTACTTGGACCTGACTCCTGGACTCTCTCAATGAATCACAGTACAAGCAGTCTAGATACGCCTGTGTGCAGTTTGATAATAAAATCTGTAAAAATGTCTGAGCAGGTAAAGAAGCCTTCGGAGATTTTCCTCAGCAGGAAGGAAGCTAATTCTTCAACAGAAACTTTAAGAAGGAAAACAGCAAAAGTACATTCCTGCACCTTCCGTTTCCCTGCTCACACCCTGTGCTATGGTAGAAACAAGGTAGGAGAGGGCAAGCTGTGGAGCTCCTGTCCTGCCTGTCCTGCCCAGCCACACCAGACGCTACAACTGGCTAACGCTTAGCTGCTTCTCACTTTTTACCTATGTCCCCCTTGCAAAGAGGAACTAGGACACCTGCTCGCAGCAAGACTTGCGCAGCTTGGCAGCTGTTCACAGCTTGAGATGAAAAAAACCACACAGTGCAGCAAGAGCAAAGTTATTGAAAAACAAGAGCTAGAAATGAAACTTGATACAGAAGTTTTTCAGGAAGAATGATGAGAGTAAAGCTTAAACAACAAAAGTGAAAGCATTCCATAGAGACACCTCCCAAAACCTCAAGTCGTGCAATTCACCCCTGCACTACCCAAGAAGTCATGAGAGAGCACATCCAACTGAAAGAAATAAAAGCCTCCCTAGCAAACCCATTCCTCTGCTGTCTGCACTTGGGCAGAGATGAGGTTCTCATCAAACTATCTGAAATGCTGCCTGCACCTCTGAATCCCATGTTATTCACACCTTTAAAGCCTGTCAGCACCTCGAGCACAAAGAAATGAAAACACAAGAAGGCTAAGTGAAACCCAACAGCAGCCAAGCTGTAAGATGTACCTTCAGAAACACAATGCAAATTAGACATCTCAGTCTTCTTCAGCAGTGCAGAAATTTGATAACAGCGTGACCCAAACTCCTCTCTCAGGCACAAATTCAGTAACTTAAGGAAAACCTATCCCTTACATGGCTTATTAGGCTCTCTAAACTCTGTTAGGCAAGCGTTTGGAAGTCTTGAACAATGTGAAAATTTAGGCAGAACTAATATTAGAATAGTCCTTAGGAGGGCTACTAAGATGATCAGAGGGCTGGAGCACCTCTCCTACAAAGAAAGGTTGAGGGAACTGGGCTTGTTTAGCTTGGAAAGAGAAGGCTCCAGGGAGACCTCATTGTGGCCTTTCAGTACTTGAAGGGAGCATATAAACAGGAGGGGGAATGGCTGTTTACGAGGTAGACAGTGATAGGACAAGGGGGAACGGTTCTTAACTGAGACACGGAAGGTTTAGGTTAGATATTAGGAGGAAGTTTTTCACTCAGGGGGTGGTGACACACTGGAACAGGTTGCCCAAGGAGGTTGGGGATGCTCCATCCCTGGAGGCATTCAAGGCCAGGCTGGATGTGGGTCTGAGCAGCCTGGTCTGGTGGTTGGCGACCCTGTGCATGGCAGGGGGGGTGAAATTCGATGATCATTGTGGTCCTTTTCAACCCAGGCCATTCTATGATGAAAAGCTACTTTGTGGCATGCTTGTATGGCTTAGCTATTGTCTTTGCCCCTTACATCCTGCACCTTCACCAATAAAATTCACTCAGCAGGAAGGTAATTTTCACTTGTGCCACAGCTAGCAATGTGAGGCCACTCTGCAGTGAAAAGTGGAATGCTTTCCTCCATGAATTTCCACAATACCTACAGAAAGCAGTTGCTGACAGGTAACAGACCACAGTATTGCAGGAGTTTTATAACCCACGAATATGTTTAGTACCTATGAGCTGCATGAACTTTCCTGCTAAAGAGTCACTTACATATAATGGGCCCTAAAACAACAAGTTTCATATTAATTCCATTCTTCCCCTCTCAGATTGTTGACAGTATTACTGCTATGTTACTACCACTCACCTGCAAAGGCCAGCAATTACTTTTCCTAAGGACTAACTTGTCACAAGACTGGAGAATGCAGCCATTTGGATAACAAGATCCTATCTGCCTCCTTCATGGGCAGGCTCAATTTTCTTTTTTTTTTTCCTGATATACATTAAAATTTGTAACCCTGTGCAAGTACAAGAACTTTACTATTTTTCTGCTGTAAAAACAACAGTGAATTAGAACTGTCAGATATCAAGAAATTATAGTATTGACATTTGCTACTGAAGGTAGTGAGGAGAAAACCGTAGATACATGATACTGAGGTAGATCTAACTGCAGCTGCTATCAGAAGCAGGAAGACATCACAGCTTAAGGTGAGGCAGAAATGATTAGAAACAGATTGAAAATGAGTGCTCTACAGCCTACAACCACTGGAGGTCTCTTCAAAAGAGAGGTCTGTAAAAGTTACTTACGAAAAGCAAGCTTTTGTCGAAAGATTTAAATTATTTTTACACAGGTATTTACAAGACAATTGCTTTTTTATGTACTTGATAAATTGCCAGAGGTTGAAAAGCACTCTGATTCCTTATCAAGAACATCTACGAACAGAAAGTAGAAACGAATCCATCTAACCTGATGTGCTAGGTGAGCACCTACAGCAGCCACTGCTGAGTAATAGGGGAAAGTCTGGTCACAGTTCATTCCTGCCACACACAAACCCGAGACCATTGCTGTGCTGAAGCCGCTGAGCCACTGTTTTGTATCTTCCTTGAATTTCAATGCCGTGGACTTAACACCAATAATGATGTCATCCCTCTTATCCTAGAATGAAAGGGTCAATTAATAGAACATCTATAATCTAACTGCCACTTCATAAGAAAAGTAAAACGGGGAGCCTTTCTAAAGCCTCCAACTGTTGTTAATAGGAACCCTATTTAAGTGAATTTGTAGGTCCCCAAATTAAAATCCCAATTAAAAGGTAGGTCCTTAGAGCTGGGGTAGCAGCCAATAGCTAATACCAGCTGCACATTTATTTACGCAGTGCAGACATGGGGGCATGAAAATCACTTTACACTTCCCACTTTTCGTCTGCTATGTAAAACATTAGCAAAAAGCAATAAAAGGTCCAAGGGCTGGGCTTCCTTTGGTGGTCATCTGAGGGTGGAGAATTGCAGCAGGTTAGCATAATGACTTGAAACCAAGGCTGTATATTAAGCAAACAAACACACACACAGCTGTAAAGTTTATCACTGCTGCTCTACCTGGTGAGCATATATGGTGTCGTAGACCAGGGTCCACATGACTCCAGCAAAGTATAAGGGCAGGCACACGGACCAGTCGCAGGACCCCTGGATGGCAGACCAGCCAAGGAGGGCTCCCCAGTTAAACGTAAGTCCTAAAAACAAAGAGAACCAAAGGAAAAAAAGTTAAAAAGGTGCCAGGAGCAGTCTGAATTACATATATACAATTCACTATCATTTGCTCAAGCATATGGTGCGTCTGCAGCTTTTTCTACAATACTGGCATCTCTATTTTCTAGCTCATAGCTTCAGTCAGGTTAAGTAATAGACATAATTTGAAATTAAATACTACGGAGATATAAGGAGAAATATGCACGGCTACATACTCTCCCCCCATTTAAATTTGATTTTGTTATCCGAAGGAAGCATTTGCTCAAAATTATTCCACTGCACTGACATCAATGCACTTCAATGTCTGTAAAATTGACTACAAAAGAGTTCACAGCAGCCAAGCATGGCACTTCCAGGCTGAAAAAGGCAATTCTGGCTGATAAAGCTGAGGGCAGCTGGAGTGAAGATGGCCAAGGTACACGGAGATGTGTTAGTGGCACACTCTGAAATGGAAGCGTCATCATCTTCAGTATAGGACTTGATGTAGAGGCTGAAGACTGAACAAACGTATTTTTAAGAAAGGTTTAAAGACAACCCTTAAAGTAGAGCTGTTTCTCAAGTGCCAAACATTCATTCTCTCTCTCAACACTACAAAAGACAGGACTGTTTATGAATAAAAAAATGAGACAGAACACAGCTCCTGTATGTGTTATACATTGCTTAAGAAGCTTCTGGAACAGCAGAATGTTGTCTGCAAGGTAATCTGATTTTAACACATAGTTGCATAAAACAGATTGCTGAAGCTCAATTACTAACTAAATGGGGGAACTCCCCAAAAGCTAAATCAGAAGGAAGGAACTGAAAACGTTTCCAACTCACCCAGAACTAACTGGGGCCAATATGTTATTCTCTTCATCAGAGGGTAGGTGACCACAAGAGACAAGGAGGCTGCTCCCAGGATGATACTGTAAAAAGTACAAAGAAACCTTACTGCTTGCTGGTCTAAAGATCCCAAGACATTGCACGTGCTGAACTACTGAACTACAAGTACTGAACTACTTCCATGACTTCAACCCCTCTGACCCCAGCACATTTGCTGTTCACAATTTGCATCCTTAACAAGGACAAAGAAGGAAACTCTAAGCAACAGAAGATAACTTGTCTGCCACCTGTAGTAATTCAGACACAGGAGCACACAGAGAGCCAGGCTGAGCTGTCCACCAAGGAAAACAAAGGACTGAAAAGTGGAGATTTCTCCAGTTGACAGGGGTCTTCCTGCTGTCCTTGCAACCTAAACGTGGAAAGAATCATGTTAATACACAACTCAACATACTCTGAAGCCAACTTCCTACAGCATACTAAATAGGTATCAAGTGTTTTGCACATGCCTTAACAACGTGAACTTATATATACCCCCTTAATTTGTTTTTCCTCTATTCCTAAATAACTTCTGCTAAAACTTCAAATACTGTTTTTGCAGTTTAAATACATGCTTTACACTGCTGTGACCAACACTATTGCACATCAGAACTAGGACATGACATGATCCATTTAAAGAAAAAAATAAAATACACATCTATCAAAAAATCACTCATATCAAAACCAAATCCCAAACCATGACTAGCAGCACAAACCAATCCTGCTACTGACTCAGCCTGCAGCACGTTTGTTCTGAAGGCTGCCTTTTGAAGTATATAAGAAAGACCTGCTATGGGAACATTTGAGCCTTTACATTTAACCACATCAGATTAATGCATAAATATACGAATTACGATATCAAGTCCAGCATACTGATTGCACACCCTGGGAAATCTTCTTGGCACATGGAGCTGTTAATAATCTCTGAATCCTAAACCAGCCAAAGTTGCCCCAAAACCTTTATTGAGTCATTACTTCCCCAGTAGGACAGATAGAACAGTGCTGGAAGGAAAACCTCACAGTGGCCAATATTCAAAATCACAGGGCAAACCTAGGATCAGAGAAGAAAATAAACCAATAGTGAGGTTTCACCAGGATACTCCCTTCCACCATGCATGTACATGTCAGCACCTGGCACTGCCTTTTGTTAATTTCTCCCTAGTGAACAAAAGGGAGGAAGAAACATATCATAGCAGAGAGGATAAGTTCATACTTGGGCATGATTCTCTCAGCAGTCATTCTCTAGAGGAAATTAACGATAATCAAATAAATACTTATATATTTTTAAAAGGATGGAATCATACAATCATAGGATTGTCAAATGGTTGGGTTGGAAGGAACCTTAAAGCCCACCCAATGCAAACTCCTGCTATGGGCTGCTTGTTCTCCACCAGCTCAGGCTGCCAAGGGCCCCATCCAACCAGGCCTCGAGCACCTGCAAGGATGCGGCATCCACAGCCTCTCTGGGCAGCAGCGCCAGGGCCTCACCACCCTCTGAATAGATTGCTGCAGTCCTATGCAGTAGCATTATACAAAACAAAATTATTTCCAGGACCCTAGGAAGAAACACAGACAAATGAATTGCATGCATGCTGGAAAAAGGGACGGGGGAGGAAAATCTCCACCTGTTTGTCGTAGTCACGGTCCCACAGGTCATTGATGGTGCAGCCAGCCCCACGCATGAGGACCGCCCCGGCGCCAAACAGGGACAGCATGTGCCAGTCAGGTAGGCAGCCCGGCTCAGCCGCCAGCCCGATGCTCCAGGTGCACGGCAGGTACAGCAGCCACGTCCCTGCAGGCAGAACGAGGTCAGAACGGGCAAGGAGAGAAAGAGAGCATCACCGATCAGGCTCACGCCTCCATCGGGCACGCCTCAGCGCCGTGGCAACCGCGCTCCCCGCCACCGCCGGGGATGCCATGCGAGTCGCCATGGTTACCGCATCCTTCGGATCCCGCGCCCCCCGCGTTGCTACGCCCGCCGCGTTGCCATGGTGACGGCGCCCCCGCCCTCCATTGGCCGCCGCGTCGCCGTGGCTACCACGTGACGCAAGCCCCGCCTCGCGCACGTACCGGCGGGCTGATGCAGGCGCATCAAGTGTAGATAGGGCCGCAGCGGACCCGGCGCGGCCCGCACCAGCTCGGCCGCCGAGAAACTGAGGGTCCGCGGAGGATCCAGGGGGGCGGCCGGGCAGCGGAGCGGCAGGGCGGCGGTGGCGGCCAGGGTCGGACGCGCGGCGTGGAAGCGGTAGGAAGCCCGGCTGAATCTCGCCAATAGCGCCGCCATCTTGCCGTCGCCAGACGCGCTTCCGCGTCTTCCGGCGGGGCGATGTGGCGCGGCACGCCGCATGCGCGGTGCCGTCTGTCCGCCGCGGAGCCGCCACAGTAGGGGTGGCGTATGGACGGTTGGCCGGTGTTACCGGCTTTTCGCAACTGTTACTGGCTCTTTTCGGTGACAGGAGTGACACCGAAAGCTGGCAATCAATAGGAGGCGACCAGCAGCCCTTGATTGTGTGGGGACCTCGCCTGACACTGGCTCTGAGCAGCAGTTGCTCCGCCTGAAGGAACGTTTTAGTCTCTCGACTACTGTAGTGCAGCATCTCACTACAAGCCCGTCTGCTTTGGGTACAGAATTTGCCCGAAGTGTTTAATGCATGCAATTTCCTTCAGGTTACTAGCATGCAAAGACATACGTACCCACGCAGCAGTGTATGTCTCGTTTTCTAGACCATAAACACGAAACATTCACAGTTTTGCAAAAGGCTTCCAGATCTGCAGCCTCATCTCCTTGGTTCTGTTACTTAATCGCAAATAAAGCATAAAATGGGAACGTGAGCTTTGGATAGAGCTGTAAAAGTTAATCTGGTGAGTGTGATGTGGGCAATAAAAACTTTCCTGAGCTACCATTGAGGGGTTCTTAGAAAACAGTTTCCCTATCATACTTCCTTCAGCGCTGTGAGCTGTTGCACGGATAAAAACCAAGAGAAACAGTTTTAGTTCCACAAATTGCTGACTGCCAGGAGGAAGTAGAAAACCATTGTAATAACGAAGTGACTTTCACATGTTTCCAGTCACCATTCTGATAAGTGGCACTCCACAGCTGTAAATCAATGTGCAAGGGATACTCCTGCTCTGGCTGAGTAAAACTCAGAAATTTTTATTTCTTTTTTTCCATTTTAATCATGTTTTATGACAAGAACAGTCACCCCAGGCTTAATTCAGGCCTAGGAAACCTCCAGGAAAGCTTCACTGCTGTTTATCTATGCTGGAGGAAACCATCCTGCATCCTGACCTGTACTGTCAGACACAGCTCACTGTCTTGTTAAGTTTTATTCCATTTGCTGTTACAATGACAGGGTTTCTGGTCATATCCTCTGAAATAAGCAATGAGCAAACTCCAGGGCTTCTGCAGGCTACATTTAAGAAGTTTGGGAAAACAAGCTAGAAAAGTTTTTTTTTATCAGTGGATTTCTATTCCTTGTAAAGTACCCTAGCCCTTCATAAGCAATATCTAGGGAATGAAAGATTTCAGATGTTAAAGAAATCATCTTATGTCTTTAACGTCCTACTGCCATCTTCCTCTCACAATTGCCAAATTGTTCCCCATTCTCAGAAGATTCCCCTTTCCCTATTTTCATGTGACTGATATTACTCCACCTTCCATAAACTGATCTACAGTAAACCAAGTGTGAGCAATGCCATTTCCTGTGTCAGAAATGAAAACGAATGTAGGAATGCAGTTTGTGGTCAGAGATCAAGGTGTGGCGTAAATGTGCAGATGTGAGTCTCCAGCACAATGGTGGAGGCTGCAGAGCCAGTGCTGCTGCCTGCAGGCAATAACCACCCCCAACTGGGCAGAGTTTCTAGGAAAATTGCCAAAAGTTAATATAAATCACTTTTTTAAAGTCCAATATCGAAGTCACAAGCATCGAAACAAATCTGTTTAGGAAGGTTTAAAGAGAAGCTACCAGTCAACCTTCAGCTTTTATGTCTAAATTTTAGCTTATATTGTTGTATTATTGTAATAACAATAATACACTAACAACTTTATATTGACAACGTGAGATTTTTCCACTCATTTTATGCCTTATGTACTTCCCTTTTTGAACTAGGACAGTGTTAAAAAACTTTGCGCTTCCTATCTGTGTTTTGGATATGTATCACCTCCTGGTGTATAAGCCTTCACAAAAGGCACATACGCTGCATGGGCAAACACTCCTTTCACACTCTGCATTAAAATACAAATTTTATTGTGCCTTTTTGATCACAGTTCCAAAGAACATCAACTTGCTTGTTGCTGTAAAGCCTTCATGCGAACTACAAGCCACTCCTTTGCCTTGAAACCACACTAAGCCGGTAGCATCATTTTAAAGCTCAAAGAAGGGAAGTACGATGCATGTTAGTTTTCTCCCTGCTGTGTTCTGAACATTGTAAGGCGCTGCTGGTGGTGCGAGTTGCATACTTCCAAGAGAACCAGCTGCACTGGTGGGAACTCACCTTATACAGGTGAAAAAAGCTGCTGTGAGGCAATTTTGTCCCAAATGGGCTGCTTCCCCAGGAGGAATGCAAACCCCTCAAGTATTGCTCTTAGGATGCCGAAGCCTTTCTGGTGACCTGGCTTTCTCTAGCCTGTGACCACAATCTCCCTACCTGGCAAAAACAAGTGGCACCGCATGGTGAGCCCTGTTACTCTGCGTGCTCAAATGCAAGCAATAGCCTTAGCATTCCTGATCACGTAGAAACCGTAAGAGAAGGCTGGCAGGCCGAGCACGCTGCCAGGGGCAAGGGCCATCTCGTGCAGTGCAGGGAGTGTCTCATCGTCCACCATCCGCAGTAGGCGGCCATTCAGCTGCACCTCTCTGCCAAGGCATGATGGGATACTGCAGGCATCATCTCTGGCTCTGGGTGTGAGCAAGGGCACCCAGAGCAGCGCGACAAACAGCCCCCAAATGAGCAAGGTTTCTGAGGCTGCCTACATGCTGCTCAGTCCTTGCTCCAAAAGGAAGAGGTATGGGCTCACCTGGACAGGATGCTGTCCTTGCCGTGAGGCAGCAGCAGGTACTGATCCACGCTCTTACTCCACAACTGCTTAGGCAGTTGCAAGCGCTGGGTCACGTTATAGAGGTTCAAGGCAAACAGTGTTACATCCCCTTCTCGGTATTTGGGGCTGTGTGAGAGAGATAATGAGTTTGGTAGAAACAACAGACACCCACACACTTCCTCTTTGCCGCTGCCCTGGAGTGACTTCACGGCCATAGTGTTGCCACCATGTGGGCAGTTGCTGCTTACTGCTGGGGGTTGGTGCAGTGCAGGTAGACCCGCAGGCGCCGTGCATCCGCTTGCTCCACGCTGGCCTCCAGTACCCGGGTGCCCACCAGTTTCTTATATAGCAGTGACAGCCAATAGTCCTGGGGGAATGGGATTCATCTCCAGCAAGCACTCATTTTTTTGAGGCAACTCCACTTTTTGTCCCCATAGCTTTTCACGTCACCTGGATTTTGGCAATGCTATGCCCCTTCTGCAGGGCACTGTGGAGCTGGCAGGGAACCCATAGGAGACGCACTATTCTCCATGCAGGAAAACCCCATGCCCAATTTATGGGCACGACATCAGGGAGAAATACCCAGGGATTTTGGCTGCCTGGTGACATGGTTTTTCCCAGCAGGTCATGTACGCACCGGCAAGGGCTTGAAGCTGCCGTCCACCAGGTGATAGCTGCCAGCACCAAAGAAGACCTGCCTCATCACCACGTCAATGCCACGTTGAGCTGCCAGCCCCAGCTTGTCCAGCCACCTGCCGGGAACCGGCCACAGGTCACACTGGGGCTCAGCATGAGAGCAGCTCCCGTGCTCCCACTGCCACTCACATGAAGCCGGCCACGTATGTGTTGGATAGCTGGGGGGGCTCCCCCGCCATACGCTGAGCTGGTCTCACCCAGCCATACCTTCTTACCGGGAACTGTTGCTTCCACAATCTATGTGGAGAGGGAAGGGAAATAGGAGATAGGTCAAGTTTTGTCTGCTGAAGTTACTGCAACCACCTATGCCCATTGCACTTATTATTACTTTTGCTAAAATTAAGGATTTTTACACTGTCAGCAGCAGCTGAGTTTGGAGGATGCTTATTAATTGTTGCACAGCAGAGCAGTCTCTGTGCAAAGCCACATGGGGAGGATTAAAGAAGAGCAGGCACCTCCAGGACATCGCGTACGGCTGTGGCAAAGGAATCCAGCACATCAGGGCTCAGGAAATCCTCCCTTGTTGCACTTCGGCCATTCACATAGTAGCTGGAAATGGAAAAACAAAAACAAAAAACAACAGCTGAAATGAAGGAAAAATATCAACATTGGTACCTGCTCTCACTCAAGCTCAGTCTAAGTGTCCCTGCACCAGCTGGGAAGCTGCTGAGCATTTGTTCTAACGGACAGAGCCACTGCTTGTCTTTGCAACCATGCTGCATCCATCTGGTTTGTGCTGAGACACATCCCTTCCCAGTCACATATCTTTCTGTGGCTGGAGGACTTGGTGCAAGCCCCAGTTGTGGGTGGAGATGTTCTGCAGGTGGACCAAGGATACTGTTGTTCCCCACCAAAGTACAGCATATGCCAAAAAGCTGCACAGCTCTCTGTGCAAGAGGGAGAGATGCAATGCAGCTCTTGCATTGCAAGTGAGAGCTGCTGTGCTCTCACTTCTCTGCACATCACTTCTCTTTTTATTGATAAAACATGTTTTGTAATCAAAATGACCTTGCACGCACCGCATTCCCTGCTGCTATGTCTATGCAACTCCTGGAATAGATGTTGGGTCTTCTTTGAATACTCTGCTATTTAGAGCAAAGCACAATACAGAGGCATTTGGGACCTGCTAACAGAGTTGTTTCACCTCCTCCTTTCCACTAGCATATGTGAATTGACATTTCTTAAAAAAAAAATAACAGCCAATAAGCAGAGCAGTGATAGCAGCTGAGGGTACTCACTGGTGCCAGGTGACAGAGTCAATCGCCTTCCCTCCGGATTTCAGGAAGCTGCAGTCAAACAAGGGTTATAGCAGGTACTGGTGACATGCTGCAGCATCCACCCTACATCCCTGCATGCCGTGGTTCCCAGATCACATCATTGCTACCCTCCCAATGGTGTCACATGGGCCCTGGACACCCTGTCTACCTTCTGAGCAGGTGCTGGGTGTGCTTGCGGGGCTGCCCCACGTCGGGGCCATACAGCTCAGCGTGTCGGTACAGGGGATGCTGGCTCAGGAGCTGCCGCAGGTGGATGAAATCGCGTCCCAACTGGAAGCCATCGATGTAGATGCCCGACTTCTTCCTGAAGCTGTTGGGCTCTGGGGAAGAGGTGCCCATCAGCACCGCTCTGTGCACAGGGCTCATCCCCAGCCAAAGTGGGAATGCTTACCATTGCCCAGCTCCCAGGAGATGTTGTAGCTGCGCTGTGCGCAGTAGCCCAGCAGCTGCTTGGCGTTGGAGCTGTCCCACTGCAGGCCGGCCCTGCGCAGCAGTGCATTCAGTCCAAACACCAGGCGGAAGCCTGAGCAGCTGGCAAATGTGTGGAGGATGTCCAGTGTGTTTCCTGCATGGAGCAGAAGATGGCTTCATCCTGATGTCTCAGCATGGAGCTGGGAACTGCGGACTGCAACCTGCTGGTTGTAAACCCTACTGGGAAAATCCATCAAAAACTTACTTGTAATGGTGGTGTTTTTGTGCTTTTTCCAGGAATGTTCAGCGAGGAGCAGTTTCTCCTGGAGGGGCCACTGAGTGAGCAACAGCTCTGGAACCATAGCAGAGCTGGGCCATGATCTGCACGCATCTGCAGGGCAGAAGAAGGGTGGGAGAAACCAAGCTGCCATCACCATATCAGGCAACACACAAAGGGTCATACTCATCACAAAGAAATGGGAGAGGTGTGTGTGGGGCTGAGCACTAGACATCCATTTCTGTTCAGCACAGGATCAAATCCCTCTTACCACTCTCGGCCTGAAGTTCTGATAGGACTTTCTCTTCCCAAGTTGAATCTTGTTTGGGATTGAAGATCAGGAAATCTGTACTAGTGCCTCCAAACCTCAGGAAGCCTGGGGAGAGCCCACTGGCCAGAGTGTGCAGCTTGGGGTGTCTGTGGAAGGTAAATTAAATGTCAGGGTAATCTGCCACATGGAAACAAAGCATCAGCAGCATTCAGAGAGACACCTTGCAGCAGAGGATCTGAGCCACCCAAGTGTGGGCTTCAAGCTGGCTTTACACCATTTCTCCCTTTTTCCATGGACAACCACCAAATGGATAGATTTTGTACCAAAACCAGAGCGTGTGTGGAACAAGTGTTCAAAGTAAAGCAGATGCAGTTCCAGTGCTATCTGGGATGGCAGCAGCCCTATCTCACTCTGTGGGGACACCCAGCAGATACGAGGCCACCAAGCACTTCCTAATGTCATCACAGCAGCCAGAGCTGCCTGCCTTCAGATAAAGCTGATGCTGCCTTACAGTTTCAGAGCAATGGGGCAGGGCTAGAATTTGGGATTGGGTGGGAGAAAAGGAAAGAAATTAAATGACTTTGGGAAAAACAAACAAACAAACAAACCAACAAACCTACAAAAAGCTGAATCTAAAAGAGAAGAGAACAAAGAAATAGAGCTGAAAGAAGAGTCCAGGAGCCCATCGCCTGGAAGCCCTGAGCTGGGATTTGCTCACAATCAGAAAAGGCTTTGATTTTAGCAGCTACTTGTTCACCTCCACGCACATCAGAACCTCTCTGGCATTCAGTGGGGCTCACAGCACCCAGAGTCCCACTAAGCATCCACAAAGCAGCACCAAGGCTCAGCCTGCTTCTGTCCCAGCCAGAAGCATCATCCACTGCCAGCATCACACACCAGCACCTGGCATCCTCTCACCCGCTCACCCAGGAGTGGAGAAGCTGCAGGGCTCACCTGAGCAGGGCAACAAAGCGCGGGTCACGGGCCAAGCTGGCGTCCAGTGTAAGAGAGAGGAAGGCTGGGCTTACCGCCCCGATGGGTTCCCGCAGCCTCAGCTGCAGCTCTGCCGTCTGCCTCGGCGGCACAGCCAGCAGCAGCAGCAGCAGCACCAGCATCCTTCCTTCTTCTTCTCATCTTCCTCCTCCTCCGGGCCGCTCCGCTGCCCCAGCACCACCCCTGGAGGGCGGGCAGCCCCAGCACCGCCCCGCAGCCACCCGCTCCCAGTTTTCCTGATATGAAATCACCCTCCGCCAGAACGAGACCAACCAGATCGCATCAGCGCTGCCGTTTGTAAACACACCCACGGTTCTGCCGGAGCGGAAGCATCAGCGACACTCCTCTTGGCATCACGATCAGCAGGATGCTTCCAATTTTGGGCTATGGCACGCATCTACCCTTTGCGGGGTGAGTTGCAGTAAGTCCTGCATCCATCCCACGGGTTTCGCAGCAGCCACCCAGCCCTGCGACTGGGACATGGATCCAGTGATCCATACTACATTTGGGATGCAATCCACAGAGAGTGGATCGTGGCAACGATGGGTCCGGTGCTTGCTGGCCCTTGGGGAGCCTGCTGCCCCTTGCAGCTGCAAAGTAACACTACAGGTGTTACACGACAGTTAGCATCACTTGTTAGGGTGTTTTCCACATGGCATTAAGCACGTTTTAAAATCCTGCACAGAAAGGGAGATGAATACAGAAGTATTTGTCACTCATCGAAGTACAAGCAAAGTGCTTTACTGGGAGCTCCAGAGCGAGGGTGTAGGGGCCAGGACATGCCTAAAAACCCTTTCTTAGTGCTAATGCTCCATCCACACTGGCCCTGTCCCACTGTCACCACCCCTGCTGCACTGGAGCCAGTGGTGCCAATGGCAGGCACACAGCAGGAGTTCATAGCAGTAACAGTGCTTTCTGGGAATTTGTGCAGCCCAACGATGGAAGTGCTGAGCTATCACCAACAGCAGCACCCCAGCTCTTCCTGAGCAAGAACCAGTTGACTTTTATGTGGGCAAAGGAAATGCAGAAGGGTAGAATAAACAGTACAAAAGGCAAACATCTCTTGTGGCATCACAACATTTGTGCAGATCAACATTACTGGCAGTGTCAGATTAGTCTTTCTATGTAAGAAACCTCACTGAAACAAAACTCAGTTGCAGAAGTAGACTATGTACTGAAAATTAGGTCTCTTAACTAATTAAAACCACAGGCTGTGCTTCTCAAAGGCCTCCCACATCATCCTCATGTCTCCTCATACTGTGTACCACAAATCTTTGATTTCAGAAGCCAGATAATTTATCTATAAACCTAAACAAAACCTTCACGTTCTTTGTATTCATTGCAACCTGCACCCCATGCCAGGCCCGTGGAAGCGATGAATGAAGCTTTCAGTCACAGGATGAAACAAGAGCTGACACTGGGTCAGCTCTCACTGCAGCACCTTTCCAGAACAGAGACCACAGCAGTGAACCTGGCTGCAAGCCTCCTGCCAGCCCCTTCTGGACACAGCTTTCTGCAAGCCACACACAGAACCACACATGTGGTGAGAGAGGGTTGCGAGGATTGGCCAGCAGGTTAGCTACCTTCTGTAAGGATTTATTGTATTATTTGTAGAGGATTAATTCAGAAACGTTGGCGTGTTTTTATGCTTGTTTCCAAAATCCCTCAGTATGAGGTTCCAAGTAAGACCATTTCAAGTGGGAGTAACAGCTGAGCAAAGCAATAAGCCTTTAAAGCAACTGGCTAGGTGTTGGAAATAACTTACAGGTGAAGTTCTTGGCCTGGTTTAATATTCCAAGTATTCGATTCCATTTATTAAAATCCCATAGCCACTAGGAAAGTAGCAGAATTAAACTTTTTAGGCATTTTTTAATGAAAAGAAGGCTAACAGATTATTTACTTGTTACTCAAGGTTTCTCTAATGAAACAAGCAAATCAGCAGTAAAATACTACTCATCATTTATTCACCACCTTTTGAAGCAGTGTTCTATAATGCAAACCCAACTATATTTGATAACTCTTCATGTGAAGTGCTTTAACGTTATCATGTTTTACATAGCAGTTTGAAAAAGGAGCTCAACTGTGTCATGACTGAATATTTAAGACATTTTTAAGCTGCGTTTATGAAGCATACCTTCTTGCTAGAACTGCTCTCTTTTATATGGCTTTCAATACCCTTAGTACTACAACTATCATTTGCCTTTGTAGTCTCAGAAGTTGACATGGCTTCTGATATTGCCTTAATATTCAAAACCTTTCAATAAAATTTAAACCCTATTTGAAAGTCTTTTACAGAATCATCCTTAACAATTCTCTCCCCAGGCATTAACAGAGACAGAATAGTCATTTGGTGTTCAAATCTGTTAAAAATAGTACTTAGAGGAGGCAGTATCTACAATTCCTTATGCAACTCTGGTATTTCTTCATTAGAGCTACAACTCTATTTCTCATTCCATTAGCTTTCCCCAGAAGACAGGAACTCCTATCAGCAGAAGTTTTAAAGTAGTTTGCTCACACATGGGTGTCCTAAAGGATGCTTATGATGCTACCACGTCACTTTTTACTGTGCTTTTTAAGCCAGCTATGAGCCATAGTTCTATGTACGTAAGTACACACCACCACCTAAGTCCAGCCCCCAAAGCATTCCTAGAGCTATGTATAAAGCTGGGAGCTATTTAATAGCACATCTTTTGATTCTGGTCTGTGCAGAAGAGATTCATTATCAAAATTTTCAAATAAAGAAAAGTTTCCAAGAAATACTTTCAATTCAAAATTCACACAAATATGATGTATACAAAAGATAATAAATATTTATTATATTTACAGCATGTATACATAGGACAAAGTTAAAACCTAAGACATGCCCAAATACTTCAATTCATTATTATTTTTTTCATGACTGAGCTGGTCAGTAGGTTTATGGGATATCCGTAGGCACCTTTAGGAGTTCCTCTACTTCTTCTTGTAAAGCTTCAGCTTTTTCAGTCAGCAGCATCTGTAATAGCAATCAAACAATTAGGAAATTAAGACAATCATTTGCGATACTGTTAGGATTAAACATCAGTGTTCCTTTCCAGGTTTGTATCTGGTCTTGAAAAATGAAATGAAACAATGCTGTTGCTCACAGGACTGCAGCACTAATCTAATATCTTCTTATGTATTATGCCAAGACCTTGTACTGTTCACTGTTCCAGATAAGCTACCAGAACATTTCTGGTCTTTGTTTCTCTAATGAAGAGAACTCTTTACGACCCCCCACAGAAAAAGAATGGGTTTAAGTAGTTTCTATTTGCCAATCATTTAAGTGCATCATGGGCTGTAGTCGCTGAATTCACCCCCATTGTAATCATCTTAGATAAATAATGTGGTTAAGAAAATGAACTCACTAGATTAATACTGATCACTGTTGCCACTGCAAATATTCACAAATGCCTTTATTTCTAAACCGAATCTTCCACTTTCTTTTAATGTTATTCAAATACTCATTTTGAAACTTTGAATTCCTCAAGTAGTTTCTTTTAACATACTTGCTTACCTTTGCAGAAGAAACCATTTGTTTGGCTTGACGTCGTGACAAATGCTCGATCGTCTTCACCAGAGTTTCTGGGTTTGCATTAGCTAAGTGTGCTAAAGTTTTGTACCCTGCATTATAAAGCTGTTTAGCTCGTGCCTGTAAGACAGAAGTTGTGTTAGGTTATTTTAAGAGGCAATAAGAATTCTCAATCCACCTCAGACATTTATATATATATTTTTAATAGTGATCCAGGTTCCCTTTGATTCACCTTTCCAAGAACAGCAAGCCTCATAAGAACTGGCACTAGCAATTCAGAGGTACTGATTTAAACCTGAAAAACCTTACACAGTTCGAAGTAAACCAGGCATCATTACTTCCTCTGCACCTGCACAGTACTGTGTCTGCCAGCCTCATTTCTCTTTTGTCACGTTTTCTGCATTTGCTGTCACTGACACAAATCACTGCCTTATTTTCTTTAGAAGATCTAAATGAAATGAGAGCTTGTTATGCCTGAAGTGTTGCCCCTATTTTTCTGCAACTTTTAATACCACCTCATAAGCTTCCATAGCACTCCAGATAAGACTGCACTTTGCTGCTTAGAGCTTATTAATATTTTTTTTTTGCTTTACTCAATTGTATCTTTTTCTCTAGTTTTACACCAACTCATGGCTGTTAGCTCACAAGGACAGGAGAGATTCTCTGGAATTTGACAGCTAAAATCAGCATGGGAGTACGTGTGGCCTGCTTCTCTTTACTAGGCTTGGTCCTGTTGTGGTATAAGAATGCAATGCAGCCCAACAGTAATTACTGTATACAGTCTTTTTGGAGATGTTCCTTTTGCAAAACTTACAGTGATTGAACTTGTATACAAAGTTTAAGTCAAATGCATTTCTAGGCTAGTTTTTAAAGCATTTGGTAATGCCAAGGCTCTAACTGCCTAAGTAATAATTCCTATCAGATGGAAAAGTGGTACACTGCTGTATAGGAACTGCTGAATCACAGCCTGAACCTCTCATTGATCACCTGAGGCAAGCACTCAGCACAGGTGAAAGCAATTCAGCTGTGTGACTGGAAGGGGTGGCACCATTTAAGGGCTGCCTGCCACTGAGGAAGGATCTCTTCTGGAGGTTGCTCTCTGTGGAGTTTCTTGTGAGTCTACAACACTGGTGAGTACTTTTTCACTTTTCTCTGATTGTCTTTCCCAATGTGATAATCTTAACAGCTTAGCTTCTCTATATACTATATAACATCTGTATGCTTATTGATCATACAACTGCCATCATATATTTGGTCAATCACACTTTTTTTTTCTTCTATTGTTAAGGCACCAAGGAATAGGAAATCTAATCTGATGGCATATATATACAGTACAAGTATCCAACAGAAAAGCTTACAAACAACACGTGAGTACTTAGTGATGTGAAGTGTCATAATTCACAAAAAAAAAAAAAATCCATTAAATGCCAGCATACCTCTTCTGTACTGTTCTGTAGCTGTATGCACAGTATGACTGATAGCTCAGAACCTGCCCTTGCTAGTAACTAACAGGGAAATCATAGTTTGCTCTTTGGCAACTCAAAATTCTAAGGACGTTTTCTCTTTTACTATGGTAAGCCAAATATTGATTCTATCAGTTTCCTACACACAGAACTATGTAAATCATACCTGTTCAAGATGTCAGTATCTGCTAGAAGTACCAGCTGTCAGTATGATTTTAATAGTTTTAATTATTGTTTAAAAGCACCTTGATGAGAGCAATGTATTTCAAGAACAATCTGTACAATGTAACTTCAGTAGAATCATGCTGTTCAGACTCTTCTTGCCCTTAAAGGCTTCAAGCCATGGAATGAAGACCTTTCTTCTCCCTTTATACCAGATTCAGGCCATTTCATACAAAATGCATCAAGGTGTAAGTCTCCATAGCTTTAACTTTTCAGTGTAAAAACTCACTGCCACCAATCTGCTGACAATGTGATTTCTACAGTATGCTGGAATAGAAAAGACACATCCTTTTCAAAGGAGGTTCACTCACAATCCTGCACTCAGTTCCCACAGTATTTTAATGCTTGAATAGGAGCCCTCAGAAACTAGTCACATCTCTCATTTGAAATACATGCACCAGCATTAGTGATACTAGAAGCTTATGTTCCCTGTGTAACTTCCTGTAGTTCTGTGATAATCTTCTAACTTAACCTCAAAATACACTTGACCTGGGCTGTGTTTTACAGTTGAGCACAAAGCTCTAAATTGGTATGCAAATGCAGTGCTTTCACTGTTGCTGCAGCAGCAACTGGAAGGAGAATATGACTGGCTCCAGCTCGCATTCCCCCAACAGTCCCTGACATAACAGACTGTTGCGAGGTATTCCTATGATGCCAGACTTGGAATAAAATCTAGCCTGGTCTTCCAGAGATACTTTAGTGATAATAACATTTAGCACAAAAGTTTGCCTTTGTCCAATTGTTGAAGATAGGTTTACTTACCTCTAGAACCCCTGCTACCTCCATCAGTGGAATGAGCTCTGTCTTAACACAGTACGTCAAGCGCTTGGTAAGTTCTGTCAGCAGGGCTTTGTAAACCCAAAATTCCTCCAGTTCCTGCAGAGACAAGGACAATTAGAAGTCAAAGTAAAAGGCAGTAAAAAAGACAGTAGGAAAACTCTTCTTGCTATTCTTACAGCTTGTTGCAGAGTTGCATCTGGCGCTCCTCAACTAAATCTGGGATGGTTAAGAAACAACCAAGACAGCTCTTTTCTCACGGTGACATTCCATCACCAGAAGGCCTCATCTCACAAAGGTAAGCTCATAATTTTCCATCAACTGCACTTAATGACACTGATCAGTGACCTCTGAAGTAGGTATTCTTGTATTCTCTGTCCATCAACCTTACTGTTAACACAAGAAATATGCTTTGTACTGGCATTCTTTTCTTGACAATGTATAGTTACGCACAGGAGAGGTGAAATGCAATGTATGCATTGAGCTTAACATAACAGAAGAAAACTTCAAGTTTTGCAAAGCCAATCAAGAGAAGATACTAGGAGATATTTAGTACACTACCTCACAGAAATGCAGAACACAAGAAGCAAATGAGGCAGCAGATGTAAGGAGATTCTGCACGTAACCTCGGGACATGTTGAATTTCTCTGAGACGCTCCATATGTTGGTCTCTTTCAGTAGGGCATACAGGACAAATGACAGGTACAGCCTGTTCACAACAGCAGTGTCCACATTCTAGGAATAAAACAAGTTAGAACTCAGTACCCCCTATGAAATTCACAATTTTCTGCTCATTCTTCAAGGATTAAGTCCTTACGTCCCTGTTCCTTCACATCTCTAAAACAGGTATATGTTAGACCCTAATACATTAAACATGGAAAAACAAGATGAGGTGAAAAGAAAGTTAATGAGTAAAAGAAGAGTAATAATTAAATACTTTCAGGGAAGTTATCCAGCATTTCTAAACAGTTGAATTACAAGACTACACTGTAGGTCTTAGGTGTCTTAGGTGTAAGAAATCTCGAGCCTACCTTTCTGATGGCTTGACCAGAAGCCTTTTTTGCAATAAAACTCTCAGGTACTCCTACCATATCTGCTACTTTTTGCTCTGCTGAACTCAGCTGGTTGAACTAAAGGAAGATTGATTACAGTCAAAATCATTTCTTCATTACAACTAATAAGAAATTAAATGTTACAAATCATAATAGCTCTAGACAATGTATATTTAACTCTAAAAAGTAATTCACATCACATTTGTTTAATATGCAGACCACCTGCAGGCAAATAGCTAATTTTGCTTTCCCTTCTCCTCCACAAATAAGAAACTAACATACTTTTTCACCTTTAACTCAACTGGTTTAAAGCCACATACACCAGAAGTTTAGCAGCTGAACACATCTGTATATGTGTAGAAAGGGTGTGTCATTTTCTAAATGCATACACAGCTTAATTATTAAGGTGCACACAGCATCACATTTCTCACCTTGTCTGGTAATGACAGTTATCTATATAAAATTCAAGATGAATTAGTAAAAAACCCCAAACTACCAGTAGCTCTTCTACGTGCTCTAGTATTTTCTTCCAAGTCTTGTTATTTACTTAAACACATCTGGAATTTAAGTTCTTCCCTGTCAGATAGTGATTAATGCTAGTATGAAGTTGTATAAAAACAGATCTGGTTCAGTTTCATCAAATGCTTCAAAAATAAGAAGCTCCACGACCAACAAACAATTTTTTTTTCCTGTACTCCATGCTTGAGCTTGCAGAACAACTCTTCAGGATAATTTCATACTAAATTCAGACAACTAGTTCTTATGAAATATGTTATTGAAACCAGAAGTCTGCTACTGAAAGGAAAACTGTGCTTTTAAATATCTGTATCTAATATTTGAATACTAGGCTGACTTCTCTGCAGTCAGATCTGCAGTTTCTTTACCTGTCAAACTGTTGAGTACAAACCCAGTTATACAGACTTTAGTGCCATTGTGCTGCTGTTTCTCACTAAGAGGACAAAATATCAATGCACAACGTAAATTAAGTTCTTGAGGTAAAGAAAAGCACTTCTGCCCTATGATTGAAAACATTAACATCTTTACCTTTTCATCAAAGCATTATTGTACTAGTTATGTTCTGTATGTATAAACACACTCAAAATCCACTAAGCAGCATTAGTATATGCCCCAATCAAACATTGAAATGCAGATCTCACCTGCCTCAAGTATATCATCCAATCTGGGCTGCAGTTGGAAACCATGTCATATGGAGTAGCTAAATAGAGAAGATGAAGACTGCTCTCAAGAACCAGCCCTTCCAAGCCTTTCCTCAGTTCTTTGTAAAGAAGATTGCAGTACGACACATCTATAGAGCCTAAAATAAGCAGACAACGCACAGCAATTTTAGGTAGGCATACAGAGTTTAGTGCAACAGATTCTCACATGAAGTCATCATTTTATTTTTTCCAGAAAAGTTTGTTGGTAGTGCAATCTTAATCCAAGAGGAAAGCGTAGCCCAAATAATCATTGTTATCTATCATTATTGGCAAAAAGGAACTGCAAAAAAAGTCTGCGATCACTGGTTTCCACATACATTTTGTGTGCTTCTGGAATGTT
This sequence comes from Lagopus leucura, assembly GCF_019238085.1. Classification (NCBI taxonomy): domain Eukaryota; kingdom Metazoa; phylum Chordata; class Aves; order Galliformes; family Phasianidae; genus Lagopus; species Lagopus leucura. The sequence continues at coordinate 26,205,186 of NW_024962264.1, forward strand.
TGAATTATCTTCTTTTGAAGAAACTCTTGTATGAAACTGAGAGATAGCTTCAGCCTGTAAAACTTACAAGTGCTTTCCTTGTCCTACATCTTTATGCTATGAGATGAAAAAAATCGTACTTTCTGGTTGTATGGGAACTTTTTGATCATGGCCTGAACCTCTGATTGACCACCTGAGACAAGCAATTGAGTCAGCTGCAGGAGCACAGGTGAAGGCAATTCACTTGTGCTACCAGGAGGGGATGAAGCCTGGCTCCACCTCTCTTAGACCCCTCTTAAGGACTGACTGCTACTGAGGAAGGATGTGTCTGGAGGTCGCTCCTTGAGGAGTTTACTGTGAGCCTACAACACTGGTGAGCATTTTCATTTATTTTGATTATCTTTCCACTGTGATAATCTTGCTAAGCCTGACATCTTATTGATGTTAGGCTTATACTTATTGATCCTACATCTTATCAAGCCTGACCTCTGTATACTTACTGACTGTACACTGGTATACTTTTTACATTAGATTTGGACCACATGTAATATTACTTCCTTTCCCCATTAGTCTCTTAATAGGCATTGTGAGTAACATTATTTTTTAGCCTACTTGTAAAAATGAGATTGTGAGTAATTTTCATTACAAACACTAAATCAAGTCAAGTCATTAATTTTAATACAGTTCTAGTTTGAGTCGTCTTGTGATTCATGTTGTTAAGATTCATACCTGTAACGTTCAGTCACACAATGCTTACTCATTCTTAATTTCAGTCCAACACATTATTTAGTAACTAAACTAGCACTGGGCAAGGTTTTTTTTTTTTTTAAATTGCCTTTTCGAAGAGAAGAAAGCAAGCCACATTAAATGAAGGTAAGGCTGAGATGAAAGGGCTTGTTGAAGAATAAGATTAATCTTACCTTTATATGTAGCTTTACCCAACAGTGTGATTGTTAGTGTACTTTTGGAATTTTGATCCTTTTCCATTATTTTTCCTTTTAAGAGTCCCTTTTCTATTAGATTTTCTAGTTCATCTCTAACAATCTCTGAGAGGCTCTTCTCTTTCAACAGCAGCTGCTGCTGGACACCCAGCAATGTACGGCACATAAAACTGTACACTTCCTCTTGGGTAACTGCAATCTGTATAAGATTTGGAAGCAATTAGATGTTTAAATGTCATCACGCAAAAAAAGTGCATGCTATTCAAAACAATTACTCAGACTATCATTTAAGTTGTTTATAGAAGCTAAGTGACAAATAGAATAGACAGCTGATCATTGATCTGATGGGACAGCATGTCCATTTATTATCCTGGCTGTTCTATTATGTTCATTTGTTTAGACTGTTGCTAGTTTTTATTGGTAGAATCTAGCATCAGAAAATGAAGTACTAAGACACTGGAGAAGGTAGACATAACTTTGGTTTTGTCCACACTAGAAAAGCATCATGTTATGTCATTGCTTTTTAAGTGAGGAAAATATTATTCACAGTTCTGCACTTCCTATTTGAAGGGAAGCTGTGCTGAACTTAGCTAAGTTCAACTGTTAAAAATATCTGGTTTTCCTACAGAATCAAGTAATACAGTATTTATTGCATCCCCCAAACACTTTAACTGCTCATAATACTTAACTAATACCTTCAATCCAACCAATGATAGCAACAGGTACTGCATTCCCTTGGTGAACTCTGGCAGAAGATTGCTGTAACAATTCTCCAAAGGACTGGTTATTAAATCCCGAACCTGAAAGGTCCCAAGAAATATATTGGTACAGAAAAATATTTAGGGAATAGTTTTAAGCTGTTCTGAAGTACTGAGTCTTTGTTTCTAAGCAGAATCACAAGTATCTGTAAACATCAAGCATTTATAGCTAATGCCTGAAAACAATCCATGTATGACTAAAGCAATTAACTGGTATTTTGTAAGTCAGTTACCTCAAACAACTTCTACTGAGCTCAGGCTAACGACCTCATCTACTCTTCTTTATGTTACCAACTTAATCCAATGACTCAAATCACCAACAGCTTCATGAAAGTTACCAAATGTTTGTCTTTTTCCTGCACTATGAGAATACTTTCACCAGCACTGTCAATACCAGCTCGACCAGCTCTGCCAATCATTTGTTTATATTGATTCTTCTTCAGGAACTCGCTAGCAACATAAGGGGCTCTTAAAATCACCCTGTAAAAAGAAATCATTGGTAAGTTGTGCTTAATATTAAAATTATTATAGTTGCAATATCATAAAGATGCATTCTCTAGATATGCTTCATGCTTTGCAACTAAGATGAGCAAAATTGTACTTGTTTCCAAAAAAGTGTTCAACAAAACATCTAACACCTTGAAGTCTGAATCATAATCCATTTTAATTGCTGCAGAGCCTTTGTATTAGTCGAACACAAAAAATGTTGACACTAAGTCAGTAATGCTAAAAACAGACCACATTTCTCTGTTAGGAAAATAAAGTTCTCTCTCCTCAGATGTGTTACTCAAACACAGACACACAAAACTGGATTCTAAGCAAACAGTCTCTTGGTCTTGAAGACTAGGGCAAACTGTACCATCAATACCTGCGTAACAAGTGCTAGCACGTTATTCTGGTAAAATATATTTAAACATCTTCTCCTTATAAAACAATTTTAGGATTTAAACATTATTCTTTTAAAAGCATTTAAAAAGCATCATCACTTGCTCATTATTACTGAACACTGAAGAATTTCTCAATATAGTAGAAATTCCTTCAGGAAAGTGTTCCTCAACTATGTGTTCCTCAACTATGCATTCTGAGAGACTTGTAACTGACATGTTTTTCCTAGAATTAAAACTGCAAAGTTATCATCTGTCCTAAGCTCACTGTGTTAAATTACTTCCTCCTGAAATTTCCAAGTAACAGCTGAAAGATATGTAACAGAGTTCTGATATTTCCATTTAAGGTTTATTGTTATTATTTACAATGCAAGAATGAAACAATGTAATATTTTTGGTTAACTTACCTTCTGGCTGGCAGGTTAACGCCAGCAGCTAATGTAGCTGTGCAAGCAAGAAGACACAGGACACCCTTACAATATGCTTCTTCTATACTCTTTCTTTCATCATTTGTAAGGCCACTATGGTGATAGGCAACACCAAAAGGAATTGTTTGCCTCAGAACAGGACAGATGCTTCCATTTCCAATATCCTTTAGGTTCTTAATTAGGTCCTGTTTCTCTTTCTCCCTGTGTGCTCTAAATTCTCTTTGAGAACAAAAAACATTTCTTTAGACTTTGATCAATTAATAATCACTTTAAAAAAATTAAGGCAGACATCTTCTACATTTCTCTCCATTATCTGTTCCTGTAACTAAATAGGTGATAAAGATTTGGATAAAGATTTGTTTCTGATAACTTCAAAATAGTAATACACAGGTAGAGACTGAAGTCACCCGCAACTGATTTTTTTGTTGTTGTTGTTTGGAAGCATGGGTACAGAAGGCATCAAATATTGATTAGGTGTGTATCAGGCACATTGAAGACAAGAGAGAAGGTCAATATCAGCTTATAGCAAAGTTTATAGACACTAAAATTGGTTCCAAGATTGGGAATTTGAACAATTAATGTAATTTCTTTCTACATGCTATTTAAACTAGACTATAATTATATTAAATCAGACTTTTATCCAGTCAAACAAATCTCAACTTTTGTACGTGAAGCCTAGTTTAGTGTTTACATCCTCTAAGGAGAGAATACTTGATACTTCCATAGACAACTAATGACGTACATGACCAAATACAGGGCTATAGGGAAAATGTCTTTAAGTAGCTTGTGGAAAGAAGTGCCAATAAGATAAGGTTAAATGTTGTTTTTTTTTTTTTTTTTAGTATACCCTTCTCTATGTTTTTTTTTTAAATTTATTTGTCCTCTATTTGTAAAATCTGCTGAAAAAAGCTTGTAAAACAGTTTACTAATAAGCCTTCAGCAATTTTCTGTAATATATCCAGTTAATAGCTTCATGTAATTCTGTATATTCAAAGTACATCTCATCACCCAGAAAAGCCACTTCCAAACTAGTTAAGATAAACACTGAGTTCTAGCCAACAATTTCATATATAATAAAAAAAAATCAGGAGATAAAACATACTTGTTCAGATACTTGCAAACCATTGTAGCCACATTTTCACAGTTCTTTTTAGTGGGACAAAAGATTAGGCAGGAATATTTCGGAATAACTTCAGTAACCAGTGCAATGATGTGGTCGGGATCTGCTTTCTCCAGGCTACTAGAATACTATCAACAGATTGACAAACATCATTTTTCAAACGTGGAATTTAATTCTTAAACTCAGCAAGTACTCAGTACCTGTTCTCTGCCTTCCCTAGGGCATTCTCCATTTGTTTTAAGGTGACTTAAACAAGAATTTGTAGGATGAACTTCTCCCAGCCAAGCACTTTACAGTTTACCAAAAGATTCAGCTCAGAATATCCGTATAAAAATCAACACTCTTCTTCCTCCTCCTTAATATCTTTACCTGCAGTGTTACAGTAGCAATGCTGCTCGTGCAAGTGGCAGTATACCATCATCCACCAATCTTAACATTGAAGTGAATCCAAATAAGTCAGTAATAAGCTTATAACAATGAACATATGTTCTGTTATTTGAAAGTGAGAACGTATGTTCTGTTACTCAAAAGTGATAAACAGCTGAGAAAATCTACCCAAAGACTTGCAGCAGTTAGTTCTATGGACTTTTCAAGCCCTTTACTACCCATGGGAGAATACTGAAAAGAAAATAGACCAACCCCACTTTCTGCTAAGAGCAGTAAAAATGTTAAAATAGAGTTAAATATCTGATATTTAACGGACCTTTTTCCTCTTCTTAAGTTTGCTATTGTCTTTGTTATATGCATTACAAGTCAACTATGTTATTTCTTCTGTGAAAGCACTGCAGACATCAACAAATAATGATATTTTATAATCATAGTTCAAAGAAACTTAGATCTTACCTTGAAATTAAGGAGACGTGAAAAAGTAAAGCCATTTTCTGCTTTGCTGTCAACTTCGTAAATTGCATCTCTTATCTTTATGTATTCCTTTAACTCTACCTAGATTGATTTAAGCCAGAAACAGAAATAATAGTCAAATTACCAACATGAAGCCATTAATAATACGTAGCTGTTTTTTTTAGTAAACATCATGCTTCCCTTAAATACATGCATGCAGTCTTTAAAAATAGACCTAATTATCTGCTCTGGCAAAATAAGTGCCTAATTAGCTAAGAATATGCATCACTGTTCATAAACAGTTCTCATGATTGAAGACCACCAGCTCAGATTCCACGTGCATTACATAAACAATAATGATTAATCACTACTTCATATATGTAAGTATATGTACGTACACAATACACTGTGTGGCAAATCATGAAAAAAGTTTGTTAGTACCATTACAAGTCTTACCATGCATATTGCTTTAATCTTTAAAACATGGTGAAAGTAAACACGTGGCCCATGTTAAAAGTCTGAACAGGGCTGCTATAATTTTAAAGCCAGCAGCAATATTGACTGTTTTACAATATTTTGTGTACACACCGGTCTGAAATTTTTAGTATAGTACTCTGCTTGCAGGAACTTCTGCAGGTCTCCAACATTATTTAAAGTTGCACTCATTCCAACAATGTGTGTATTTGCTGTAAAAACAAGTTTTACAGAATTTATTTCCATGGTCACCATTTTAAACGCTTTGCTCAATACTTAACTCAAAAGCCTGCTTATCCATTATTAGCATTTACTTTTAAGTGCCAAATCAGCAGTTTTCATGGGGATGTAGCTAAGAAATATTGCCTGAGATGTAAACATAAGAAAGGAAGTCTTCTCTATGGAGATGTTTAATTGCAGTGGCAAAGGGGCTCCTATGAAGAAATGAAAGATGTTTGACAATGCACAGAATTGCTCAGAAAAATATCAAGAAAGCTTCAAGAACACTCAGCCCATCCTTATGGGGTAAAACAACCCAAGCAATCAACGCATTTTTCAAAAGCAGCCAAGGCAGCACAGATCTAGAAAGCAAAAAGGTGATCTCTCTCTACAGGAGATCACAGAACGATATTTTAGAGACTGACTTACTACTAGCATGAAGTATTTTTGCAAGAGTCATTTCTAGTGTTGCTCCACGACTTCCCTCACCAATCATATGCAACTGCAGACCGGAAGAGAAAGCAACCAAGAGTTACTACTGGGTTACAAATATTCCCAGAAATACAACCGTTTATTTCTAAGTAATTCTGAGTTGAGTGTCTGTCAAGACTCCATTTAGAGATCTACTTGGTAAACTGACATGCTAAGCTTCTTCTCTAAGTATTGGCTTAATTAATATGTATTTAAAAACTGCAGCACAAAAGATCCAAGAGTACAAGCAGCTAAAATTTGCATTCCATTTAATTAGATCACAAGTATCATGGAAATAGGATCTCTTGCAAGTACAGAATTGGCATGGAGATGAAGCAACCTAAACTTACCTTGTTCAACTTATTTTTAAGAAACACTTGTTAGGGATCCTAAACAAATCTTTTCTTAGCAGGCAGGTGCTACCAGAAAAAGCCCAACTTATTTATTAAGCCTCTTCACATTTAGAGAAGTTGTGTTTAACTAAGGCCAGCCTGGAGCATTCCAGGAGTTGAGCACGTGATTTCACATATTACACATGTGATTCAATCCCACAGTTAACCTTTAGCAGTACAACTCAGTCACATTATTAAAAAGCAGAGAAACAGGTAATTCTCAGTGAAATGTGACTTCATTTTCCCTCCAGTATATCAGCCTTCAGATGCCAGGATATCAAATTCAGGCACGCAACATGCATATGCAAAAACATGTTCCACGCAACTCAGTATCACTTTTTAATTTTTGTTTCTTAGTTTGGCTCTACAAAGTAACAGTTAATTTACAATTAACCACTAAACACAGTAGATATGTTAACGCAGTCTCTGTGACAAAGAATACTTCAGTTGATGAATAAAAATAACATTAATCATAACAGGCATTGGTTACAGATCATTTTCCTGATCCCAAAGTACCAATGAAGTAATGAAGTTATACTACTTGTGACATGGTAAGCCCTGGAAACTAAACCAATGAAATAAACTAAAGCTATTTATGGGAAAATCTTGTGACCTACCTCATCTACTACAACTAAACCGAGGTCATTGATTCTATCTGTTTCAATTAAAGAATTCACAAGAGCATGTCCTTTTTCTATGGTAGCAATATAAAGTGACTTTTTTATTCTTCTCTTGATGGGTGGAAATCTTCCCTTACTTCCTGCATATTCTTCAACCAGGAAACCTAATTCTATCCCAAAGCTTGATAAACCCCAAACCTGTTAAAAAAAAAAAAAAAAAAGCAATGTCAGCTGGAAAACAAACTTGTGCTCGTTCTGAATTTCAGACCTGTCTCAATTACTCAATCACGCATGTAACCTACCCGTATCTAAATCAATTGCATAATGAATACGTTCCCCAGTTGAAAAGCAAAAGCATTCACAAACTTTATCAAACTGTTCTCTATCTTCATTTTGATTTAGTCAGAGTAGCATATGTTTTTATTACATTGGTACTTTGCCAGAAGGGATGACAGCAAAAGGCACTGATACAAGAACAAAAATACGGGTGACGCTGCAGAAGGCTGTCATTTCAAGAATTTCTTATAACTCAGCATATTGAAGTGATAACCACAATTTTCTACTAGAATAAAATTGAATCTTAGAGCAGCGCTAAAAGGCAAAGCAACTCATTTCCCAAAATGTTTTTATGAAAAATACAGTTACCTAATGCTACTGCTAAACCCAGTCATATAACAAGGCACATTGCAGAAGATGCACAATACCAGGAACTTTCCAGACCTTTTCTTGGACAATGGCAACATAGGGCAGGATCATCAGAACATCCTTCTGCCTGCAGAGTAATTCTTGGAGAATTAAAATTTCAGCAACAAGTGTTTTTCCACCACTAGTTGGTAACGAGTAAATCAAATTCTTCCTCCGCTGTAGAGATTTTAATGTTAAGCAATCATGCTGCCATTCTGCAAAATTAAAAAAGAATTATTGCCAATCCTCTTAAGGATATGCTCGTCCCCCACAAGGCTCTTTATCTATGCTGTATAAAACTCATCAATTCAGCATTCAAGAGTTTTCTTCAGTTAAGTGCTACAAGTCTTTTTCTCAGATCTTACACAAGAAAGTATTCCTGTAAGCCACATCCTCCTCCTCCACACTGCTGAAAAACAATTCTCTTCTGACATAGCTCATTATTATTACCTTAACTTTCTTATGCTTCCTCCTCTGGAGATCCAACACGACTTAGGCTTTTCCCTTAAATGCAACAAGTAGTATTACATTATCCTACTTTTGGACTTGAAAATATTTTAATTTCAATATTTAATTTGCGTAATGGACAGTAATTCAACCATAAACAAGTAACTTTATACCATAATGGATTAAACAGAAAATACTTATACTACAATTGTTTGCTTTGAAGAACCCATAAGTTCTATTACCATAAAGTGTTTCAATGCCCCGAAATTGCCTGAGGAGATGTTTAACTTTACTGGGTAATCCATAAAACGGGCCTATATCAAAAGACGATGATTCAATAGTTTCCCTAGCAACAGAAATCTCTTCAGATAAAATAGCTTCTTTAAGCTGCTTGGTCTTCAAGACCACTGGAGTCTGGGCTTTGGCATTTCCAGTCATAGCATTTTTCAGATGATCTTTAAGACTCACGCTTTTACATGAATCAGACCTAGAGCCTGTGGAAGATTTTGTGCTTCTGTTCTTGTGTCCAAAGTCAGGACATGGAGATGATGGACTCCGGATTTTGTCCAAGGAGGAATTCTTCCACTCATCCATCTTCTCTGTGCCTGCAGATTTTTGGGAACGAGAAGAAAGCTCACCCATTTTCTCCAAATACAAAAGTTGTGATGAAGGCAATTCATCGAAAACAGAATCACTGAGGTCTTCATTGGTGTTTCCAGCATCATTTTCATTCATTTGGAAGCCGTAACGTTCATCCACTTGATGCATACTACTATCTTCTGTAGCATGCAAATTACATTGCTTGCTTTGGTTCATTTCTGACTGAAGATTCCCATGTGCAAACTCCCTGGCTGCTTTCATGTCCACACCTTTTTCCTGGGGGTGCTGGTGCTCTGCATCAAGAACTTGAGCCAATAAAGAATCACTTTCATGGAAGCTGTCATAGTCGCCAAACATATCTTCTTCACTATCATTGTTACACTGTGAAAATAGAACAGTAAGGGAATTAACACTGCAAAGTAACAAGCTGGAAAAACCTCGGTAACTGAAGCATAAAGTGTAATTCATTTAACTGCTCTGCAATTTATCAAGCAATTAATCTGCCTTTTCACTTTGTCAGTTCAACTTTTAATGGAATGTATACTCGCAAATGAGTGAAATGCGGCAGTCAACGAGCAGCTTTTTCTGAGGTTTCTGATCCCGAACACACCCCCTGCTCAAGTGCTTCCCGCCACCACAGCCTCACTCCGGCCCGCCTCCCCCGTCCCAGCCACCACCTCCGTACCGGGGGCTCGGCCGGGGACCCCTCACCCCCAGCACTGTGTCTCTTGCGAGCCAGCGGCGAGGAGGCGGCCCCGGGCCGTGCAGGGGGGTGGCTCCGTTTGCGAGCGGAGCTGATGCGGCTCCTCCTCCGCACGGCGAGAGCGGGCTCGGCCATGAGGAGGGAGTCGGGACACGTCAAAGCAGCACCGGGGCTGCGTACATGACGGCCGGCAACGCCACGAGGCACCCAGCCCCAACCGCCGCTTCCGGCACAAGAACAAAACAAACTGTATCACATGTAAGACGCGCAGCCAATCGCCTGCCTCCACCAGTGCAGGCCGCAGCCCCATTGGCCAGCGGATGGTATTTCCGCTTGGCGGAGTGGCGCGGAGGAAGTTGCGCGCAGAGGGAGGTGGGAGAGGTGAAGATGGCGGCGCTGGCTGTGCGGGGCGGCAGGCTGTGCTGCGGATGGGTGCCTGGTGAGCGGGCTGCGCGTTGCTCTTTGCCCTTTGCCATGCGTCTCTGCGGTGTCTTTAGGCTGCCCTATCGAGCTGCCGCTGATGGTGTTGTCTCTTTGCTGTGCAGCCTTGATGCGGGAGAGGCCTTGTCGTCTTCAGCACCAGCAAGCGGCGGTCGGGTCTGACTTGGTAAGGGTTCCTCACCTCACTGCCAGGTGTGCCATGGCCGCTTCCTGGCAGCTGTACATGGAATCCATTGTCAGTGGGTGAGCTGGTCAAACAACAAAAATGAAAACGAAGATAGCATCCTGTGCTGTGCCTGCTGCTCTCGTGATTGAGAGCTACGTTGCTGTATTGGTTACTGTGTTTATCGCTTCTCACTGTTACTGAAATCAGCTACTAAGTGTTAATGAGTGCCTATATAAGGTATAGCCTACTACCATGAATGTAGCTCTTCCATGCTGTTTCAATAGCTCACACCTTAAAGAAATGCTGTTGTTTTTTTTTTCTGAACTGCAGGATAGTTTCAATTGGAAGGGGCCTAACAGCCTACCCAACCCTTTGCCATGGGCAGGGTTACTCCCCACCAGCTTAGGCTACCTAGGATCCCATCTGATCTGGTCCTGACTACCTCCAGAGATAAGACATCCATGGCCCTGTGCCAGGGCCCTACTGCTCTCTTGAGTAAAGAACTTCTGTATTATAGCTAATCTAAATCTCCCCTGCTTTAGTTTTATGTCACTTTACTTGTCCTACTTCTATCAGCTCATATAAAAAGTCAGTCTCCTTGTTTGTATGCAACTATCAAGTGCTGGAAGGCTGTAGTGAGTCTCCCTAGAACCTTCTCCATGCTAAAGAAGCCTAACTTCCTTAACCTGCCTTTGTAAGGGAGGGGCTCCTTTTGGTTTGAAGGCATTCTTCTTCCTTTAGATCTATGTGAAATCAAGTGCAAGCTGACTATTTTCTTGTGAACTTGCAAAACATTTTAGCTGTTGTCTAATTACAGCCTATAGAAATGGAGAATCCGTATAAAGAGCCTCCTAAAAAATGTATCTTATGTGGAATAAATGTGGACTACAAGAATGTGCAGGTGAGTGCCTTGAAAATGTAAGTTTATATAAAGCATGTAACGGCTTGGGAACAGAAGTCTGAAGTTAATGATTAATACCAATGTTTAGAGGATCTTAAAAACTGAAGTAGTATCAGTGTTTACTGATAAATCTAGTAATGTAACTAGTTACTTCAAATCTGTAGGCCTATTAAATAAAATGTTCAGTTCTAGTTCTACTGTAGTGTGGCTTAAATAATAGGGCATGTGGGAAGTTCTGTAAGAAACAAGTCTGAATATGAAGAAGTTAAAGCTTCTTTTACAAAGCAACCCTTACACTCTTGTCTTTGCTTTCTAATAGCTTCTGTCCCAGTTTGTTTCTCCATACTCTGGCCGCATTTATGGCAGGCATATAACAGGTATGTGGAATGCTACTTGCTGTTTAATGTTGATGTATTCTACAGTCTAGTTCACTTTAAACAGATATGTTTACAGAACTGGATATTACTGGTTGTGCACATCCTGAAATGTTCATGTTAACTAGTAGCCTTCATCAAGAAATGAGAATATCCTTTAAGAAATCACTTTTTAATCTTAACCATAAAAAGGTATGTAAGTGTACATACCTTTTTGTAAGAAGGCTTTGACAAAGCCAGAACAATTTGTCATTAATAAGACTTCCTCCTTAAACTGATCAGTGAATTACGGTTGAAACCAGGAAGCTAAAAATAACTTATTTGTTTAGGCTTGTGTGATAAGAAGCAGAAAGAAATTTCAAAAGCCATAAAAAGAGCTCATATACTTGGTAAGTATTGTTATACTTCATAGTATTTGGTAAGTCACACTCATCCTTTATTTAAAAAGACCCTCCATTTTATTTTCTTACAGGATTTATGCCAGTTATGTATAAGAACCCATCATTTCTTACAGACCCCAAGATTTGTAATGTTAAGTATTGAGAATAACATACTGTAAAGAAATAAAAATAAAACAAAATCACGCTTAATATTCTCTACTGGTATGATTAGCTGGAATGGTTTTTTGGCTCAAAGCTTGTTCAGTGGCATTTATCTGAGATGTAACCTGTTGAGTAAGCTTTCATGGTTACCATGATCACAGTGATAAGAGAAATACTGGTGGGTGATCAAGAGAAATCTTTTTCAGCTGTTGCTCTTCCTGAGCATTCAATCTGATTTGTGGGGATCCTCTCTGAGGACCACCATGCAGTCAGTGTGCATACCTAGCAGTCCACTGTGTGACAGCTGTGTGTTCAACTGCTGATTACCAATGGGAGGGGGGCGTGCTATGGATGAGCTGTTGCCCCTGATGAACAAAACTTAAGTACCCCTGACAACTGAAGGTAGCTCTAAACCACACAAGTGTCCCCTGACAACCAGCTGCTGCCCTGGCAGCCAAAATTCTGCTGTGAAGAGGCTAAAAACCAAAAAAGCTCTGAGGTAGAATGGGTACCCTCTCTGCCAAATTGCAGGTGTGCAGGTCGATGAGATGTCATTGACCAACTTGCTGCCACCCTATAGACCAACATGTGGTATTCTCTGAGAATACCAGTGCACCCCTTAGGATAGATACTGAGTTGAGAGGATTATCATTCTAGACTGTTCACCCTTGGGGAATGTAAGGAGTGAACTGATTTGTTGTTAATGTTCTTCCCCCTAGACGTACAGACCACTAAACTTATCCAGAGGTCTTGCTGAAGATCACTTTTTCCCTTCCTTTTCAGAAAGAGACAATTAAGTATGAGATAGCTAAGGATAAGTAAAAATATTAAGAACTTTGTTATATATAGACAGCTATTCCTAAGATACATCTGATTTGATGTTCTGCACATCACCTGCTGAGGAGATGCTCATTGTTGGAGTGGTCCTGAAATCTTCAGTAGGAGCTTGAAGCTCTATCACTGAGGCATCAAGTGAGATTATTGGAATGCTAGCATAGTGCTAGCATAGTTTTAAAACCCTGAGATAGAGTATACAGACTTGACTCTGCAAGGCAAAATTAAGGAATGTCATTTAGACTCTGCTTGACTTGGGCCAAACAGGATTGGAGTATTTAAAAATACATCTTTGTACTTTACAAAAACTCAGTAAGCTGTTTCCATCCCACTAGTGCAGTAATTTATGTCACTTTAATATGCTGGCAATTGCTTTTTGCACAAATACATCTGGGCAAATCATTAAGTGATCAGAAAGTGGGAGAGTATGAATATTCATTTGTATCTTTGGGATTTTCCAATGCTTCCTCGTCTGTTTCAGTGCTACTCAGTGCAAGCTTTGTTTCTTGGTTGCTGTTGTCTTCATCTTGGTGTAATTCTTGGTCAAGTTGCAGTGATCTTAATTTCTTAAATGATTTTGGTCCTGTTGTGGTGTCTTTGACTTTACGCTTGGTTACTGGTTTTGTTTCAGCTTCAGTGAAGTCCCCTTCCTCTACCATGAGAGTCAATTTGTCCATGATGTTAATGTTATGGTCAATCTTACAACAGTTCTTAGAGATCCTTCCTTCGAAGGAAACAATACATGTCTGAAGTCCAGAATTGGGGAAAAATGTTTTCAGTGCCTGACAAAGCAAAACATTCTCCTTTGGTTCTTCTAGGTGATCTTTGTTCCCTCCTGAAAAACAATGGTTACAGACCCTCTTGTGTACTTCCACCAATACTGCTCTGGGTTCCTCAAGTTCACAAGTGTTCTTTTTCCAACAGTGAAATAACTTTGCTGTCTTACCAGTGCTACCATGGGACATAACTTACCTGAAGAGATCTTGTGTTGCTTTTTTCTATTGATTTCTTCTTTTAAGTGGCTCACCTCTGTTAGGAGTTTCTCTACAGATCGTTCACTGACTTCTACATCAGAGCATATTTTCTGGAAAGAAAAATATCACTTGAGATCAGCTGCATTAACAGAAGTAGAATTTAGTTTTAGCAAAACCTGTAAAGGTACTGACTTTCTGATATTGGTAATAATATTAGAAAGCTGAAGTAATGAGGTTGGTTTTTGGAGATGAGAACTTCAGCCTTGTATTGAGTGAGGTTCAATGTCTTTTACTTGTCCTCACCTGCCCAAAAGAGCTAGAGATGATAATTTCCAGAAATAATCCTCTTTAAAGAATTTCTCAGTATGCTTGGATTGATCTTTAAAGTTTAAAGATAAACTTGTATTTGCAACTGTTATGTAGAGCAAAGAACTTTCTGATGTTGCACTGTACCTCCAACTTGCTGCAGGATTCTAAATGCTTTGCTTGACTGTTTGGTACTGCTGAAAATATCTATGCTGTGGGTATACTCAACTGACCTTCAGCTCCTCCTGCAAGGTGGCATACATCTCATTTATCTTGTGAACCTCTTGTAAGGATCCATCTTCATAAAAGAATTCTGACCTGTGGGAAAAATTAAATGGTATAACTGAAAACTGATTCCGGTGGATAGTGATGCTCATTTGAAAGGAACTTCATTAAATAAAGAAGCATTCTAAGTTTTCACTGCTTTGTTTTAGGCTTTGTTTTAGGATTAGCTATTCTTAAGTCAGATCTTCTAAAGCTTATTTTATGTAACTTCAAGAGACCCTTTTACTGAAGATGGTACTGACTACTGGCTGATGCATAAAATTGTAAGGGGGGAAAAATGACCTGGACCTTTAGTTTGAAGTAAGAAATCTAGTATGAATTGCTCTTGTTAGGCTAATGTTCTGGACTATTTTTTAATTCTAGCAATAGTATTGTGTATCTCTTGTCACCAAGACTTAAGTTTTGTTTCCAGCTGTGATTACCTTATGTAGGCTGGTGCAGTGCTAGGTGCCTATTTTGACTGTTCTCACTGCCAATACATGGGTGAACTAATTCTGAAGTGCTTTGTGAAGGGCAGAAAAACTATAGGAGCAAGTCAAGAAGTGAGCAGAGTGTAGCTGTACCACTACTTTGAGTACTTAAAAAAAAGTCTTAATTTGAAGAAAGCAGCTATGCTAACCTTACTGGAAAGCTTTGTGTACCAGTATGTAAGGTTTATATTGTACCTGTGTTGTCTTACTGCTCTCACAAAGCGAGAAGATGCGCAGGAACCAGAAACTGTTCTGTAACCTTGCTGTTCTGCCATACCCAAGTTGGTAACGACTAGAGGAACTTTCTGAAAGAGACTTGAAGAGCATAAGTGTGAGAAAGTGCCGCATTAACATTTAAGCTTCAGTATTTCAATGTCCCCTCTCACTGGGCACCACAACCAGAGGTGCACAGTATAATTCTTGCTGGATATCACACACAGGTGACTAGACTTTGAGCAATAGTTCTGTATATGGTTTAAAACTTCTTTTGTATGTCAGGCATGCTCTAATGCAGTTATTTCCTTGTTAAACCCAGCCACTTAGCAGCTTGTCTCAGTAGCTTCATGAAGCCTACTAAAAGCTGTAATTAAAATGAGTCCTAATAGTAACTCAATTACACCCATAAAAATAAAAAGCGAGTCAAATCAGGTTATTTAACAGCTTTGTTAAAACTAGAAAACAAACTGATTACCCTTCTTGTGGCCGGTGTAAGGCATGTTCTAGCCTATAAGTTGAACAGCTTTCTGTCATCACACTAGAAGTTAAGAGAAGGAATACAAGGCCTTGGTTTGATAGGTGTGACTGCAAGTTCTTATGTAGAAGTCTTTCCCGGAATGTCATGACCTGGTCTGTATTGCGTCTGAATTTGTACCATCCTATTACACTCTGCAAACAGAACAAAGTTTATCAGTACTGCCCTTAAATTACAATGTCAGTATATTCCATAATGGAGCAAAGTGGGAAGTTCAGTACAAAGGCATTGATCTAAATGGTTCTGTGTATGTATTTAAGCAAATACTTAACTGTAAATGCCTGGAATGCCTAAGACTATGTTCTACTATGACAACATCTCTTGTTCTGGAATCCACTGCAACAGTTTTCTGAGGCTATACTCAACCTGGAAGTTTGCAAAGGTAATTTAGCTACTTAGCCACTTGCTGCTCTTCAGTTTATAGTTTCCCCTTGAAAAATGCTCTTCTGCAGAGAAGACAGTAGGTGAACTTGCTTCTGCTTAACTAAGGGAGTGAACTGAAAATTGACCTAAATTGGTCTCAATCTAGGAGTCAGCATAATTGATTTTGGATGTTGAAAAAGTTCACTTAGGAAAAACAAAAGAATGAAGTTAGAATCAATAGATTCATGGAATTGCTCATGTTGGAAAAGATCTTAAAGATCATCAAGTTCAACCACAAACTAGCCATACTACCCTAATTTTAACAACCCTCTGCTAAATCATGTCCCTGAGTACCATACCCAAACAGTTTTTAAACACCTTCAGAGACGGTGACTCAACCACCTCCCTGGGGAGCCTATTCCACTGTTGTGGCAAACCTTAGTCAAAGATGACCTAAATTAATACTATTCTTTAAGGGAGCTGTCTTGACAAGCAGTATATTGGAGTAGATGGAGACCAAAAAAAAAAAAAAAAATAGAATCAAACAGAACAACCCCCAAAAGCTGGGATAGTCCTTTGGCACGTATTAGATTTGAAAATACCTTCTTACAGCCTGACAGTATTTTCCTCAGGGCTGGTTCATTCAGTTCTCCTGCAGAATTATAAAAGCTAGAAGAAAATTATGACAATTAGGACTTTTGTTGTAAAGTGCCTCTCTGGCAATGTTTGTATTTATTAATTTGCAGAAAGATTGCAGAGGGAAATCATGCTGTGATTTTCCTGTCATCAGAATGTAAATCTGCATGGCTGTGTTCCTATTTACAACAGAACTTGATAAATCAGTCTGTGAAATGACTCCTGATTGACAACTATCAGGTGTTTTTTCTGCCCCACTCAGGACCCTGTGTTTCTATTTTCTGATTGGGTGAAGGGTCAAGATATGCTATTTTAGAAAAGCAATGGTGTTGTTTTTTACAGCAGACTGACATCATGCTTGTAGTTTAGTTCCACAGCTCACTAGGGTGTGGTGTACCACATCTCTACATAAAGAGATGCAAGCACAAGCAATATGCATAGAATTAATATAGGAATAACAAGACTTTTAGTATCTGTAATTCTACAGAGATGACATCATATCTATTGTATCCTGGTGATTTTCTCAGACATATATTACAAGTTAAACCTAATTTTGACTCAACAAATGTTAAATATTAACTTTTTCTGCATCTTAAAATTTTCTTACCTGAACAGCTGGTAGCATGGAATATGCTTTTGTATATCTGAAATGAGAAAGCAATGTTACTTGGTCTGTCAGCTCAAGATGTACATTTTTCTGTGTGTTGTCATGGCAATTGTTATAAGGAAGAGGAAGAACTTTAATGCTACAGCTTTGTATTAAACTACTGTCTACTTGAAGGAAATCTTTAAGAAAGTCTAACCCAGATTTCTTTCCAAGTGTAAAGAGGAACTACTTCTATAAGTTATGTATTTTTGATACATTTTTGTCAAGTGGAAAATCAAATTTGTCACTTAGTTTTTCCCTCCCTTGAGTACAGAATTAGAAAACAATACAGTATCACAGAATGGTAACTTTAGTTATGTTGCAGCAGCATCTGCTTTGCTAGGCAGGGAAATAAAGCTGGAGAACAGGCTGTGTGAGAAGCATGGGGTAACTTTCTACCACTGAAAAGAGGATAAGGGATAGCATTCAGAATCCTCTTCTTTACCCATTGTCTCCACAACTTTTGTTGTTACAAGTTTTCTGAAATGAAGCAAATAAAGTGATCAAAGCAACCAAAAAGAACCCCACAAAGTTTAGAGCAACTAATGATGGCCAAGAATTTGGGTAGTGTGATCAATGGCACCACAATTTCCTCAGACTTCAGGTTCAGTAGTGAGATTCAGTGGAGGAAAGTTAAACCGAGGTAAAAATGAAAAATGAGATGTGACTTCTCTGTTGTCAGTAAGGTTGGAAAGAAGGCATGTTTGTTTTTTTGTTTTTTTTTTTTGTATTGACTGTGTTCTGAAGGAATGAAGTTAAATTTATGTATGCATATATTCTTCCTTAGGGCTACTAGAATATATGTATCTGCTCCCACTGCAGTGTAGATTTTACAGAAAAATGCTGCCATCTGCTCAGTGAAGTACATGATTTGCAACATCCACAGTATTTTATAAGTTTCAAGTTCTGTATTAAGTATGAATGCATTGAAGTTCACATGACTGTAGGCACTAAAGTTCACTTTCTGCCAGGCAACTGCACTTCAGGCAAAGTAGCAGTGCTCAAGGAGCTAGGAACTTGTGTTTGTTAAAATTTATCCTTTTCAGATTAAGATTACCAATTTTTTAGCAATTAAATGTTGTAAAATAAGCTGCATGTGCCCAGCTGGATGTGAATGGGCAGCCCAGGACCTAGCAGTTGTGTGCAGTCACAGCTGTCCTGGCAGCAAGCTTGCTATGAGAAATGAGGATGCACTGACCGATTGTATAAACCACTTCCACATCGTCCATCTGTGAGTCGGTGATGCTGTTCTTGGCCTCACCTTTCACATCTCCAAGGAGAAAGCCTTCCTTTTTCGGGAGAGAACAAAAGGTCACGTTAACTGACATCTAACAGGAGTTCGGTCTTAACTGTAAGTAAACACCTTGGGGGGTGAAAAGTGCACAGATCAACAGAGCGGGTTCTCTTTCATTTTTAAATGTATGCAAACACTTGGAGCAGAAAGTTGGGCTGCGTTCTCAGGCGTTTATGAGAAAGGGCGCCGCGTGCGGCTGTCCGTGTGCTGCCTCTTCCGCGCCCGCAACTTCTCTCGGCCCCCGGCAGAAGCGCTATGGCTGCCGCGGCACCGCACCGCCTCTTGCCGCTTCCTCCTAGCTTTAGATAGGAAATAAACAGCAACTTTCCGGCGTCCTTAGTGGCGAAAGCAGCCGAAATAGCTGCGGGAACCCTGCCGAACGGCCCCGCGTTGGGGCACGGCCGTCAGCAGTTCGCGCATCGCCGTCAGCGGGGCTCCCAGCCGGCAGGGACGCGCCGCCCGCCGCTCTGCCCGTCGCGGCAGCGGCAGCCCCGGGCGCGGGCAGGCCGGCGGCTGCGGGCTGCGACATGGCAGCCGAGCGCTGCCCGCGTGCGTGCATAGCGGCCGCCCCGCCCCGCCCGGCCGCTTCACGCCGCCCGCCCTCGTCCCGCCCGCGGCACGCACCGTGTCCGAGTCAGTGCTGAGGTGCTGGAAGGCGAGGGCGCCGAAGACGAAGCCCGAGAGCAGAGCTGACGTGCTCTCGCCCTCCATGCCCCCGACAATGGCGGGCCGCGCCGCGGCGGCGGGAGCCCCCAGCGGTCGCCGGCG
The DNA here is from genome assembly GCF_019238085.1 of Lagopus leucura. Classification (NCBI taxonomy): domain Eukaryota; kingdom Metazoa; phylum Chordata; class Aves; order Galliformes; family Phasianidae; genus Lagopus; species Lagopus leucura. The sequence continues at coordinate 26,224,497 of NW_024962264.1, forward strand.
GCAGGGCAGGGCTCGGCGCGACCCGTCCGTCCTGTGCCGTGCCTTGCTTTACCTGCGGCCTGTGGTCCGTCGGCGTGAGCCTCTGTGAGATCCGTGCCGACCTTGGCGCGTTTCTACAGCCCGTCCCTTCGCCTGGATGAGGGACGCCTGTTCCTTGCAGGGGAGTTGGACTAGATGGCCTTTAAGGGTCCCTTCCAACTCAAATGATTCTACGGTTCTATGAAATCAAGTAATTCCCAAGTGTGAATACCTCCCTTAAAGGAGAAACAATACGATTATTGAGCACGGCAGTTTAGCAGGTGGGTCCTGGGAGCAAACCGAGATGTCCTGGCTGGACTGGACTTTAAGTTAAAGCATCAAAACAGCAGTGAAACAGAACTGCTTGGGTCACCCTGCTGGGAGTTTGGGTGGAGCAGACTGTATTTCTGACTGAAGAGTAGGAAGCTTGTGTCAATCCACCTCAAAATGTGTCCTGGCACAGAGCTGGCAGAGCTGGCATCTGCAGAAGGGAAACAGGGTATGCTGCTGTGAATGTGTCTGGAGACATGGTGGGAATCTTCTGAGCTAGTAACCTCAGAAATTCTGGGAAGGAGACAGTGAATAACAGAGCAGCTATATGACACAAGCACATTGCACCATTCCTCATGGTATGAATGGAGTCTCTGCAGTTTCTGTTTTGACTTGTTTTAATAGTCATATTCCCTTTAATATTTGCAGTAATGTTATCTTTTCCACCACATTCTCAGCAGATGTTCCTGATCAGAATGCAGCTGTAAAAACCTCCTGAAGAAGGGAGAGGTGGAAGTTACAGTGTTCTTAGAAATGAGGTAGGAATCTGTTTTAAAGGCCACTGGGGTTTCTTCATTTCAGGAAAGGAAATGCTTAATTTTGTCTTTCATCAGGACTACATGTAAGCTTATTATTTGCTTTTTGTATAAGTAAAAAATGAGTTTTTGCATAATATTTATGCACCTGTAGTCTCTCAAGGGGTGTTTCCATTGACTTGGGGGTGTCACGTGTATTTTTATATATTCTTATCTTTTATTAGAAATGAATGTTTTCAGTGCATTTTCTTTTCCTTTTAAACCTGTCAGCAAAACTTAGAAGAATGGCTATTTCTGTAATACTTATTTTTAAATAAAGTTAAGTATATTTAAATGCATGCAAATGGTACTAATACTCAGAAGAGGAGAATTGTTGTACTTCTTACCTATTCTCCCAGTGAAGAGAAGAACTGGCTAAGTGGTTTTTTGGTTTTTTTTTTTTTTTTTTTCCCTACCTCAACAAGCTTATAAATGAACAGGGGATGACAAATTCTTCAGGTGATGCAAAATGACTGCAAAGACAAATGGGAAATAGCTATCAGGCATTTCTTGCAATCCTGGCTACAGGGCATTAGATGAATGTGTAATAAATACTATGCAGCTGAAGAGATGTATTGGAGCAAACAGTGACATGGATTATGTTGCCTTGGTAAAAGGCAGCAAGAGTATAAGGAGCTTACATAGCTGTTTGTGGAGAAAATGGTGAAAATGAACATGAATTCTGGCATCTTTCAGAAATTGCCCCCAAATTCCCTGTACTGTGATTGCAGCCACTTCTATACCAGAGCAGTGGGGGTACTTTATGCATTTAATCAGTGTGAGAAATGCTGGGCATTGACAAATTATTCTTCAGTATTCATTGCATCCAAAGAAAGGCAGGATCTGGAGCACAAGTCCTACAAGGAGCGGATGAGGGAGCTAGGATTGTTCAGTTTGGAGGAGAGGAGGCTCCAGGGAGACCTCATTGCTCTCTGTAACTCCCTGAAAGATGGTTGTAATGAGGTGGGATTTGGCCTCTTTTCCCAGGTAACAGTGATAGAATGAGGGGTAATTGTTTTAAGTTGCACCAGGAGAAAATATTTGGAAAGAGCAGTGAAGCATTGGCACAGGCTGCCCAGGGAGGTGGTGGAGTCAGCATTCCCTGGAGGTGTTCAACATCTATGGAGATGTGGCACTGGGGGTCATGGTTACTGGGCATGGTGGGGCGGTTGGGTGTGTGTTTGGACTAGGTGACCTGAGAGGTCTTTCCCAGCCTTAATGATTCCATGATTCTTTGATTAATGGTATGCAAATCATATACAAGATATGTATTGACAAATGTGCATTATTGAAAGCCATGCGATGCCTAATCGTCTGATCTGTACACTGTTGAGTTAAACAAATGTAGGCAGATCTCTAGTGGACTCCCAGATTTTGTGATATAAAGATGTATCCTGATATGGTGATTAAGGTTTTGTAATGACTGAATTTATCTTCTGAGGAAACCATAATGCTAGTGTGGTCAGAGCTAAACATGTTACAATCATCCTAATGAGTAATACACTGCTTAAACATACTTCTTCAATGTCATAATTCAACTGCTGACAGGCAGAGATAACCTATAAGTAGCACAACTCCTCTGTGGTCAGATGCAGACACAGACCTATTTTGTGACACAGATGAGATCTCTGCTGACCTAAAGAACAGCAGAGATAGGTCAGTTAGAGTATGGATGCAGAGGTGTGGATATTTGCATTTCGTTGCATGAGAACAGTGTGATTTCCATATATGAATATTCAGACTGAAATTGCTCACTATAGAAGGGGTGATCTTTAAAGTAATTCTGGTGACATGGAGCTCTCTCACAAGTGAAGTACAAACCTCAGTGTTTATAAAAAGCAGACCCAAGGTACCAGAGATTATTTCACTCCTGTTTAGCAACCAGGTGAGAAGTCTGCACAATGTGAGGTTGAAACATCAGTAAAGTTTAATCAAAAACCAAGAGGGCCTTTCTTCATTATTATTATTTTAATATTACTGTTATTGTTAAAACTGGTAATAGTGCTATGTTTGCTTCTCCACACCATGGAAAAATGAATGGGTCATAGTTCCAGTTCCCTAAGACAACTAAAAAGCATTACCTAATAGTAACAAATGAGTAGAATGACCTCAAGAACTGAGAGCCAAGAGTGGGCAGTTGACACTGTTACGGCAGAATAACCATTTCTCACACAACACAAATGTGTCCCAGCTTTATTGGGCGGCCAAAAGTCATCTGTCTGGATTAAAAGCAGCTAATAAGCATGTGAGTCATGTCAGAATAAGCTGATACTAGCAAGAAGAAGGTTCACAAAAATTGCTTTCTGTCATAAGTAACCTCTCAGACTGTTAAGTCACAATGGAGTTATTTGTTCTATGGCCACAAAAAGGATATGTTTACCTGTGCAGTTGGACAAAAAGTTGGAATTTTCTGTTGCTACAGCAAATGTGACATGCTGGATGAAGAGCAATAGACTGTCAACATCCCAGCTCCCTCCACCTCCCTGTACTTTTTTTGTTCCCCCTCTCTACTCAGTAGTACTTCTTAGCAGGCATAACTTTGCTACATGTTCTGCTTTTTTGGGGATTACCTGTAGAAGCTGTCATGGCAGCCCCGAGGAAGCCTCAGAGGTTTTGGGCTGAATGGTTTGCCAGGAAAATTACAGCTAACAGAGGGCTGAAGTCCTGTCACTCAGCAGTGTGGATGGGCGAGCCTGGGGAGGGGTTTGGGTGCTCTGTCTTTTTAGAAGGTGAAAGGGAAGAACTACGCTGTCTGTTCGCATTATTATTCTGATTTGTGGGAATATGACTTGATAAAGGTTAGGGAGGAAGTGCAGATGATAATTTCTCACAGGATGGAAAACAAATCTCCCTTACTCAGGAGAGGAAAATTCTACTTCCTCTGTGCAGGGTAAGGAAATCTGTCTCCTTTTAAGAAAGGATCCCTCTTACCTATACCTAGGCTTATTGCCAATTAAGGCTGTTGCTACACCTCACTGTTATGTCCTGACGGGCTATTGATATTTAATTTGGCCCACCTTTCCTGACTCAAGTCAGGTCCCAGAAACTACCTCCACCCTCCCGCCCACAGGTTTTAGCACCCAGCTGGCATGCATGCCAGTCACCTGAGCTGAAGCTGAAGGCAGCTCTCAGATGTGCTGCATTGTGCCTCAGGATCAGCATCTTATCATCTACAACCCCCTGCCTTGTGCAGCCATATGCTAGCAGGGCAGGCAGCTATAGGAAGAGGCCAGAAATGAGAATGTAGGGGGTGGCAGCTAAAGAGGGATGAGCAAACAGAACTGTTTTTCTAATAAATAAATACTGTTTCTAGAGAAGCCTAGAAGAACCTGTAACTTGGTGAGATGGGTTGGGAATGGTGGGTAATGGTGCACGGCACAGGACTGGTTGCATGGTAGAGTCAGGGGCTTGTAGTTGCCACTGAGAAAAAGGGTGATGGGAAAGCAGAAACCATAAAAATATAACTGTTTTTTTTCCAGAAGATGTAATATACTCAGAAATAGATTATCAGAGGCAGATACATAATGAGGGGAAGACGATAAAAATTAGATTATGGAAGAAGGTGCAGTGGTGTTATGAGGACCTGAAGTCTGATATCCAGCAGCAAATCTGAGGACACAAGAGATTACTTGACTCATATGGCACGTGAAGGATGTGATGGTATTGTGAGCTTGTAACAAGAAGCCTGTTTGTTGGTCCCTGGGTGTATGGCACGAACTGGAGGACTTAGTGTTGGGCAGCGCACTCTGATTCTTGTATTTCTATTCATGACTGGAGCATATGGGTCACGTTTTCTAGAGCGCTTCTGCTTTAATTCCTGAAGAATCCGGTGTGTGTGGAGTGAGGCTGCTCCACCACGCAAACCAGACCATGGTTTGTGGGGATGGGAAGTTTCAAATGTACAGCCCCTGCAGTTATGCAAGCTTGTAAATGTGACCACCTGCAAAGGAAAGATCCTTCATGGATCCACATGTAACTGCTTTGGAAGTCCCAGAGCAGTCATTCCACCAATGTCAATTGATTTATTCTGTGGTAAGGTTTTAAGTGGTGTCAGTGGGCTCTCCATAACTTCTACGAATACAGTTACTTCTGTTCTTCCTCTGATGCATATAGAAGGACAGGCTAGGGGCTGGAATTAGGGGCTGTACTGAATCTTTCCTAAAATACTATACTAATTATTGCTGTTTCATAGGATAGAAGGTGAAACCTCCCTATCTAATGTGTTTGGATTCATAGAATCGCAGAATGGCCAGGGTTGGAAGGTACCTCAAGGATCATGTATCACCAACCCCCCGCCACATGCAGGGCCACCAACCTCCCCATTTAATACTAGACCAGGCTGCCCAGGGCCTCATCCAATCTGGCATTGAACACCTCCAGGGATGGAAGATCCACAGCCTCTCTGGGCAGCCTGTTCCAGTACCTCACCACTGCAAAGATGTGTGACTTGTTTCGTCACCACAGTGCATTTTGTAACCCTGTGATACAATTTGGCTAATTTCTTGTAGAACAAGAGGGAGCAGGTTTTATTTGCTTCTGATGTTGATTCTTGCCTGCTGCAATTTGCATCTACATCTCAGAGGTATTAAAACAAACAAACAACAAGTAGCTGACTTAAACCTAAAGCTTCAGTTTGGTTCTTGTGGTGAAATACTGAAACGAGGCAGTCATTTCAATGTGAGGTAGAAAGTCTGACCAAGGAAGATGGTAATTTGACTAGACTTCATTTGGAGAAGTTCTTTCTCTGCATTGTGTTTTTGTTTTTTTTAGAAAAGAACATTTTAGATTATTTGAAAACCACACCTACTTGATTTTGTATTATAATTTATTGGCAGGACACCTTGGGTAAACTATTTGACATATTGACAAGTCCTCATTTGACAGCACCTTATTACCAGACACATATTCTTCTACCCTGTGTTATATCTGGTGAGTAATTGCTTATCAATTATATGGAAGTGGGTGGAGCTAGGGCGGGAGAAGGGGTAAAAATTTTGCTATCATTGAGAGCATCTTTGGTGGCACGTTTAGAGTGCAGCAGCTCTCTCCTAGGAATAGCTTTGGCTTTTAGGATGTGTAATTTTTGTTTGTCTCTTGAAGCTTGCCTGATTCTCAGCAGATGAGCAAATATTCTAAGAAAGTTATCAGGTTGATGTTTTAAAGGAGCAAGCATGGAAGAAAATAGACAGGGCTACAGCCTTGTGGAGGGCAAAACTTTGTTAATCTGGCTGACTTCGTTTGTAGTGCTAGTTCTGTTGCCTTCGATGTTTAGAGTGTCACTGGGGATTTCTCATGTCTATGTGAAAATTGTAATAAAAACATTGGAGGTAAGTTGAGAATTACATTAAAAGGTATGTGTTTTCTACAGGACATTTTTAATTTTGAAAATACCTGTTCATTTGAATTAGATGCCATTAAAGCCACCAGGGATGTTTCCATTAATTCTGAGACTTTTGGATATAGGGTGTTGGGTTTTTGGGGGGACAGGTGTGGTTTGTTTCTTTGATTGTCTTTTGGTGGGATTTGTTCCCCACTTTTGACTTATGTGATGGTTCCTTTGAATGATAGCTTTAATGACATTCAGTTAAGTGTTGGGTTATAGTGCAGTATCAGGTTGAGGTTTTCTCATGCTAAAGTAGAGATTCCACGATATTTTGCTAATAGTTCAAGCTGGTTACAATACTTCATGCTATATTTTGGGGAAATCAAATATAATTAAAATTTAATTGATTATGAGAAGTTGTAAATGGCAAAAAAAAAAAAAAGTATTTGACAAGTACGTAAGTTTAATGGATTTGGTTTGGTTGTTTCAGTTACATTACAGGAATTAGTACTGTTCTAGGTAAGAGTACAGACTGCACTTGTTTCAATCCCATTTATAATTCTGTGTGATCCAGCAGTCACAACTTCTGCTCTGCAAGAAATGCAGAGCTACCCTCTGGAAGTGCACTTCTCCAGAAGTGAGCAAGTCATGGCTAAGGTCCTGATTCTGCTGATAATTGTGAAAGTTTCTTTTGGGTTTTAATAAGCCAGGATTTCATGTTGTTTTTCAGATCTGATCTTTTTATGCTCACTAATGGCCAAAAGCAGGTGCTGTCAGTTCATCGTATTAAACACGTCATGTGGCAATGTGATATAATTAATACTGCATCTCTCCTGCCCTGCCAATTCTCTATAGTTTCTGTCTTATTAGAATTCCTCTGTTTCTTTTTTTTTTAGTAGTGATTAAGAAGTTTTTGGCAGGGACTGTCTTCAGCTGTTTAAGCATCATTTAATGTAGTGGAAATGGCTGCAACCTGTAGATGTTACCAGTTGTTTTCAAATATTGATATCAGTGGGATATGACCAACTACCATGGCACTATGTAATATTGCTTTTATGTGTGATATTTTATCAGCCAGTGGTATGGTGATGAAACTCTTACTGATACCTGAGTAAGAGGCTTGTAAGAGCCTCGAGTTCTTTTGTCAGCTTTACTGCTGCAGTTGACAGATATTTAAATATTTGTTGTGGAGTTGTTGTTGTTGTTATTTTTTATTTTTATTTTTTGCTCCCTACCTCCCTCCTTTCTCTATGCTTTTCCCAGTTTCAAAGGAAATTTGACCCATTGTGGACCTGCTTTCTGTAGGAAGACTTTCTCTTTGGAATGTACATTAATATATATATATATTTTTTTAGTTGTATGAAGTTTATGAGCATGCTAATCTTGTCTTCAAAATGTATAGGATTGTTTTATCAGAAAAAAAAGTAGTAAGTCAATAGCTCTGTGATCTGATCTCTCTAATGTATAGTTTCCCAATTCTGCAGCAGCTAATGACAGCACAACAAGAAGTACTGCAGTTCAGGCTGATTCTATGTAGACATTTTTTGGTTTTGTCATTCAGTTGAAAGTTGATCCCTGGCTGTCTTGAAAGCAAAAAAATTTTTAATCTGTCCTTATATTCTGATTAATTTTAGCTGTTTTTAGGCTGAGATATTATGCAAAAAGCTTTTCATGCCACAAGAGTAGGGAAGATGCATCTTGGTGGGAAATGGGAGAGAGGATGGAGGGTAATTTAGGTGCCCTTTACTTGTGCTACAACTCACTTTGCCCTCAGGAAGTGTGAGCAGTATTGGGAAATGCTGGGCTAAGGCCTATGCTTACACTTTCTGGGCTTCTTCTGAAAGTCCTGGGAATAGTACCAAGTAGCACTATGGAAACTGCTACTTGGCATGCAATAAGCTTTAAGGCAGACTTGCACACAGTTCAAGACATGAGCAACTTGGCACTGATAACCTAGTGAAATGTCAACCTGTTTCTGGCTGTGACAATGTTTGTTTGAGCTCTTGCTAACAAGGTGATGCAGAAGGACTATTCTCTGTTGTTGTTGCTAGCTTGAGTGGGGAAATAGGATGCCTTGTCCAGTAGGTACTCCAAAAGTCCTTAGAGTTGTGTACCAGCATGATAGCAACAGTATTCCAGCAATATCTGCTCTTTAGGCAGTTTATAACAACTGATTGATACAGAATTACAAGATTACAAGAAATGCGGCCTTGGATGCTGACTGGATTATCTGTTGTTATGCATTTCATTTAGTCTGTTATGTAGTCTTGCAAAATAAATAGAAAATTTAGAAGAGCAGTCTATATTTGCTTTGTACAACTTTAAATGAATGCACAAATATGTAAGAAAAAAAGAAAAAGAAAAATGTAGTTTACTTTCCTCCAAGTTTTCTGAACTTGGGGAAAATAAAAGAGTAGATGTGAAAATTGGGTTTTAAGTCCAAATACTATTTTTTTTCCAGTGTTGAATTTGCAAAGAAAGGATATCTATAGCCCTTACTGAATTTGCTTGGAGGTCAGGTTTGCAAAATTTGTTCATAAGCAATGGTTAACATTGGCATTTGATGAAGTGCCTCTTTCTGATTTCCATTTTTACTGAAGTGTTTTAGTAATTAGAACAGTTACTGATATAAATGAGCAAGGTGGAATTTATGTACAGAAATACTTGAATTTGTCCTTTGCTTCTTTTCCAGCAAGGAATCTAGATATTTGTTTGTTTGAAACAGAGCAAATCTTCTTCCTTTTCAAAAACAAGAAGAGGAAAAATGAGGCTAGATAGGATAGCTTAATGAAAAAACATAAGTGCTTGATCATAGATGGTGATTTTAGCTGGCGCTAAAACCCATTGGCCTTGTGGTTATTACCTCAGAAAACTTTACATGGAGTAATTTCACCAAGGGAAACGCTGTGCCTTTGTCACTCATGAGAACAAAGTTAAGAAGAGCATTGAAAAACCCGGTCTGGTCTGCGATTAGTAGAAGCTTTTGAGAGGTCATAGGGAAAGACAGATAGTAAAACATGGAAATGGAAGGATAAAGGGATAAAAATGAATTATGACACCATACAGAAAAAAAAGAATACTGAACAACACACTGACCTCTACTTAAAATGAAAAAGGAGAAGAGAAACCGAAGAAATGAGATTAAAAAAGTTAGTGTTTGGTATCATGTCGCTTATAATGTCACGTACTGTGAAGAGAGTAATTAATATAATACAGTATTATGGATGCTCATTTTGTTCAGAAGGTAATTATAGGGCACCTGGCATGGGCTGTTGGAGCTGAGGAGTCGAATCTTCAGTAGTTCAGGTGGGATCACCTGAGGGATGTTTGGACTTTTTGTGTCCTCATCACTTGAGAAGTGGGTGGGAGGAAAGCACGGTATCTGAGTTGTCATTCACTCAGCAAACTTAGGAATGAAGTTAGTCCATTCAGCTCTTCAATTCTGTGTTAGTTACAACATCTGTGGTTTTGTAAGCTATTTAGAACAGCCTCTCATTACAGTTTTGCAACAAAGACCAGACAGACAGTTCTGTCTCAATACTGTACAAAACAAAGGCAATCAAAAAGCCTTATTTCATATTTCAGAAACAAATTAAGCATACAGATGTCACAGAATGCTGGAGAAGACGGTAACTAAGCTGCTGTATCAGTCCAAAAGAGGGACCTAGTCCTGGCTTTAGCAGGAGACAGCTTATGTGCTTGATGAAAAGCCTAAGAGCCGCGTGAACGTACAGCTGTATTGCTAACAATACTCTCCCTGCTACCCACTGCTTCAGCCTCTTGTGCTGATTCATAAGTTAGGAGAGGTGACTTTGTGTTGTGTATCCCATGATGATTTTTGCCTGTGCCTTGATGTTCCTTGAACCCATTTCAGTTGATCTCTAGCAATATGTTCTTGACAATGAACTCTACAACTTAGCTGACAGTTCTATGCAGAGGTGTTACCTTTCTGCTGCTTATATCCATTGCCCAGTGCTTTCATAGGATGCTTCCCAGTTGTTGTATTAGAAGATAAAACATGTAATTGTATCTTATGTGCCTGCTCTGCACCAGCTGAAATTTTGTAGATGCTGTTTTCCAGGCTAATGTGGAACCATTCCTCTATAGAGAGCACTTTCTCATCTGCTTTGTCCTCTGCCTTTGTTGCCTTAGTTGCCTCCTTAATTACAGAGCATTGGTTTTGTCCCACTTTTTCTCTCTACTATGAGGCAGGATATTGTGCTTTACGATATCAATTTCTTCAGTGTCTGGTTGGTTTTGACTTATCTTGCTCACTGAATTAGTTAATATATTTTTGTGAGTCACTTGGTGATTGTACCCTTTTTCTACTTGGGAATCAGAAGGTAGACTTCTTGAGGTATTCAGAAGACAGTAAGGGTGAACTGATTTCTGGAGGTGCTTGCCAACTGGCAGGCTGTTCATGTAGGTGCATGACGGGCGAGATAAGGGTGACAGACAAAATATGAGAGAGAAGAAAGTAAGAGAAGGGTCTTTATTTGCTGAACTTTGGTGATTTTTTTTTTTTTTTTCCATCTTTTTTCTTGTCATCCCTCATACCTTTGGATACTGGGGAAGGGATGAGGACGAGCAGCAGAATGTGTCTACCTTGATTTTTTTTTTCTTTTTTTCTTTTTTTTTTTTCCCAGAATGCTCTTTTTCACATGGAGTGTCTTCTTTCTCTTCTCAGTGTGTGGGCTGTAGTTTTTTGATATCTCCTAGATTCCCACTCCTGAATGACTCACCATGTGTTATCACAGCTTGAGACAGTTGATGTACCAGTTCCGCTTTCTTAGGGAGTAAGGGATTCTGGAACAGCTATTGCATTTTAAATTTACACTGTATTTTAATTTCCTAGCATAGATAAGGCAAAGGTCTGTATTTTGTTGCTTTTTCTCTACCTCCCTCCTTCCACCCCCTGCCGGTCTTATGTAAGATGGATTTAATGGAGTTTAATGTATCACATCGCTGTGTCTTTTTATCTTTGTTGTTTTCCTTTGGGTGTTTTTGTTCCCTCCTCCCCCCCAAGATGCAGGTAGCAAAAGTCAACCAAAGCCAACTACAACATCTTGATTCTGCCATGATAAACCGTCTCTGTCTTGTCATCGAGTTTAACTTCAGTGGCTAAGAAAGGAGCTGTTAGGAACCATGCAAAACTTAAGCATAGCAAAAATCTAGTCGGTCAATGGCACATGCAGATTTATAGGTCTGCAATGCAATGAAAACCCTTCATGGTCAATCTATGTGTTGCTTAAATGGTTATGCATGTCAGTAAGATGAGAAACAAGCTGTTCGCTAAGAGCTCGCTAAGAACTGTTTGCTAAGAGCTGGAATAGAAGCATGGACTCTTGTCCATCATAGGTGGAAGCGTTAATGTCAGGTGAGGACATTTGCTGAGTGGATCACTGATTCCTTAAAAGGCAATCAGAGCCTATGAACAGGAACCTGAAGTTCTTTATTAAGACACATACACTGATACAAACTGAGGAAGATCTAGTACTGAGGTCTACTGTTTATATGCCCATACATGTATCATGAAAACATTTAGTACCAACATAAAACTTTAGAAGTAGGCGTATTGGTATGGTTGATCTTGAGTTTAGTCTGCACAAGTAGAAGAAATTTTGCTTTTTTTCAGGAAGACTAGGAAGGATGAAAGTTCATTACCCACAGCTACTACTTTGGAAACGCTGTGAATGTGAAATAGTCCCTCCCTTGTATTCTGTTAAGACAAATTTCATGAATGCTGTAAGACTGATGTCATTTCTTTTATTCTTAAAAATCCATTTTTAAGTCTTTTTTTTCCCAGAATGTTTTTTTTTCAGTAATATTAATTTGCATCATTCTGTTGCCTGAAGCTGACTGGGTAAGATAGAATTTGGGACTCTTGGTCCTCAGAGTCTCATAGATAGCTCAGTAATATGGTTAAAGAAAAATAAAAACTCCTGAAAATGACTTTGAGCCAAATAATCCTTCATTATAATGACTACAAGTAATCAATGTAACTAACAAAATAGGAGGTGTTCAAGGCAGCCTTCAGAATTTGAAAACTGCAAATCTGAGTCCTGGCTTCAATAAAGGAGGCTCAGACAATTCATGTAAAGATGTTACACAGTACCTGGAAATGACAAAATGAAAACCATCACCATCTACTTTTCTTGTTTTGAGAACAGTGGGCCACCCTGCAGATTGAGAAGGGGATAAAAATGCAGAAGGTGCTGGCGCTTGAAAATTTAATCGCCAACGGTAAGATCTCCGAACAACAGTGACACAGCACTGTTCATCTGGTATAAAGGCAGCTACTGTGATATCTTACCTAGGAAAGAGTGAACAGATAAATAAATTTAATCTCATGCTAAGTAGGAAAACTAGGATGGTAAATAAAGAGTTAATGAGCAAATAGTGGCTGATGTTGTAAACCAACAAATGAGGCCTTATGTGTGTAATAAGAAAGATATCTGAACGATTGAGCCTTCTGAATAAAAGGCATTAAAGGAAACCAGTTTGGGTAAAGAAAGGAACTGCTGATAACCAGGAGGGAAGCTGTCTCTTTTTTTATGTCTGTTTTGTATTTCTGACTCCAGCAGTCCTCTCTATTTACAAGATTAGGAGTGACTGATGTCCAGTTGCTGTGAACATTGGTCATTTTCTGTTTTCTCTTGCTTTTTGTATCTCCTAGCATACAAAAGCCTGAGTCTCAGGTAAAGCAGCTATGCTACCCTGTGGATCACAGACACATCTTGCACTTACTCTAGATATAGGGAAAGAATTAGAGTAAATTTTTTTCACATCTGTTTTTCCTTTCTCCTTTCCCACAAAGGAACTGGCTAGTGCCATCCTTAGTCATTAGTCACATGGACTGGTTCATTAACTAATGACCTTCAAGTCTGGTGATTTCCTGGACGCTGTAAGTTTGACCAAAGTACAGCTAAGGAAGTTTTCTGATTCTGATCAGTTAATAGTATGCTGATTAAACATCTCAAAATGAGCCTTATTTAAAAATTAAAAAAAAAAAGAACAACCCCCCCCCCGAATATTAGCTGATATGGTTCAGTGAAATTCTAGTCATTGTAACCAGCCAGAATCTGGTCTCTGAGTGACCTCAGCAAACATTGGTATGGTCACAGGTGTGGTTGTCCTGTGAGGCATTAATTTTACAGATATGAAATATGAATTATTTTTTATTCTTTCTCTACTCTGCATTTATCTTGTGGTGTGTATAACTCAGAGAAAAATCTAAAGCTTTAGTGTTTGTTGGTAGTGAGGTGACTCTTGTAGGAGAGAGGATGGGGGCTGAGAAAAAATGCCAGAGGCAGGTGTTTGTTCCACAGTATTTTCCCAGTTGTAAAAAGTAGAACTAAACAACAGCAGCAAAATCAACAACAATATAAACAACACCTAGCTTTGAGTCAAGGCAAGAGGAGAGATCTGTAATCTAAGCAGTACAGGCAACATTTGGAGCTGTGTGTACTTACCTTGTTTGATAAATGACAGTGAAGTAGGTGTTGTGCTCAGAGTTTTATTTGCAGCTTATTCTGAATGTTTGTCTCCTCCAATAATTTAGTGGTGTGATATGGCATAGGATTAGAGAAGTAACTTATGGAATTAAAGTGCTAGTATATACACAAAATATACCAATTCAATTACAGTGCATAGAAAGAAGGAATGATATTTCTAAGAAGTACAGTTATTTTACTTTTTTTGGACTCTGTGTTGTCCATTTTACCAAGTGGGAAGGAAGGCTCATTTCCTCATGCTTTTGGCTTGTTTTTTTGTCTTTATTTTTCTACTTGTTTCTTGAAACAAAGGGATCATCCAGAGAGAGGAAACCTCCATGGAAAAGGAGATTGCTGGCCAGCACAGGGGATACTTCAGCCTTGCAGATATTATGTACTTTGCCAAGAAGGGGTGTGAGACAGTTGCAGAAGATGAAGTCACACAGCGGTTCACCTCTGAGGAGCTGTTGTCCTGGAATCTCCTCAGCAGAACCAATGCCAACTTTCACCGTGTCAGCTGGCAACTGACCACTGTGTGGATCATTGGGATCTTAATCCGGTACTGTCTCCTGGTGCCCTTTCGGTGAGCCAAGGGTAATTTGTTGGGATTGTGTTTTTGGATTGCTTTTAATAGAAGGTATGATGTTATATGTTATTGACTAGTGCAGAAATGAGAAAGAAGGTGACGTGACTTTGCTTTCCAGGTTGCCACCAAAGATCTCCAGAGGGGAAAAAAGAAAGCTCAAGATATGTTTCTTATGTTCTCTATATTTTATTAGTATGCAAATGCATCTATTCATCTAATTTGTTTTTTAAATCATAGCAAAGATCTGGAGATCCTTTCATTATGTAAAATAAAAGCTGTTTCAGCTGAGAGTTGAGCTTTACCTGTGTGAGGAAGAGAGAGACTGTATGCTGAACCCTTGGGATGTGAAGCAAAGCTTGCGTTCTGTCAGCGCAGGGCTGGATGGAAGAAAGAGATAGCCCACAGTGTGTTTCTTTACAGAAATTTCTGTGTTCTTTTACATGAAAACAGCCTTTATCACATTGACAAGGCACATACAACTATAAATACATTCTAGCAAGGAGCAGAACCTTGTAAAATGTCTTACTCTTTTTGAATATGTTGAAGGATTTCATAACAGTTAAGCACATAGCAGAGCACAAGCGCCTGTGTGTCTACTTAAATATGTAGAACCACTTAAGTAGAGGACACCATTTAAGTAGGGATAACTTCAATGTTTGTTTTGCTAAGCCATTAGTGTCCAACAGTACCTAATTTTCATGGTTCTAGAGTAACTTACTGCTTGGAATAGAAATAGCTACTGAAATTTCTGAGTAGATTTTTAAAAGCTTGATGGTAGCTCTCCATTGTGCTACTCAGAAATGTCACCTGTGTTAACAAATCTCATAATCATTACTTGCCATCTATTTTGAAGACAATGAATTATTCTCCACTTGATGCCTTGAGACCAACTTGTGGCTCTTTTTGTAAAATAGGTTTCAAGAAGCACAGTTTTCTACTGGAGGATTAATCGAATGAAAACCTGTACTCATATCTCATTTGCTTTGACTGCTTTGTGATGATAGTTTGATGCTATTTATGGTGGATAGAAGCATCCTGGAAAAGAATTAAAGGATTGAAAGATTTTCTTTCAGCTTCCTCTTCCAAATTTCATTCTTACCAATTAATGAAGATTATTTTACTTTTTAGCATCTTCTTGGCTTTCTTCAGCATCCTCTTGCTGGTCTCAGCAACTACGGTAGTAGGACAGTTTCCAAATGGCAGGTGGGTGTTTTCTGAGGGCTCTTTCCTCTTCTCTTGGATTTCTTTGAGGAGCTGAATTAGGGTATTGGAACTGAAATATGCTTGAATTTGGAGAGTTGATGTGCACAATTGTGTGGTGACTTTTCTCTTCCAGGGTTAAATGCTGGCTGAGTAACCAAGTTCAGCTGACATGTGCTGCGTTAGGTGTCCGATGTCTGAGTGGTCTTGTTCAATTCCACAACAGGTGAGTGGTGCAACCCTGCTCTTGTCTATTATTCATCTCACACAGTGCTGAATCTCAAGTTTCAGAGACGGTTTTAATTCCATTAATACACTGATACTCATATTGAATTGCAGCCTTGGTAGAACTTGTGTAGGTCATGTAGACTCTCTGTCTTTCAAGATGTTTTCAAGATTTCTTTCAAGATGTTTTTGTGCTCTGCTGTGTTGTCTCTTGGGTATTTGCAGAGAATGCAGTGTTGGAGTAGTACTGTATGCTTCATTAAATACAGACTTCAACATTTTCCCTTATGTTTGCTATTAACGTGTTTCTGTGGTGATGTTTTTCTAGGCAATTAAAACATCAACTGCTCTATTAGCCAACTTGATAACCTAAGTCTTCGTATTCACCTTTCTAGCATGTTATGGATGATGTTTCAGTAACTACTTCTAATTTCTTGCTTGCTTAGTTGTGAAGGTTTATGTAACAGAGGCCCTCAAAGTAATTTTTGTTGATAATTTAGGAAGGAAAGAAAGCCATGCTTTTTAGTATCTATGAGTTCCAGTTTAGTGCTTGAGTAGTCTTTGATATATGCCTCTGAGAATGGTAATTAATGCTGTGGAAATGCTTTCTCCAGTGATGTTGCATATTCTGAGCTGTAAGGAAAATGATTTTGACCAAAACTATTGAAATCTGAAGGAATTCCCAAATGCATGGGGAAAGATGGCTTCTGTAGTGTACTGCCAGAAGTTTTAACATGCCTTAGAGTTATACTTGTATTTTAAATTGTCTTGTGTTCTTGTGCTTCTGTTATCTGTACATACAGATAATGTATGTCCATTTTATGTTTTTGTCACCAAGGATCTTTGTTGTGGGTGTACACTCGCTAGAGAGATGACCTGGTGGGGCCTGCAGTCTGAAGAATAAATGTGAAGTAATTACTCTCATGGCTGTTGTTACAGGGAAAACAGACCGCGGAAAGGAGGCATCTGTGTAGCCAACCACACATCTCCACTAGATGTTCTAATCCTGGCTAGTGATGGATGCTACTCCTTGGTATGAGCAAGACAGCTGGTAAATATTGGTAATATTGAGGCACTCACAGATACGGTGTTGGGCAGGAGGATAAAGTTATTGGTAGAGAGAGTGGAATTTTCAAGCATTTAAATTCTCCTACTCGGAACTTCTGTTCAGACAGGTAAGTGAATGCACACTTTTGTCCAAAACAATTGGTATAATTCATGGAACAAGTTTAGAAGTTTATGCATCTTTAGTTAGATTTTAGTCAATTAAATAATTATGTGTATTTTTGCCATATAAATATTTCAGTTTTTGGCTTACAGGTTGGCCAGGTACACGGAGGGCTTCTGGGACTTATTCAGAAATCTTGTATGCAAACCAGTCAGCATGTTTTGTTTGAACGTTCAGAAATGAAAGATCGACATCTGGTGAGAAAAAGGTAGGACAGTGAGATCTTTGCTTACTTTTCTCATCAGCTCTTGCAATTGTGAGGTCCCATTGTGAGCTGAGTGAGTTGTGACCCTGAATCTCTTCTTGGCAGGCAGCTGTAGGTGTTTGTAAGATTTGGAACTACTCTGACGATGATGATGCAGGCTGTAGCACTGCTCTTTGGAGCTTCTGATTGTTTGTCCTCTAACCTCTGTGAATTTCCACATTGGCACAATCAGGCTGCTTGCCACAGGCAGATGCCTGCTCATTCGTTTTCAAAGTTGATGATTCTGGATGTCAGGACCAACATCAGAGTTCTTGTCAGCATATCATTTTCCTAGATCATACCTTACCTTTGCACGTTCTCCCAAAAGCTCTGAGCATCAGAAATCTGGTTATGTCTGTTGTAAGTACAGGAGAAAAGAAAGCTGACAATAGCAAACATTAACATCGGGCTTACCTATTTTCTTGTGGAGATTGGTAGACTATCTGAGGAAGCGAGTTGCAGCTCATTAGAAACATCCACAGTACTCAGCTGTCTTGCACTCAAAATCTGCAAAAGGAATTAAACAAGTTCATAGGCGGTACCACCTAGCTGCTAGAAGCTGGAAGACCATCTTGGAGAAGTGTCAGTACCTGATTCCTGCACTGCTCTAAAGCCCTGCACTGCTGTTCCTGGCAGAGAAGGTGTATTAGACTTTTCAGGACATGAAAATGATAGACTTGTTATGCCATTTGTTGGTGTCTTAGGTCCTCTTAGTCATCTGAAATGTTAATGAAATAGGGTGCAATGCAGCTAACATGAAACAAGCACTTATGGCAATTAGTCCTTAGGAAAGGGAAAAGGTGCCCCTTTACTGGACAGATCTGTTTTTGTTTTCTTTTTGGTATTTGATGTTTTGTTTGTACTCTTTTACATGGAGTTCAGAGGAACTCTTGATTCATAGGAAAGACAGATAGGTGTCTTGAAAACGGATAGATTTTTGTGTGTCAGTAATCTGCTTAAGTGGTTTATTTGCTTAAAAGCAGTTGTTCTTAAGTAATAAAGAAAATGCAGTAAAATAGCTTCGTTTCTCACATATAGGTGTGGAAAACTTTAGGTGTGTGTGTGTGTATATGCATCAGCACAAAGCTTTAAAATATAGAATATTGTTTATTAAAAAAGCAAAACAGTGGTCAACAAAAATTCAACATTATTCATTACTAGAACCTGTCAAAGATTTTTTTTTGTGAAAAATCTATTTACATATTTAGCAAGAGAAAACCTTCAAGGCCTGAAACTAGTGCACATCCTTGCTGAGACCACTGTCTGTCTAAGAACTACTAGCCAAGAGCTTTTCCTGTTCTATGTAAGAGAGAATCCATATTTCGATTCCCGACCACATAGAAATACGAGAGTCTTCTGCAGTAATGAAGTGTACATTGAAATTTTATTTTCTCTCCACAGAATCAGAGAACACATTGCAGACAAGGCCAAATTACCCATTCTAATTTTTCCAGAAGGTAGGAACCAACTCTGTATTGCTTTGCTCACTTTACACTGAGTGCAGTTTATCATGTCTAATCTTTAGAGGTGTTTGTTGTAGAATTAGTGAGCTCTTGTGAGATGTTAAAAGTGAGATTCTACTATGTAACGCAATTTTATGACAGTTCATTTTGTTTAGTCTGTTGCAACCTGACTCCAAGCTACTCTGAGTAACGTGTGGAGATCACAGAGTTCAAGAATCATTTGGAGTAAATTAAGATGAAATTACACTAAATGATCAGTTAAATGTTCATTTGTATCCCACTATGATATTTTGACTGAAGTATCTATCATAGCTTATTGCCAATAAGATATAGTATGGCTTGCTTTATGTTCTAATGTGACTTGGGGAGAGAGAGAGAGAGACAGACAGGCAGACAGACAGAGAGAGGAAAGAATAAAACAAAGAAATGAGCTATCTCTACCCTCGGATCTCGCAGTGTAGACACGGTTGCTCTTCCTGTGGTGGGTGCATACCTGAACTGGCGGTATTCTGCCTTTCACATGCTTGTGCCCTGCCCCCCAAGAAGTGGTTCAGTCAGCAGTTGTAAATAACTCTGGGGTCTCAGGTGGCTGTCAGGCCCCCTGTAACGTTGTGATCAAGGCAGGGCCTTACCCCTGCCCAAGTACAACTTGATATTTGAGATCTAGACTATTCGGGGAGTGAGTCAGAGGGGCTTCAGGAAGTCTCACTCTCCCTCTGCCCAGATGACTACTAGTTGACCCTCTTTGGTGTGAAGGTGTAGTTTGTCAGATCTCTCCTTTTCCTACTAAATTTTCCTGTTGTAATTCAATTTTTCTGTTGTAATTCAACAGATATTCATATTATCAGAAACTGCCTTTCCTCCTTCACAAGACCCTCCTCCTCCGATCACTCTTTATCTTACTCCTTATCTGGTTCAGTGCTGATTTTACACTTCTACCAAGTGTTTGAGACATTAACCCTTTTGCTTCTTAGTCTCTTACCTAAGAGCATAATATAATGGAATTATGTTTCTGAATGAAAGATTTTTTTCTCTTCTAGCAACTTCGTTCTCTTTAAGGCAATATAGTATGCATTTGCTGATGTTTTTTTGCAGAATGGACTGAACTTTTCACTCATTTCCATTCTGGCTAGGTACCTGCATAAACAACACATCAGTTATGATGTTTAAGAAGGGAAGCTTTGAAGTAGGAGGGATCATCCATCCGGTAGCTATCAAGGTAAGTATGGAAAATGCTGAATGGCTTAGGAACAACTTGTAAAAGTACGATGCTGTGTGTTTAGTTCTACCTGGTCTTTCCATTCTGATGTTCCTGGCTCATGATGGATAAAGGCACTAGTAATTGAATTATTCCCTTGGCACTTGCAAGTCTCTCTAATAAGCTTTAGCCAAGTCATTCTGGCTGTAGATACATGACTTCCTTTTCCTGAAGCTACAACGTTGCATAACCTTATGGAAATTGTTACAAGTAGTGTGAGCATTATCAAGTAAACCTTTCAAGTCAGCACATCTGTAGAAGATAAATCTTTACATATTGAGTAGCTCTATCTGATTATAGTTAAGATTTGTTTCAGTGGGTCTGTCCTAGTTTGAGGTCTTGTATTACTTGTAAAGGTTCCTAGAATTACAGAATATCCTGAGTTGGAGGTGACCCACAAGGATCATAGTGCCAGGGACTGAGCTCAACTCAGGACCATCCCACATTAAAACCCAATGTCTGAGAGCAGGGTCCAAATGCTCCTTGAACTCTGGCAGCTTGGTGCCATGATCACTGCCCTGGGGAGCTTGCTGCAGGCAATCCCTTCCCTCAATCATCAGCACTGTGTCTGTTTCACCACTGGGTACTGTTGGCCCTTTTCTTCCGTCAGGATATGCAGGTTAACTTGTATTAACTTGCAACAAATGTTAAAACATGAAGCTTTGAACTGTAATTACTTCCAGGAGGTGATGCGTGTACTGGGTGTCCTGCGCCTTTGGGTTGTCTTTCTTCAGAACTGACATCATACAACTTCTGCCATCGTATCTTTTTGTGCTCTTCTACTGGATCATCATCGTAGTGCTTCTTTTATCTCTGGATCATCTCTGATTGCTGTTACCTCTGCCCTTGTCGTTCTGTGTGTGTGCTGTACAACTTAACGTACCACCTAGAGAGCAGTCTGAGCCCTTTAGCTTGTCCTTGTCTTCCAGTATGACCCTCGATTTGGAGATGCGTTCTGGAACAGCACCAAGTATTCCATGATGACCTATGGTTTTAATGTGTTGACCAGCTGGGCTATTGTCTGCAATGTGTGGTACCTGCCACCGATGGTCAAAGAGGTACTTATGCTTTTGTCTGTGTTTTAGAAATGCTCATAAATTGTTTCTAAGAGGAAACCTGCATTACTGTTGTCATGATGCCAGCAAGTCTTTATTGACAGTGTAATGGAAAAAGTAGGAAGTGACACTGTACTCCTAAAATTGAGTAGAGATTGTAAATCAGGATGTGTAGCCTATTAGGATAATGAAAGCAAGATGAGGGCTGCTCTGAAAGTAATTTTATTTTATTATGTTGGTTTTGTTATTTCCATCTCTAAGATTCATGGTGCACTCTTTACATAAATTAAGCTAATTTCTGTGAAGGTTGTAAACTTCCTGTACCATAGTCACTTAGCTATGCATGGATATCTCAGAGTCCTTGTAACTGCATACTTGAAGTATGGTCACCATTCATACATGCCTGCTGCAAGAGAAACTGCACACTTAACAAAACAGAGTTGCAAAATTTTGAAAGATGGATTTGCATCCTCTCTCTAGCGTGCTTCTTGCTGAAATTCTTGGCTAACCTGGTATACAAAACATTTATAACACATAGGTTTATATACCATCCATCTATTTAGAAATTAAAAAAAAAAAAAAAAGTCCTTTAATTGTAATAGACTTGAGAAGGTATAACAGTAGCTGTAGGAAGGGGTAGATGGATCTTAGGTCCGGAAGGTTATCTTTTACTGGTCTTTATTGTTTTATTAGAGAACACAGCACTTTTCCATACCTAGTGAGCAAGTTCCAGAAAGTGAATAGTCTTATAAAATTCTTTCTATAGTTTTCATTTGGCTAGTTTCTATCTGCTTCAGAATCACAAATTACTAGCTCCCTGCAAGTCAGACCAATTTAAGTAATTTAATACTTTATAGTCATTTCTCTGTGTGGTTATTTTCTTTCTGGCATAAAGAGATTGTGTGGGATACTGGAAACAGCCAGTTGAGTGTCCTCTGCAGTGGAGCAAACAGACCCTCGCTGGCCCATGAAAATTCACTGGTACTGTGGTATCTGGCCCCAGCTCTGTTCAAGGCACCTCACGTCCTCCAATGTGATCCTTTGAGTGTGTTCCCAGCTTCCTGGGGTTAGATTGGTACCAAGGTACTGGGTGAACATACATTCCCATGCTCTGTCCAGACCTGTGACCTTGTTCTACAAGTTACTTTGAATTGCCATGGAAGGCATAGAGCCTCACACTTTGTTCTCTTGGCATTGGATGATGGCAAACTCAGCATGCTGACTTGCCAGGTGGCATTCCTGAGGAGCAGCTGAAGTATATCTGATGCCTATTTTCTGACAAAAGGTGTCTCTTCGAGTGAGACATAGAGAAAACATTTCAACTGCACAGCAAATCACTGGTATCTTTTACAGGAAGAAGAAGATGCTGTTCACTTTGCCAACAGAGTCAAGGCTGTCATTGCTGCTCGGGGAGGAATGTCTGTACTCCCATGGTAAGAGGGAACGTCTTTGAAAATGAGCTGAAAACGTATTTAGGTGTTTTGTAATCTAAAACTTATTGCTAGATTCCTTTTAAAACTTCTTCCTTGTTTTCTTTGCTTGGCTGTAGTCCGTCACCCTTACAGACTCTGAGTGAGGCACTATTTCCTTATTTTGTGAACAGCTTTACTAGTATAGGTAGACTAATAAAGTATAAAAAGATAAACAGAGTTGACAGGTAGTTCCAACCAGAAAGTGGAATTTGGTGAGAATAAACACTTTGTTTGTTAAACATCAGATTAAAGGGTGGCACTTGTTTATAGCGTGATAGATCTTGGCAGAATAAATCATTTAGTGTAGCACTGCAAAAGCCAGCATCTAGGGTGAAAGTTGCTCTTATTAAGCGCTGTAATTACTGTAACGTTTTTCTACCTTTACTCTGACATGAACTGAAGGCCATTTCCTTATCTGTATTTTTCAGGGATGGAGGACTGAAAAGAAAAAAAGTCAAAGAGTCTTTCAAGGAAGAGCAACAGAAAAAATATTGCCAGCTAGTGACAGAAAATGGGTTTGTGGGAAATGGAAATGTTTACTAAATGTTATTTATTTTATCTCCTGTTTTTTTGACTGGACTTATCCTCATGGAAAATGGGCTTTTTTTATATTAAAATTCTTTCCTGCTGTCCCTGTCAGATATTTTGCTTATGACACAGTAGAGAAGCCATGAACAACAGTATTTTGTTTCAAATAAGGATATTGGTTTAAAAATAGGAACATTTATGAGATTCTTGTGAAATTCTCTTCAATGATGAATGTGAAGAATCTGCAGTAAAATTACCTAGGTTCGTTAGAACACGTGTTTTAAAGAAATCTTTGAGTTACTTAGAGACTTAACTGGTGATTTCTTAACTACTAATAAAACATATGTCTTCACAACCTGCATCAGCACCTTGTTTAGCTGTTTTCCTGTGAGCTGCAGGCACTGTGTTGTTGTAGAGATACGCTTGCCCTGTGAGAAGATGTGGAACAGTTCACCATAATGTTTTCAGAATTCCCAGATGCAGATGAAGTGTTGGATGTCAGAAGGGGAAAAAAGCACTTGCTGACTTTACTCTCCATGTCACAAGACAAGTGATTGCCAGGTAGGATATTTCCCACTGTACCACTGACCAACAGCAGCACAGCAGCCATGGCAACGTGTTCCAGGTGCCTGCTTGTGTGACATGAAGATCATTTGGTGAAAGCCAAGGACAGTGGTGTGGAAAAATATATTTAAAAATTTATATTTTGTCTTCTGATTTTCCTATTCCTTTCTGTATCTGTCTGAATGCATTGCACAAATTAAGGAAAACCTATGTCATGGCTTCCACTATGCTCTGTTGTAGTTATTGCTTCTTAAATCTTAAATAATACTACTTAAATCTCTTCAGTGTGCCAGAGTTTAAAACAGAAAATATTTTTTTCTGTGTGGCAGAGGTCTTTAAGACACTAACAGAAATTGTAGTTCTGTGTAGAGGGCTAAAATATGTACTGGGCCTATGACTTTTGCTTTACCATGTCACTTCATCTTGTTCAGAGTTGGAAGGGGAGACAGAATAGGCAAAAAGAAAGGACAGAGAAGGAAAGAGATGGTGAGATCAGAATTGTTGTAACACAAATTTTCTCGTTTGAAAATGTTTTTAGAAGACAATAGGAGATGATGTCCCTCTCTACCTGTCATGCAATGCTTCCCCAGCTCACTGAAAGGAGAAGAGCTGTTGGATATGTGATCCTTGTTACAGTTATAACTCATCTTGCATGTTTGAAACTGCAAGTATCACACATCACTTGTTCAGCTGTGGAAGGAGTAGGCACAGGGTGTGTGTGTGTGTCTTTCTGTCTGTTTTCTCTGCCATCTTTTGACTATCTTGACAAGAAAAAGCTAAACACTTTGTCAAAGAGGTACTTTTTTATGCAGACAGTGACATTTAAAGCAAACATTGAACCCAACAACTTCTCAATGATAGCTGAGGTGTGAATGCTAGCCTGACTTCAAATGGAGACTACTTTCTTACCAAGCTTAGAAGAATTGTTTCTTGTTTTTATAGTTGCTTTTTAACCTACCCTCCATCTCTCCCTCTCCTTTCCCTCGATATTCTATGCATGTTCTGTATTCCACTTGCAGTTGTCAGCAGTGGCCTTTGGCAGACACTTTTAACCATAATTGTTTACTGCACTCAGAGCGCTAGCATTATGGAGGAGTTGCTTGGCTATGATCTTTTGGAAAACAACCATGTCCTCCTCCTCCAGGAGGAGGATGTGATGGCAGTAAAAAGATCATGTTCTCATGATAACTTCTGAGTGGGAAGTTGGGAAACTGCAACTTATTTCTTATGTAATTTTTTTTTTCTTTTTTTTTTTTTCCAGTGGATCAAGCACTCAAAAAATGTCCTTCCTCAGGTATGCTTCCAACACTGGAGCTTGTAAAGAAGTCACTTGAAAGCAACTTTTAAGATGCTTGTGTTACTACTGCCTACATCTTCCTTGGGGGGGGAGTAGAACTTGTGGTAAAAGAGTAAACCGTCTTTACGTTTGCATTATAGGTGCAGAACGAAATGACTTTAGGGCCTGGTTCTTATTTCTGGGTTTTAACCTCTGGAGTAAGAAGAGTTATTTGGATATAATCACTTCTCATGTTTAAAGTATATTGTGCTGCTCTGCTAATAGTGTAAAGTAACTTGAAGCTTTTTAACTTTCCAGTGAGGTTATGTGTAATTGACTGTCATTGCCCTAATTTACCAGTTTTTTAGACAGCTTCTCTAAATTCCCTGGCTCTCCAAGAACATTTATGTTATCAAAGATCAGAGGGGACCAGAAGTCTTGAGGTGTGACTTTGTTTTCTATAATGTTTGGCAACACTGTGTAAGGGATGCCTAAATGCCCTGCTGTTTATTAAGATAATGCCTAGCTCAGACATGAGAAATCTTACTTATATCAAGAGAAGCATTACAGATGATTAGAAGACATAGTGATAAGTAACTTCATGACCTTTTGGGCTCTGAGAATTTAGTCAGAGTTTGGTAAAACCACTCATCATCCTTTAATGCTTTTGCATGTGAAGAATGACTGCTGTGACTACAGAGTTCTTAATCCTCTATTGTCCGAATGTCTCTTCTGCAGCTGCATTATCCTTAGGAACATCTGCAGTGCTCTTCTCTCTGACTTCAGCTGACCTGCTGATCCTCTCTCTTTCCTAACTACCTGATCAAGTCCCTTTTGCATCTGTTTTCAGGGACTCTCTCTAAGTATTATAAGAAATGTGCATTAAAAGTAATGTGAATAGTGCCATCTAGTTGGCACTAAAAGACTCTTTTCTGTGCATCCTTCTTAACATTTCATTATAATGCAGAGAGGTTTGTTTCATTTGTACTTAGAAATTCAATGTAATGCTGAAGGCACTGTAATACAGAAGATGTTCTGGTCTTGTTTCTGCCACCCATTTCTTGGAGCAGTAGTGAAAACAGCAGGGCAGCCTGTGCAGCTTTCCAGGGCTGTGTGATTTGAGGCCTGATTTCAAGTAGACCAGTGAAGTTAGGTCACAGATGCATTGCAGACAGAACCTCTGAGTTTTATACTCTAAGGGTGATTTGCTTTTGGAAATGCTTGTGGTGGAAAAACTCGTTTGTTTGTGTGATTTCAAACACATTCCCCAGCTTTGAAACAGATTATAGATATGACCTGTGGGGGTTTCTTAGGATCATCTGCTTTTGGAGAAGTACTCTCAGGAACTAGTACAGGGACAGAGATGTTCTTGGCTCTTTTCTTTTTATTGTTTCTCTCTATTGTTTCTCTTAGCTTTGTATCCATTTCTCCTCCCCCCCTTCTCCTTCTTGATTATCTATTCTATTTAATGATGGCTTCTCAATTAGTGTACCAGACTCCTTTGTGAGAAGGGTTCGTTCTGATCAATTGTCATCAAGGCTAGCATTCAGTACATCCAATCAATGCTGTTCTATATAATGGCCGTGCTATTGACTGATTTCTAATTTTACAGTATGTTGAGCCCTGTTGAACTCTTTTAATATGATAATTGCTTTACTAATCAGTAGTCATGATTTGTGTGCAATTGAGGATTATTGACATCAATTGATATCCCTTGGCATTTGTATTTGGCTGTAAGGAAGACGCATGTGGCAGAACACTTTACGTACCAGTAGATATTAAATGGAATAATAGAGAGGAAAATACTATATGCATGTATATCAGGTTTTTTTACAAACAAAATTTAGAAAGGTCATTTCTTAAAATATAGGAATGGTTACTAAATACCACTTTTTAACATCATATAGGCAGCTGTTAAACAACATTCTTTAAGAACATCACAAGCATTCATTAGTCTGTTTTAAATACTAGCTATTAATCTACACATTAAATATTGCCTATCGATTATATAACATGTATTTTAAATGTGCATCATATATGGCTGAAGTCAGTCTCCTTTACCCATAAGTGTATAACTTTACAAGAGATTTAAGTATGCACACGTATCTGATAAAACTGTGTATTCTGTTTCAAATAACCACTCAGTTTGTCAGCTTTTTTCATTTTATTCCATGAAATTGGAATAAAATGAACCTACGATTGATTAGAAAACTATATATATACATACATACATACACATATATATGATATACATATCATACATTCATTAAAGTTATCCAAAACATCCACAGTGCCTTTATGAAATGTTTGATTTAAGCTGAAGCTGACTTCTATCCAGCTGCTCTTTCACCCACCTGGGACTAGCTGCTCTCGCTCTGGGACCAGGAGGCGGCAGCACTGCACGCATCTTTCATGCGGCAGGAAGGCACAGACCCGTATTCCTGTGTCATCTGGAAGCATGAGCAGTAATAGCACTTAAGTAAAAAAGATGAAAGGGGAAGTTAATTGACTGAATAGCAGCACGTTTTGTCCTTCCTTACAGTACTATTACGAATAGAGAAGAACAGTAGAATTTCAAGTTGTAATTTTACTTCATTAGGCCCTGAGATAGCAAGAGATAGCAAAGTTCTTGGAGCTATGTGTGCATACATACATGCATTTGAAAAAAAGGCAGGCTGCCAGGCCTCAGGTCATGGTGGCCAGTGGTGGGAGGTGCCGTCCTCACAGTGTGTTCCTTTGGTTCGTACTGCAGATTCTCTTCTCTCTGCTGGCTTGTCTTTTTTTTTTAGCATTTTCACTCTCTCCAGGTGCTGCGAGCATCTCCTCCCATGCTTGATGCATAGAACCACACCAACACCCACAAAATTCCTCCCATGTTAACACACTGGTAACATGAGCTCAGCACTTGTCAGCTAAGCACAGATCCTGATCGAGTCACAGAAGGAAAACCCATGCTCAGTTGCCTTCTGATTCTTTTTTACCGATGAAGAGCTAAGCTTTAAGTACGTGCCTAGGTGTTTTTGTTGCATGAAGTGCAGGAACAAGCACCAAGACATCTCCGCTGAAAAATACATATTGCTTGCTAGAGAGGTACTAAAAATGATTTCAGTACAAACAGTTTCAGCTGTAATATCCCACGAGATGAAATCATACATGTGAGGATAAATGCTCCAACCTCAATGCTTTGTGTGTATTGAGATGAAAAAATGCTGAATGCTGAGCACCTGTGGAAGTCTGCCCATCGTTTATTCATGTCATCACTGCAAACAGGAGGAAAATCTCTCCATTTTATTTTTTTTTTAAAGCTGGAGTTAAAGATTCAGGTTCTACCTCAGCATAGGCACTGTTGGTTGAGTGAGACACACGTGCAAAGCTGACAGCTAAGTAATAGAGGAGCTATGTGAAGCCCAGGCGTTCTGGAAAGAGAGCCAGGTGGAATGCCGAAGGGCAGCCAAAGAGAGTCTGTGCCATCTATGGGCGAGCAGCTGAACTGCCTACATACCCCTTTTTTGTGACCTGTGCTGTAAACAGTGGGGCTGTTAACCTTTGCACAGAGAAGCTGAAAAATATTTCTGGTTTTTTTGAAGTGGGTCTGAGTTTAACTTAGTGTCACTTACTAGACTGGGAATTGTGGTAAGACAGGAGTTTGGCTCTGGAGCCCTGTGACAGGTGCAGCTGGGATAGGAGATGTTTGTGCCAAGGATGATGTAACAATTTTCTCAAAATAGAGCTCCACAAGTGGAAAAAAGAGAAGAGTGTGGCCTTGGGCCTACCTTGCAATGATTGTGAGGAAAAAGGCTGGGCTGGTTGAAGTACTTGCTTCTGGGAAAAGTCACTTGACTGTCAGTCCTGGGCAGAAATGGGTGCTTTTCTTTGGCTGCAGTTGTCTTTACTGCAATCCATTCCACACTGGCTATTTCAGCAAGAATCAGCTTTGTTTCTGCTAGCTTCTGTTAACACTATTTTGGGGTACCCACATTTACCCATACTTTGTAACAAAAAGCTAGATTTAGGATTTTTAAAGGTTTATAATTGTAACTGTATCACTGAACTCCTAGCAACCATAATCTCTGATTTATGGAATTTAAATTGATTGAGGTGGGATATACCTCAGTGCTGAGCTGATGAAGTGCACAGTGCTGCTGCACCTCGATCCTTCCTGGAGCCTGCACACAATTCGCTGCAGCTCGTGAATATGGGCTGCTAGGCATAAAAGCTATGTAAAAGCAAGGCTGCCTCTAAAGCTTATCTGTAGTTTATGTGCAACAAGGATTAGCACAGCAGCATGGCACAGGATAAAATTCCAGTAGGTTCCAGGATACAAACTGAAGCTGAAACTATCTGACTCCTTTGTGTATACAGCATATCAATTTTTACAGTGAGTTATAGCAAATAAAGTGGTGGAAAGAAAGTGTGACCTGCCTGCAGTCATAAGACAAATGAAAGAGAGCAGAATTCCCAAGTGATTTAATGGCTACCTGCCATTGCAGAATAGCAGAGTGGTAGGAGATAGAAGGCAGTATGGATAAGTACCATATTTATTTCCAATCGAATACAGAAAGTTACAGCTTGATATTCTGAAGCTGCCAGTTCTAGTGACAGGAGACAAACAAAAAGATACTTCTTACTAGATCTGACCCACCAGCAGCCAATAGTAAGTACAATAACTTAGCAGTGCTGATGGAAATGATGCTGTCCAGACACTTCAATAGCATTTCCCTGATCCTGGAAACCAATTTGCAGTTGCACTTCACAGAGACAAACTCTACAGGGACTGGTAATCAAGTTGGATAAAGTAAGTGCAGCCAAAAAAATTAAAAGGCTCTGCAGTTTTTGGATTCATTTGGAGCATCTGGTTTAGATAAATTTGGAGCATTTAATTTCAACTCCTGCACTTCTTTGCATGTATTACACTTCATGAAATAAGTCAAAGTATGAGGGTATACAAAAAAGTTTTCTTCTGAGTTTAACAATGCTGATATATCTTCACAGGATTTTTCTTTCTCGTGGTTTGCACTTTCTCCTGGATGATGTTACATTAGAAAGTATGTAGTCTTTGCACATAAAATAGGCCTTCAGAAAATGAAGCCATGGAAAATCATTAACATGAGTGCCACTCTCTGAGGCACTGATGGAACGATGCTGCCATACCCATGTTAAAGTAGGGTCCCACTGCCTGAAAGAAGAAAGCAGGCTCACTGCTTGGAGTGGGGCAGTAGAACTGTGTGTTCTCATGGGGTACAGAGCAGACAAAATGAAATGATGGAATTAATTTTAAACTAATTTATCAGTAGATAAATGATCAGTGGTTTATAACAGCTGTATTTTTTTTTTTTTTTTTTTTACAAGGCAAAGGCCACTTGGCAAGGACGGTAATTTATTTCTGCTTTAAGTAAGTCAGTAGTTTTTGCAGGAAGCAGCTAGCTGTCCTTTGATGGGAATGCAAGATAAATTGAAAGAAAGCACTTGAACATGTTCACTCCAGGAGTTGGCAGCTTTGTCACTAAGAGGAGGATGTCAGATCACCAGACACATTTCTTCCACGCTCTCCCAGGCAGAGAAAAAGGTTCTTTGAGCAGCTCACTGTGAAAATTGATTTTTTTCTGCAGTTTAATGTTAATATCATTGTGAAATATTCATTCAACGTATAGGGAAACCTGGATGCAGTAGGTTCTGTTTACTCGTTCAGTCTTGCCTCGGTTTGGGCACCTGAAACTGGTGCCCATTAGTATTTTTTTTTCAGCAGCATTTTTTCCCCCATTATGCTTATGTGACAGCAGGAATCAAAATAGTGATCTTCCCATGCTGTAAGAAACAAATAGTGGAAGCTGTTCATTCCCTACTGCTTGTTCATGGAGTCTGCAGGTGTCTGGCTACATCCAATGCCATCCAGAACAGGGGTAGGTAAAACAGCCATCCTGTTAAAGTAGGAAAGTGGCACTTTAATTCCTCATAAAGAATGTTAGAAGAGGCCTCCAGAATTTTCCTCTGATGTTTCAGGGACATGGATGGATCTCAGCCCTCTAACACTGGAATTTGGTGTGGTACCAAATTAGACATACACTATACTGAGTTCAGCCTTTTTGTTTTACTGGAACATTGGCTAATAAGTGCACAGGCTCGATCAAAATCATCCATTATTTTCAATTTTCACGGTTCTGTCAGCTAGTAAAAGAAACCCTCACGTTGCACGAGTGTGTCTGTATTATTGACCTGAAGAGCTGCTTTTCTCCATCTGTCCTTAGAAGAGAGATTTCAGGTCCCTGAATAAACAAACAAACCACCTCCCTTGGCCTTCTCCATTTGCATCTGCAATGAAAATTCATGAATAAAGAATAAAGGCCTTGTTTGGCTTCCTGATGGTAAAAAAAAAAAAAGAGAATGCAAATTTTAAATGTAGCACTAGCAGGTATGTATTATGAAATAGCACCCGGTTGTTTCTGATCCAAGCTGCTTTCTGGCTTTGAGCACAAGCAACTTGTCTGGTTCCAGGTGATACAGGTATGGGAAAGAACATATGTATTCTTAGGATAATCATTATTTTTTTTCGATTTATTTTGATAGCTGATGCTCAGATAATTGCCAACGTTAGAAGAGGAATGTTGCATGACAGCAGAAATACATCTAGTTCAGGATATACCTTCTCTGTTTCCTTGGAACAAAGAAACAATCAATGCAAAATGGGAACAACAATGTTATTTTCCAGGGATTCCTCTTTTGCTTCTCAGGAAGTGGTGAATAATTGGCTAATGCTTGTCCCAGAGACATTGTAAAAAGGTATTTTAAGGTATTTCAGTTGCAGGAAATTACTTCTGTGTATAGTCTTCACACATTACTACAGTGATGGCAGAAGTATGACAACTTCATTTTGTTTTTACACTTCTTTTATATTGTTTAAGAAATTATTGTGAAGAGCTCAGTTTTGGAATACTATTTGTTGAAAATAATAAAGGGAGGTCCCTGTGACTTGGTAGAAGGAATACCTGAGGCATTGGCACTGGGTTACATTTTGGGACACTGGGGAATGTTTGGAGGATATCTGTTTCGTGAGAAAAATTACTAATGTGTGTAATTGATGGTGGCCAGTGCATACTTCAGAAGATCAAGGAATGAACTATTAGTGATAATACTATTTTACAACTAATGATTTTGATAGAAGGGCCAGAAAATGGGATGTGGTATCATATATGGATATATTTTTCACATTGAGGAATGATTATAAAAGTCATAAGGAATGCAGACTGTTGATAAAGGATGCAAATGTTTCAACACTGGAATGGCATAGAGTAAAATTGCCAAAGCAATGTTCTTCAGGTGCAGTATTGGTAAAGAGTGTCAGAAATTTAAGGAGATATCAAAGGAGGAAGAGGATGTGGAATTGTTTGTGGCCTCCAAAAGTATAAATGAGGCAGGGGGGAGGATGTGAGCAGTCAAATAGACAGTGAAGGAGAGATTGATCATTTCAGTACAATAGCAAGGATAACTTGCAGAGGAGGAGGGGGTGATGTAATACAAGCTCCCTTAAGGCAAGTGGTTGGAATGGAAGGCACTTCTGTATTCCTCAAAGTCCCCTTCTCTACACAGGACTTAAAGATTTGGAAGGAAATGGCAGGAGAATAGAGAGAAGACCCAGAAAACATGGGAAAATTGTTAGAAACTATAATTGAGAATCATGATCCCAATTGGCAGGATCTGCAGGTAATTTTGGGCATTTCATCCTCTTATGAGGAACAGAGAACAGCCTTAGCTAAAGCTAAAGGTAAAGCTGAGAAAATTCAACCTCAAGATACCAAGCAGGAAGTTCAGATAAACATTTTCCAGCCGTCAGCCTTGGATGGGACCTTAACAATCAAGCACAGAGGTGTTTAATAACTGAATATCAAAGGTTAATTCTATTTGGAGTAAAGACTGTAATACCAAAACTGTGCCAGGTGGTGCAAGGCAAAGATGAAACTCTGTCTGCATTTTGTGAAAGGTTATGCTAAACAGCTAGGAAACGGGCAGATCCGGATCTTGAAAAAGAATCTCATGCATTCACCTTTGTCACGTTGTTTGTGAGACAATCAAATTCAGATATTAGAAAGAAATTGCAAAAGCAGAAGAAAGGGATGCCAGATCTATTGACAAATTGTTGGATGCTACATGGGGATGTGTAACAACAGGGATGAAATGGAGGAAAAAGATTCAGAAAAAGGAGCAGATGAGTTCCAATAAATGGCAAGCTCTGGCCGCAGCAACAGCTCCGTGAAACAGGCAGATCAGCCCAAACAAGTTATCAAACTGGGGATGGAGATCAGTGAGCCCTCTGTAGACACAAGGGGCTTTGGACAAGAGAATGCCCACTGAACCCAAAGAGGACAAGTCCTCCCCAGATGAAAGAGGGTAAGAGAGCACTGAACACTGCGGTCATGGAATCTCCGTCTGTGGAGATACTCAGAACCCGCCTGGCCCTTTCCTGTGCGACCCGCTGCAGAGATGTGCTCCAGCGGGGGGTTGGGCTGGGAACCTCCAGCAGTCCCTTCTGACCCCCGTGATCCTGTGACCCCACGCCCTCTCGCCTCCGACCGCCACGGAAGCAACGCTCTCGCGCGTTCCCTCGCCGCGCGCCCCCTGCAGACAAAGTGCCTAAATAACACAGAACGCCCGGCTCGTCCCGCACCTTTCCAGCACACCGCGCCGAGGCGGCAGCGAGATGGGCGGGCCGCGGGGCGGGCCGCAGGGCCTTAGGGCGGCGGCGCCCGCGCTCGCGGGGACTGTGGCGGTGCCGGAGGTGCCGGCGGGCGCTCGCTCGCCGCCATGGAGGAGCTGGGCTCGCTGGCGGTGTCGCTGGGCACGGCGTGGCTCTCGCTGGTGCTTGCCCTCATCGTGCTGCCCTCGGCGCTGGGTGTCTCGCTGGGCATCTCCGAGGCCTACATGTGGGTGCTGGTGAAGACGCTGGAGGTAGGCGGCCCGCGCGTCCTTCACGGCCGCGGTGCGCGGGCGGGGGGCGCGGGGCCGCCACGGCGGGCTGGGTACGGCCTGTGGCAGTGCCGCCTCGGTTCGTCCCGTTCTTCAGCGATAGCTCTCGGGTGTGTCTGCCGTGGGTACGTTTTAAGGCTTTTGGTGCGAGTGAGCGTGCTTCAAGTGCTTTCTGGGGGGCCTGAGACAGATTTGTTCTGGTGGAAGGTGCGGAGTAGCCGTTCCTAAGCTGGCGAAGGGTTCTGAGGTGAGGAGCCGGCCGTGTTGGGCTCTGCTTCGTTTCCTGAGCAGACAGACTCGTCCTGCTTAGAGGAAACAAGGTGAACTTGAGGCGTGGATCGTTCTCTCCTACAGAATGTGTGCATGTGGAGAACATCTCACAGCTGGCCTGTCGTTGAGAAATGTCCCCTTGGCTCACAGATAGACCTTGCTTAGCAGCTTGTCACAGAGCCAGTTCCAGGTAGTGCCTACAGGAGCCCCGGGAGATAGATATTGTCACATCTGACTTCTCTGTGACAGAAATAACGTTAGCAGAGGAATGTGGTGAATATGGAGCTGTTGGCCTTGTGCAGCTGTGCTGCCTGGAACTTCCTTGGCTGTTGAATTCAGTCTGTGGGCTTCCTGCTGAGTAGTGGCTGTGTTGAGTCATAGGATGCTGCAGTCTCGGACAAGTGAGACTCCTTGCAGTGGCTCTCTTGACAGCTTCCTTTTCACTTCCAGCCTCGGATCTCCCAGCCAGCCCCTCATCTTTGCCAGGATAATGGTGGGATCTTGGGCCTGTAGAACAATTTGCACATCTACAGTATCTGTTGTCTCTTTGGGCTGGATTGAAGGAACTATTGCTGTTTATTGGGTTACTCTACTTTGGCTCTGCTTTGGTGTGTGGTCCTCTCTTGGCTCCCTGGAAGGGCAGGGTGATTGTGGTACTGAATTTCTGCATAGCTTGTACTGTCAGGTAATGTATGTGCGTTATTCGAGCTAATTTGTTACAGTGGGCCAGCTACACCATCTTGGGCACTGGAGTCTGGGTACCAAGTAAAAGGAGAGTCTGAAGTGTGCAGTGTGTCTGTTAATCCCCACTGGTGTGTAATGTGGCAGACAAACGTGAGGCTGTGGTATGGAGCAAGATGAGAAGGGTGCTGGGCTTGAGATAGTATTTTTGTCTGCTTGTAGAAGTAGAACTGTTTACACTTGATTCAGAAGGGGCGATGCTTATTTCCCATGCTTCAGGCATGGCCCAGGGAAAGGGAGAGTAAAAGCTCCTTTAAAGAACAAAAGTGTTCTTGTGCTCTGGTGTGCTGATAATACTGACAAGGGAGATCAGTTGGTGCACAATGACCTTTTTGCCATGCTGAGCTGTCTTAGCAAGGAACATTATTCTAAGCATGTACAGACAGCAGTGTTGAGGATGTACTTCTGTTGGGCTGCATTGACTGAACCCAGAGTATTGTACTAGGGATGACCAGCTTTATACAAGGTACATAAACATGTATTTGTTTCTCTATATGAGAAGGTGAAAATAGAGGAGGACCATGACAAGCTATTCTTATATTGGAGTAGTGCTGGTTGCCTACTTGTTATCAGAAAATCTTCTTCCCCTGCTGTATTCTTTCCAGAATATTAACTTGCTTCTAACCTGCTCTTCCAAATTGAGAGGAAACTTCTTCTGCCTGTGGCTTCCCTTCCAGTGTGATAAGAACAATCTCTGGCACAGTGTTAGCATGTGTGTGTAGTTCAAATGTTGGGTAATTGCTACAAAAGCTTGTCTGGCAGCTGCTGACTTCTATGAAGAATACTTTAGGCTGATGCTGCCCTGCTGTGTTGATGCTTGTGGAATCACTCACCACAGAAATCTTTTTTATTGTTGAAACGAGAGAGACTGCCTCCTGTGATCTGTCCCAGTGAGACAGCTCTCTTCGTTGGTTTTAAACACTCCCAGGTTGCTTCCAATTTTTAATTTTGTGCATCTTTCTTTCCTGGTCTCAATCATATACTCCCCTCCATCAAAGTTTTCCATCTCTGGGGCTTTTGACTAGCAGAGAAAGCATTTTTTGGCTTGCTTTTTTTTCTCCTAGAGTGTGATAATACACAGCAGATACTTGGAGTAGTAGGTGTGTTAACATTATGTAACTGTGGCCCCTTGTAACAGAAGCCATTTCTAATAACTTATAATGCTGCCAGGCAGGGAATGCGCTTTCACTGAGAAGGGTGTAACAGTATTTAGCACCTATGAAGTGAAGGTGCTTGCTTTAGAGATCACTTGTACAACCTGAAAAGACCTAATGTTGAGAATATACCTTGGGGCAACAGGGATGTCTTTGTGCCACTGATCAAACAGTAGGTCCTTGCCGCGTGGGATGGGATGTGTTCCTTCCCCCATTCTCCAGGCATCAGCTTTGCTCGCTAAGCCATTTGGGATTAGGAGCTATGGCATGTGGTGCTAAGTGTAAGGGTGAGGAAAGAAAAGGGGAAATACATAGCCTGTAAATCTGTGAATCACTGTGGGATTTCTGCTGATTCATGTTGAATTCGTTGACTTCTTTAATCAAGCTTTGCTGATTAGTGGTGTCTAACAGCGTTGTTGAAGGTCCTTGTATCTCTGTAGTTGGTGTTGTTTGTGAGTTGTTGGGTGGAGAACTCCGAGTTGAGAGGATGGCTCTGAAGGGGCAGAAGTTAATGGAAAGCAGCTCTTGAAGATAAGTCTGATGGGGATGATGCACTCATGCTGACAGGCCAGAAAAAGCTTTTGGAAAAGTGTTTTAGCACATCTACTACATAATCTTAAATTCCTTGGCTGTGTTAATTAAGTTCCTCAGCTGCCCCGGTCCTGTGCAGGTTCTTATGGGTGGTTTCAACAGATTTAATAATAAGACTGCTTGTATGCAAGTCAGGTTGCTAGAGCTGGGGTTACCCTCCGCCGGGGTTGCATCAATAATTAATTCAACATCTTTCTGGTCAACAACACTGACCTGAAATGTTCCCAACTTCACTGCAAATGAGCACCAGTGTTTCTGATGCTGTTGATTAGTAAATGCTGTTCACAAAGAGCAGCAGCTGTAGCCACGTCTTGCCTTCAAGTTATAATGCATGGAGCTGGCATTAGCAGCTTAGCATTTCTGTTGTATATCCCCCTTCTTCTTTCCTTGTAAAGCTAGAGCAAGTTGTCCTGTTTGGAGGCAATGGCAAAGACATCTCATGAGGGTGAGGAAAAGATAACATGGATAACCAGAGAACTTTTCACCCCTCTCTGAAATGATTGCTCCTTTTCTTGCATTGCTGTTTTCATTTACACAGATTTCCCTGCCTCCCATTGCGTGGGAGGTGCTCTGAAATCTCTGTTGCTCTTGAGGTTTGGAAGGTCTCCAGGAAGGAGTGATCACCTAAACTAGCATGGCAGCTTTTGTGCTGAGCAGGACCTGCCAGCCTCGTTAAATAAATCAGCAGTGATTCCAACACCGTTATGATTTAAGATTTCAGTCTGCTTCAGTAGTTTGGTAATCTCTCTTTTCAATAATCAGTGAATACGGCTCCTAAATCAGAGATGATATTTCAAGATGATAAACAAGAAAAGCTCAATTTACTAGGGTAATAGGGGAAATGCACATTGTATTCTGAACTGACTTGATCGATTCTCACAAATGGTCTTTTCTGTTTGCTTTCGTGAAACCATGTGTTGCATTTGACTTTGCACATAGTATCCTTGTAAATGTGTTGGCTTTGAAAATCCTTTGCAATTTTATTTTATTATTATTATTATTTTGCATCTGAAGTCTAATTGGACCTTTCTTGAGTACTGCATAACCCGTATTGGTCTCTTAACTATCTTATATAGGCTGTTGGTGCATGGGGGAGTTTTTCAGGGGTTGGAAACTTAAAAACCTTTCCTATCAGGATGAAGTGGGGATGTTCTCAAGGGAAGGTTGGTAGGCTATTCTTATCTGGCGAGATGTAGCATGGTATCTTCAGACGTGTGTGTGTGACTAAAGCATGAAAGCTACTTAGCTCTGAGCAGCGCAAATAGCAACATTACCGAGTTGGATCTGTGGTGTTTGCATGCTTTGTCACTGCTGATTTCTAGCTTTACATACTAGTTCAATGAGTAGCACAGGATGCACAACTTACTTTTAGTGTTGAAGAATCTGGTGTTTTATGCTTCTTCCCAAAATCTGCTCTGGTGTCCCTGGAGAAAGGCTTAGGTCTGCACCTGGTGCCTCAGGCTGCCTGCTCAGCACCTGCACTCATGTCAGTGTTACTGCAGTACATCCATGAAACCTGCCACGTGGCTTTTTGGTCATCTGCTTAAGAAAACTGAGCCTGTACTTGACTTTCAGGATGCTTTTTGATCTCCAGTACGCAGACACGGTATTTTCCTCTCTGTAAGATGAATCAGATTACGTAGTGAAAGCTCTTTGTGGTGTGAAGCTGAGCATTAGGGTAGGAAGCAGCTGAAGTCGCAATGGATGGTGCAGATCACCAGCTGGCAAGGAGGAAGGAAAATGACTCACATAGCTGCATGAGGTGCTTTTTGTTTTCCAAGTTGGATATAAACAAGCTTCTCACTTGATCAAAGTTAGAGATGCTGTCAAAGCCAGCAATTTATTTCAAGTGCCTAAGGATAAGTGGCATGATTACATTAAATAAACTTGAGTTAGAATCAAGTCATGCTGCTTGGCACGTGCCTGGTCTTTGGAAGTTTGACAGACATGGGAGAAAGAGCTAATAGGATTTAAAACTAGTTTGCAGTAGCAGCTGGTAGAGTTGTGCCCTGATAAGTGCCCAAAGTCTCATGTGTGAGAAAGGAACAAGAAGGGAAGATGGCCTAATGTGGTGGCTGGATGGCTTTCTGAAGTGTGCCTCAGTCTCCTGGGAGAGCTGGCAGTAGAAGTGAAGTTGCCTCAGCTCTCTCTCCCCTGATGGAGTGCAAGGCAGCAGTCCCTGGAAATGCTCTGTGCAACATCTGTAATGGTGCTGGGCTGTGGCCCTGTGCCCATCTGCTGGCAAAGCAAAGGGCAAAAAGAACAGTCCGCTCTGATCTTTTCCTTTGCCCTTCAAGCTCTCTTTTGGGGGACTACAGCTTGCCTAAGTTAGATGAAGAAGTGGACTATTAGACTGAGTGGGAAACACAAATGTATTCTGAGAAGGTGGTAGAAGGTTGGTTGGTGGACTTATGTGAGTCTGTGGTCTCTATGTGCTTTGGGGAAAAGTCCATTACTTGCTTTGCTAAGTAAAGTGTCAGAGGATATTGCTATATATTGGCATATTGCAAATTTCAGAGTATTGCACAACTATGTCTCAATAGCCTGCATCCTCAAGTTGTTGCTGCCTTGTGCTTGGTTGGGCTGAAACTTTCTTTGGATGTGAGCTGAGCTTGTAACCACAGGACTTCTGTAATGAGAATAATCAGAAGAGAGTTGCATATTTTTTCTGAGCTCCAGAGAAGCTCTTTTCCCTGGCTGTGCAAAGCAAAAGTGGGCTGGCACAAGGTTTTGAAGACTTATTTGGGGAGGACTTGATATAGTGAGATGGGATATAGGAAGCAGTTCTGTCAGTGCTGGTCATGAGAGCTTAAGTGCTGGAGGTAATGCCTTCAGGATGGACCTAAATCCCCAGTGCCCCACAGCTGTGTTGAATGGAAAAGAAGAAAACAGCATGGTTTAGCTTTGGGCTGAATCAAACACATCACCCAAACGATGTCCTGTGACTTCCATCTGTCCCACCTTGCTTCGAGTCCTTTCTGCGTAGCTTAACACAGCCTGTTTCTGTGCTGTGAACCAACATGGCTTTGCTGCTGGAGCTGCGAAGGTCTGAACAGCAGAAGATCCATATTTTTCCATAGAAGCTGCTAGATCAGTGTTTTTTTGAAAGCACTTACCGTAATAACTTTTCTATGAATAAGGTAAGGTCTCAGGGGGAAGGAACTAAAACAGTTACCCCCTTCAGAGTGAGCTGTTAAGCCAGTCCTCTTCAGCTGGACTTTCTATCTGATGGCAAAGTAGCTGTGTGGAGGAGTGGACCCAGGGCAGAAGGTCTGCTCCAGGATGATGGGCAAGCTCCAGGGCAGCCAAGGGCTTGCCGTGGTCAACCTGATAAAAATAAAACCTGAAGTAGGCAGAAGGGCTGTTGCATGGTGCTGCGCAGAACTGACAGAGCTGAAGGTCAAGAAAGCCCAAGAATAATGTAAACTAGCTACAGCCTCGCCAGAGCTGTGAGTGAGAAGATGTTTCATGATGCCAGGGAGGTTCTACCTCATGTTTGTGGGCAGGTGGAGGTGCTGAGAAGCTTCAGTGTGCTCCCTGTGGCCAGGGGAGCAAGGGTTGCTTCCTCCCATCTTTCAGTCTCCTTTCCCCAAACTGTATAGTAAAAAAACAATTAGCCCTGGTGAACTGGCTTGTTCAGGCCTCAGTTGGAGTTAATCCACTGAGGACCTTATTTTTATAGTTTGATCTTTTTGTAGTGAAATAGCATTGGTAGAATGAGTTGCACTGTGCTATGTGCTCATCAGGGATGTTGTGCTGCTCAGCTCCAGGAGCTGCCCAGTGACAAAGGCTTGTGGTGGCTCTGTGCCTGAAATGACAGGCTCTGTGTTGCTTCTCTGAAGACTGGCAAGCAGAGTCAGAAAGTGCTGACTGTACCCGCATGGTTTTTGTTATTAGACATATTCAACAGTGCTCCTTCAGAGGGGTAATATATGTATGGTTTTAGGAATACCAGTGATTATTATCTGGTGAAGAGACTGAAAATTACAGTGTTGTTTTGCAGGACACTTATTTCTTAAGTGATTACTACATTGGAAAAGTAATGTGTTCTTTCTTTTCAACAGTGGGCCACTATACGGATTGAAAAAGGTGTCAAAAAGCCACAACCACAGATGCTGAAGATTCCTGCTGCTAATGGTAAGAACTTGGAGTAAGATCATATTGTTAAGACTAACATGCTGGAGTAGGCAGACCGAGCCCTTTTCAAATGAGAAAGTATGTGTGAGCTCAAGAAAGAGAAATAATAGAGGAGTGGGATGGCCGTCTACTTACTGTATGTCTAATTATTTTGCAATACTACTGGCATGTTCACTGTTCCTGCAGAGGAGAAACATGAGTTGCAATATGAACGTGCTTTTGTCTTGAAAGCAGCAGTCAGATTACAGCCTGCAAAGCTGTTTGCCAGCTCTCTTATCTTGGGAGCATCAGGGTGCATTTAGTAATATCTTAGTAGATCTGACCACATAGTGGACTGTGTTCCACAAGCTCTGTGCTATTGGAGGTCTATGGATATGTGTGCTGTTATACTTTTTCTCTTAGTGTGCTGGTGTTAAGAGTTGGTCCCTTGAGTTAGTTAATTCACAGGTAAGCTTCTTGCTGCTCTCTTTTGTTAAGACGGCTGAATAGTTGCTTCATATTTCTTTCTTTAGCCCAAGTTTGAAATAATGTGGTGGTGTTTAAAAAAACAACTGTTTCTTATCACATACAGTGCATGTATCATGGTAGCTTGTGCTGGGTCACTGTTGGCCACAAGAGGATCTGGGAACTGTGTATGCAGTGAGTGTAGCTCTGGTCCTGGTACCAACTGCCTTTGTGTCACCATGGATTTGCTCTGTTTACTTGACTGCTTTAGTGTCAGTGTTTTCTCTGTCTCTCTCTTTGTTTGGCAGCAGAGCTGGAAGCAGGAGTTTGCCCTTTAGCATACAAGTGAATTATTATCTGATTCTACCAGTTAGCTGATGTGACTGTGATACAATAATGGGGATTGAGCTGCAGAGCTGATTAATTGCGTTTCATCTGCAAAGGAGCATCCTTACCAATACTGGAAACACTGGTTATTGTGCTGTCTTTATGGCAGGTCTGAAACAGGCTTTGATGGTAGCAGACTCAGCTACCAGTTGGCAGCTGTAACAGTAAACTGGAGGTACTGCACAGCAGTTCTTAATGCATGTCAAAATTGGTCTTCTAACAATTTTTGTCATGGCTGGAGAAAAACTTATTTTTTCTGTGTCATGTGTTTTGAAGATTGTTTGGGGGGACAAAAAGGGAGGTAGTGGTTTCCCTTGTGTTTCATCAGCTACCTTATGCTCCACGGAGTCAGTGATACAGGGAGTGAGACTCATCCTTCATTTAAGGGTGATGAGTCCCATCATACCTTGGGTCACTGAGAGTGTGGAGGATGTGACTGTGCTGCTCTAATTGCAGAGTCAGAGAGAGCACTGTCCTTCCTGTAAGTTTGATTGTGGAGGCACATAGGTTTTTTTTTTCCTAGAAAAGAGAGAAAAGCTTTAGAGAGAGAAGACTTAAATAGTGTATGTTGTTCTGATCTACTTCTTTGAGAAGGTGTGGGAAGCATGGAGGATATCTGTGCTCTCACACCAAACTGCTTTCTCTGCACTACTCTTGTAGGGACTGACTTATGATTAGGTTCCTGTATGTGGATGAGACTACTTGGTGACCGGGATGGGTGAAGGTCTATCAATCCTGTATTGGCATTTGCTGAGGTGTCAGAATGCGAGGAGGCAGAGGCCTGGTTGCATTATGCAATATTTACTGAGGGAGGAGAAATTTCTGCTGATAATGAATTGTTGCGTAGCTGATTAAAATGGGGTAAAGGTGGTGGTCTGCACGTGTGTATGCATGTGTGTGTTCAGTGCTGGCTGACACGAGAGGAATGTGCAGTACCTCTCCTGTCTGTCCTAACAACCC
This sequence comes from Lagopus leucura, assembly GCF_019238085.1. NCBI lineage: Eukaryota > Metazoa > Chordata > Aves > Galliformes > Phasianidae > Lagopus > Lagopus leucura. Next base: position 26,266,917 of record NW_024962264.1, read on the forward strand.
AGTGCTCAGTGGGAGATGGGTCAGGAAAAAAGGAAATGTTGCACATACAAGGACTAGTTTTTTTCATTGCAGAGGAGCAATGTGCTTACTCAAATACCTTAAATACTAATCTCACCTGGTCTCTTGATGTAAATGTGAGAAGGTGACTGAGCAGGCACTGCCTTTCTCTCCAGTACCAAAATCCTGTGTATTTCATACCTGTTAGCAAAAATAGCAGTCAGCTCCCATGTATGTGAAGAGTAGTCCCAAGAAACATGTTAGCTGGTTCTTGCTACGTGAGGAATCATCTGGGACTGTTTCCTTGTGTTTAATGTTTAAAGGGCAGTGTGCTTCTGTGCTGGTCCCAGTATTTGAGCTCTTGGCTGAGCAGGTATTTAGAGGCTAGATCTGGGTCTCAGAGCAGCTGGGGAGCCAGCTCTGAGCTGTCAGTGTAAGTGCAGGCTGGTCAAAAAGCACTCCTCTTCAAGTTGACGGGTATGAAAACAGTGAAGCACTGTTAAAGTCACTTATGTCTTCTAGTGGATGTCACATATGCAAGTAATGTAAGAAGCAGATAGTGAGAAGTTTGAGGCTTGCATAATTAGCTAGCTAACCAGTGTGTGAGAACTGAGAAGCTCAGGGCTCGTGTTGCCATGCTGAGTAATGCCGTAGCTATGGTGTGTTGTTGAGAAAGATCTTTGCTGTACTCCTACATAAAGCTGTCTTTCAGCTACCTCTGGCAATCTGAGCTCTGCCTACGGCCAAGGGATTAAAGGCTGTTAAATACTATCTTCTGATAACCAGAGGGCTAAGTGTATCACTTAAGTAGCATGTGCTTAGTTGTGATCCTAATACCTTCAGGTCCTGCTTGTAATACCTTGTCCCAAAGGCAGCCTGTGCACAGGGGTGTGACGATGACTGTGCAGCTGGTGAGGAAAGGTTACAGCTGTGGTGTGCCAGCAGTGTGTTCAACTTGAGCCTTGTGTCAGTGCTCATGGCAGTTTGAGCTGAGAAGCCCGAGCTGGGAAGGCAGCTGCTTGGCTGAGCTTTCTGGGTTCTGGGAAGCAGTGCATGGGATGTTGCTGGTGCGCTGGATGCTGGAGTCTCACTGGCCCACTTGTTGGCTGTGACTTCTCTTCCACCCCAGCAGCTGGGTGGAGCAAGAGGCTGGGCTGTCTGGCCTGCAGTGTGGAGGTCGGGCCCCCTGACACTTCTAAGGGAGTGCCTGAAAAAGAAGGAATGAGATGCGAAATAAAGCTCCAATCTGTGCTTAGAACACTACACAGAAGTAATCCGTGCTGCTGAATGTGGTGCTTTGTATAATTCAGATTCTGAGGGAAATGTGCATGTTTGGGTGTGCCATATTTATTTCCTTATGTTTATAGGCTAGCAATAGGAAAATGTGCTGTTCTTGATGAAATAGCAAGCTGTGGCTGCAAAATTCAGAGCTGAAGGTGCTAGGAGTTTGCAGTGTGATGTCTTTCTTGGGTGCTCTTTTCGGTATTTACATTGGAGGCTTCTGAGGCATTTCTTGGAGCTCCTTGTGTTCACACGTATGTGTGATACGGTGCAGTACAAAGAATTCCCACATCAGTTGTAATGTGACTATTGTATGTAATGTATCTCTGGATGGCAAGGCTTTTTTGGGAATTCAGGGGAAGTTAAGCCCTGCAGGGTGTGTACTTGTGAGAAAGGCTTTTGTAATTTGAAACAGCTGGATGCTTCCTCCTTCCCCGTGTGTCTCAACCTTGAGACACAGCAGATACGCAGTTCATCAGAGGGCATCTGACAAAGTGGTTACCTGAACTTGGACCTCTGTCATGCAGTTGAGTGTCTGAGGGGATGGTTGTTCTGGTTAAATGCTATTCTGGATTTCTTCAATCATCAATTACATGAGCCAGACCAGAAAGCAGCTACTTGATCTTTATATTTAGCTTACATGACTTGTCTTTAAAGCTCATATAGCAAGTGAATGCTTATCAAACAGTGAGCTTTAAAAAAAAAAAAAAGTCCAGCTCTGACAGTAGATTTGTATCCTAAACCAAAGCAGAGTTCTGGAGGGTGACTGTTTAATTTACAGATTTGCTTCTTCATATGGTTACCCTTTTCTTCCTTAAGGTATCATTGAAAGAAATGAAACTCCTATGGAGAAAGAAATTGCGGGTCTACATCGAATGGAGTTCCAATTCTCCGACATATTCTATTTCTGCAGAAAAGGGTTTGAGGCCATTGTGGAAGATGAAGTCACTCAGAGGTTTTCCTCTGAAGAGCTGGTCTCCTGGAATCTCCTCACAAGGACTAACGTCAACTTCCACTATGTCAGCCTGAGGCTTACTGTTGTGTGGGTCATTGGGGTTATAGTGCGGTACTGCTTCCTTCTGCCACTCCGGTAAGCTTGCGGCTGCAGAGGGTTTTTGTTGCTCAGGGATCACATAAATGTGCTCCTCCCCGTTTTTTTTCAGACTAAGTCAAAATTGGCATATACAGAAGATCAAGCGGCTTAAACTCTCCTCTGAGTTGCTAAGAAGCCATTCAGAGCATTTATCTTGTGCATTGAGGACAGTACGTGAGGTCTATTGATCATCTCTTCGTGGAATGCTTTCCCTAAGTTGCTTATATTGAAAATGTGAATGTAAACTGTGCAGTCCTCTAAATATCAGAGTCAAACTTGCACACTACATGCGTCAGGGCATCTGATGCTGCTGCCTTAGCTAGTTTGGTTTTGAGCATTGTGTATCAGGGAATTAACTGACTGTGCAAAGGATCTGCAGGATAATTGAACACTGGAGTTCCTTTTCTGTTGCAATGTGATACTGATATAAATTGAATTTACTTGGCTTTTATGTCTGTTTCTCTGTAGCTTTACTCTCGCTGCCATTGGGATTACCTCAATGATTGTGGGGACAACAGTGATAGGACAGTTTCCAAACAGCAGGTGAGTGCTGTCTGTGTGAGGATCAAACTGCCAATTACGTAGCCTTGCATCAGTCCAAAGTACTGAAGATTGAGACTGGACAGGCTTTACATGTTGTGGACTACTGATAGTCTGCTCTACCCACAAAAATGCTGCCTTGCTGAGGGTGGCTGCTTGCCATGTTTGGCACTGAGGCTAGTGCTTTGATGGGGCCCTTCTTGCTGCCATGAGAAATACTCACCTAGAGTGCTAAAAGAAAAAAAAAAAAAAAAAAGACTGTTTTTTAAATCCCAGTACAAGTGTCTTGCTTAGGTAAATGAGACCAAGGACATGATGTGCCTCTTGGCATAGTGTAGTAGTGGGTGGTAGACCTGAGATTAGTCCTACATCGCAGTTCCAGGAAAATCTTTTAGCCCTATGTTATGTTGAGTAGGGTAAAGGACTTATCCCATGTGTCTAGCTGCTTTCCAGCATGCCCCAGATGCCTGTGTCTTCTCTTTCAGTCTGAAAAACTATCTGAGTGAAGTGGTGCACCTCACATGCTCCCGGATCCTTGTGAGAGCTCTGTCTGGAACTATCCATTACCATAACAAGTAAGCAAGCTAATGTTAAGGCTGTAGAACTGTGTTTATGTTCCTTTGTTTATGAGTATTCTTTTAGGAACTGGGGGAGGTGTGTGGAGGGGAGGGCAGTTTGTTCCTGAACCACAGGTTTATGTCATGCTAGGTGATGATTTAACTGATGGCTTTACAGAGTTGTGGTGCTGAGTGCACTAGTAGTCTAACAACTAATTGTGTAATTGCAGGGAGAACAAACCTCAGAAAGGAGGCATTTGCGTTGCTAACCACACATCACCGATAGATGCGATCATTCTGACCAACGATGGATGCTATGCAATGGTATGAGGAGACTGATGGCAGAGAGGAAAGATGGAAAAAGGAAAGATTGACATAATGGTTCACGAGTTCAGTATTTTTTTAGCTTTCAAAATTGGTGGATAAGGTTACCTTGAGCATGAGTCACTGGGGAAAAACATAAAGTATGGTGAAGTCTGACTTCAAGTTTCACGTTGATGAAATTGCTCTGGGAATGTCAATTCAGGCTCTGTTTGAAATACTTCAGAGGCTTTCTTGCATGCTTGTAGATCCTTTCAAGTGAATGTGCTTTAATAACTTCTGTGCACACTACTCAATCCTGAGATGTGATTTACAGTATGACCTAATCTGCTGGGATGCAGGAGAGAAAACTATTCTTTTCTGAAGGTCTTGTTTGCTGATGTGTTTCACTGGGCCTGCAGGTTGGCCAGGTTCATGGTGGATTGATGGGAGTTATTCAAAGAGCCACCGTGAAGGCCTGTCCTCATGTTTGGTTTGAGCGCTCGGAAATTAAAGACCGCCATCTAGTGACAAAAAGGTGAGGTGTGAGCTGGAATGGGAAATTGTGCTACTCGTGTGACTCTGGTACGTTCTAGTGATTGAAAGAACACCTCTGAACAGTCATTCTACAATTGAAGATCCCAATTTATGAAGTAAGCTTTGAAGAGACCCATATCAGGAGACATGCTTGTGGAAAGACAGAAGTGCAAACAGGCAGTGAGGTTGCAGTGGGAAATGGGGAAATTGTACGACCTGAAGATCCTGAAAGTTCAAAAGGTTGATTTGCAGAAGTGTCATCTTTTGGCATGTGCAGTTGCCTTTATTCCACATGGGCACTGCTGATTATAAACCCCAATCATAGGGACGCTAGTAAACTGTTATTGCAACTTACTGTAAGCTGGCATGAAACAGAGTGTTGTTCTTGTAGTGGGTTGAAGAGATGGTGCCCACTGATCAGGTTTATTCAGAATGACCTGAAAGTGCTTGTTTGAGTGGGCTTTGGTACAGTGGTCAAAATGAATGGCTATTGAGTCACAGAGAAGTGCTTGAAAGAATGAAACGGTTCAGATACAAAGGTTCTAGTAAGATCTGAACTGCAAGGGACAACCACAGAATATCAGATCTGGGAAATTATCATCCTAACAGCTACTTTGCTGTTAAAGTCCCAATATCTATATCTAAATTAAATTGACTTGAATTCTGCATATAAAGTGGACTTTCTATAACAGGATCTGTCTAGGCTTAATTCAAGAAGGGAGGTGTTAGACATGATAGTCTTTGCTTGCTGATGTGGAGGTGGAGTGTGTGGGGAAGTATCTGGCTGAAAAAGATCTTCCAACAAGTGTGGCAGGTTTTTTCCTGCTGTAAGCCACTTGTAAACTGAGTTTGTTTGGAGTTAATTGGCATGACCTAATGGCATAGGTTGCTTGGCTTTCCTGACAACCATTTATAAAGTAACATACAGGCAAAGCGTTGCTTCAGTGTAAAACTAATTGGAACAATTTGTATGTGGTAATGAAGGACTCATTGTACAGTGTTTCAGATTTGTTGCAAAAGAATGGAAAGTACAGATTTGTGTCCATTAAGCAGTTTTGGTTTCTTACAGTGTGTTTGGTAATCTGATGCATCTGCCTGGGGAAAGAAATGTGGAAGAACAGCTGTTTTAACTTTACCTTTTGCTTCCACAGACTCAGGGAACATGTGGCAGATAAGAACAAGCTTCCAATCTTAATTTTCCCAGAAGGTAAGAAGTTGAACTGTTCTTTTTTTCCCTCTGTTGAGCATACGTTCATGTCTGTTCTTTTCTTGTGATTTGTGGTGCCCAAATGAATTCTCACCTCTGGGTTAGCTTTCTTATTTTATTCATCTTTCATGTAAAATTACCCTAAGGCAATGCAATACTGCCCTGCTTGTTGGGTGTCCTGGCCAAAGAATGAGAAGACAGTTTATTTTGCCCCATGAATGTTTATTCACAGTGCTACTGATCTAACCTTAGCCTTGACTTTTTTCTCTCACACACGCCGTGGCTTTATTCAGCAAATCAATCACAAGAAAAGGAAGAAAAGCGAGTGTGGAGAGGTGCTTAACTTCCCCATAAGGGCCTGCCTTTACTCCTCCTTGCTGTTGCTACTGAAATGTGCTAGGCTTTGTGAAATACTAACTTTATCTTCTGGACAGGCACCTGTATAAACAATACATCCGTAATGATGTTCAAGAAGGGCAGCTTTGAAATAGGAGGGACAATCTATCCTGTTGCAATCAAGGTATGAGGAAGTGTCTGGCTGCTCAACTTGAAAATGATTTGGGGTCTGTTTTTGTCAGGGTGATGGGAAGCTGTCTCAGAGCTGCTAATGAAAAGCGCAGTAGCAGTGACAACTGGCCACTTGCTGTGGTTGATTCCTGGCTTGCAAGTGACTGGAATGAGCCTGGCCTGTGGCTGAAAGCACCCACCTTGTGCTTAAGACAAACTGTAGTGATCTGTGAGGGAAAGAGTGTTTTCATTTTTATTTTTCCTGTGATCCCTTGCAGTATGATCCTCAGTTTGGAGATGCGTTCTGGAACAGCAGCAAACACAACATTATCAGCTACCTGCTGCGAATAATGACCAGCTGGGCCATTGTTTGCCACGTGTGGTACATGCCACCAATGGTTAGAAAGGTAAGATCATCACTGTTTGCAAGTGTCTCTTTGCACTCTTCTCCAAAACCCCTGTCCACTCCATGTCTCCAAATCTGTTTTATGCAGTGCTTTTATTGGTGGTTAGTTTAATAAATGATTAGACTTAGCTTTTCCAGATGTATTGAAATACTGGGAGAATCTCTGCTGAATGTAGAATGCAGCTTGATGCTACCGTTGCTGTACTAAAGATACAAAGAATAGTGGTAAATATACTGCTGTATATGATAGTGTTGCTACTAATGCAAGCTGCAGTTAATGGTACATTTGTAGCTTAAAACCTTATCCTCTCTGTTAATCCATGCTTTTGGAGCACAAGTTCCCTTAACTTCAATATTCTGGAGAAAAATGAGCTAAATGTTTATCTCATGGAAACCTCAGGTTATGTTGGCATGAGGAGGGTGGGATTACTTGGTACACAGTTAATGATGGAGCAGATGATGGTGACGGAGGTCAGGTTGAATTTACTTCTCTCTGTTTTGATTCAACTTAAAACACTCAAAGGATGGAGAAGACGCTGTTCAGTTTGCCAACCGAGTAAGGTCAGCCATTGCTCGCCAAGGGGGACTGACTGAACTTCCCTGGTAAGTGACTGCATCGTTAGCAAGACTGTATGGACTGCTTGAACTTGTAGGCTTCTGTTAGTTGTTAAATGTTTTTTGATTGAGAAACGCATCTAACTTCATTTTACCTGGGAGAATACAAGGGAGTAATTGTAACAGTCATATACGTGTATATGAATAAAAAAATCTATAGAAAATGGGTGAACTGATTTAGCTATGAGGCCATCTGGCCATAGGAAATAGCCCCTCAGATGGGCAAAGACTTGTATCCTAGTTGGAACCGGTTGTCAGCACTGGATCAGACTGCTTTAATAAATGAGCTCTACAGTTGAACAACATGTGCATTAAGGCTTAAGGTACGTACTGTTTAGAGAAACAAAGAAAAAAAACCTATTAAAACTGGGTGTAGAAGTTCAGAAAAATCTCTGAGATGTTGGATGTTAAGACTAGAGTTGACTCACATCAGTTGATGTGACGTGTAGTTTGATGATAGCGTATTTAAAACAAAAAAAAACTCAACAGCAAACACGATGGCTTACTCTTTGCTCTTTCTCTGCAGGGATGGAGGTCTAAAACGAGCAAAAGTCAAAGATAGTTTCAAGGAAGAACAACAGAAAAACTACAGCAAGATGTTAGTGAGAAATGGATCACAAAGAAGTCTGTCTGCAGGAACAGAGTCAGACTGAAAGGTGGTTCTTAAAAACAAGTATTGTGCAACCAGCCTTAGCAGGAATAGTGTTTTTCTTTTTTTTTTTAATTAACACAAAAACAAAGCAACAAAATCCCTTTTGCGTATGCATATTCTCTGTATGGCTGGTGCAGAGCCTGCTAACAGCAGTGTCTCCTTATCTCTTTTCACTTCCTTGTTCCTCTGAATTTTTGTGCAATAAGGCACTGTAAGTCCTTGTATTCTCCTGCAGAACATGCGAAGAGTTAAAAGACTAAAGGGGTTAAAAAACAAAACAAAACTGCTGTCTTTCTTCTGAGCTTGTAAGAATAAAGGGAAATACACTGAGTAATGTCAGGGCACTGGTTGTGCAGATAATTCTTGTTTGTGGTTCTTGGAAGCTTTAAACAATTTTCTTTTTCTGTTGCTCAGACTTTTCTAGTTGTGGGTTTCTTAAATGTTTTAGGATGATATCAGAACTGTAATATTGACTGCTTTTGTTAGCTTGCACCTGGATGTGCAAGGGAAAAAGGGAGTAAGGACTGCAGAACTCAAAGGATAGGAAAGGAGTTTGCCTTGTCAAAAGTGCAGTTCAAAGATAGTGAGGAATTTGGTGGCCTTATGACATGGAATTGCCTTTATTGAAAACTGTTTCTGAAGGGAAGGGGCAAGTCCTCAATCTCCCTGCCCACTGCTGCTGTCAAAGTTGGTTTCTTTGGACTACAAACTATAAAGATTCATTATGCAGCTGGATACCATAGGCTTTGACAGATGTATTTTCATGAAGTGGATTTTCAGGACTACCCTTCTGCAAAAATTGCTGCTAATGACTGAAAGATTTAAAGAGCCACTCCAATTCAGTTAAACATTTCTGGGCTAGCAATAGCTACAGCTGTAAGCTGTACAGAGGATCTGTAAGTCATCTATGATACAAGTGGCACACTCGAAGTTGCAATATGTTGCTGTCTTAATGTAAAGAGTTAATAAATTCTATATTTCTAATGAGTGTTGTGTGGCATTTATGTTCTTTTCTATGGGTATTTATGCAAAACAGTTTTACTTCCTGGTAACATGGAAACTTAAGTCACTGTAACATAAAGAACCAGTTATTGCTGAGCTCTCACTTACCTGTTTTCTAACCTTTTTCCTTTTTTTTTTTCCCCTCTTTAAACTAGCGTAGTGTTTCTGCTGTCTAGAGTAGGAGACATCATGCAGGCTGAACTTGAAGTCAAGTCAGGGAGACTCAGGTAATTAAGGTAATTAACTGGAAAAAAAAATGAGTTTGTAAATTTGTAACAAACTGTGAGTTGACTTTGTATGTCTTTTCCTGTAGCAAAGAGACTTTGAATATAAGACAGAGTAGAAAAAGTTACTGTACTAGAACTGAAAATCGCATTTGAAACTGTTCCAACATAGTCTTACAAATAAGCATTCCTGGTACATTTTCCATTATCTCTAGGTACATGAATTTACACAGACATAAATGTCTGAGTGTTACATAGGCACAGTCATATTTTTGTTTGTTTTGTACAACTAATCATGAAACCTGTTTGAGGTATGTGACCTTAGAAGAAGACATCAGAAACCATCCTTATAAATACTTTCAGGTTTAGCATTACAGACCTTTATAAGAGCAAACTATTTGTATGGAGAAGGTTAGAGAAGTAACAAAAGTGAGATGCAAGCAAAGGCTTTTCCCTTATTTGAACCTAGTTCCATTTTGAACTATTATATTAGTCCTGTTAAGATGAACTTGCGCAAACTTTGGGTTAATGAATGTGGTTATCATAATTTCTGGATGCTTTCTCTGAGCTGTATTTGCTAGCTTGTATTGTCAGTAGGAAGCCTTCTGAAAGGAAAACTTTTAAATAACGTGCACAGGTGTGTATACATGCACAAATGTACACGTACACACTGTAGCAGAAATGCTAAGTCACAGCTTGAACCAGTGACTGAGCACCTGGTGGGAAGGCAGGGCCAGCCCTGTGGAACTCAGGTGCGTGCAATGTACCTGAATGACCAGAAGGGGTGGGGTAAGGATTCACCCCTTCCCAGACCTCATTTAAGGGTTGGCAGTGGAGGCAAGGGTATTTTGCTGGAGATCCCTGCCTACCTGAGGCCCTCAAAAGGTAAGAAGCTTTTTTTCTTTCTTTTCTGTGTTCACAGCTGCTGTGTTTGGGCTTGTGCTCATTTGGTGTAGCCAAAGACTTTGCCACCCTGCTGTTATTGCTATACTTTCCGTCACATAGAACATTGCACAGGCATGCAAAACAGATGCATTTTAAATGTTCTACCTCCTATAAAAGTGTGTATATAGAGAGAACTTAAAATGTATGCAGTATTACATTCTTCAGTAGATGGAATAAGTAGCATTAGATGAAGGTGTAAATGCAGGATTCATAAGACCATCTTCACAATCAACTTGTGGGCTGATATGTCTCAATTTCCTGCTTCTGGATTTGATAGCTGGCAGTCAAACTATAGTGGATAATGAAATCTCATGGTGATGCCATGTTAAATGCAAGTATTTGCAGCCATGGGATTCTGAGATTTGGGGAAAGCAGCAAAGATTGATTTGGTTCTTGCTTAAGGCAAAACTGGCTTTTAAAAGGAAAGCAATTGCTGAATCAAAAGCTAATAAGAAATATAACAAAATGATATTTCAGTCATATCTAGCAAGCCAAATGGGATCGACTGTTGTGTTATAAAGTTGAGTTTCAGAGCCTCACAGGTAACTGCTACTGGGCAAAGTGGTAAACAAACCATTTCCTTCTTTCTTTGGAGCAAACAAATAGTACAGATTAGCAGTATGCATTACAGCAACTGAATAAGAGCATACATCTGTATGGCTATGAGAAAGAGCATTCCTTGATCACTTTGTAATTGCAGCATGCTTATAGAAGTAGATGAATGAACGAGCTGATAGTGTTTAAGAAACCTCCATATACTCACCTCCTTTCTTTATGCTAGATACTATCTTGTTTGGTCTTTGACTCCATCTGGGCAAGATATAATAGTTTTTTGTGTTGTGTTCCTAGACTACTACCACTCTCTGCAAATATGGGTTTCTGTGGGGTTTTTGTTTTTGTTTTTTTAATATATTCAATGCCAGCTATGTCAGCAACAGTGACTGCTAATAGATGGTTCTGGACTGTAATGAATTAGGAAGGAGATACATATTCTTGGAGTGGTATGGAAATGAGTCTCTTAATTTCAGGATACTATTTGTTTTGAGCAGCAGTGTAAACCCAAATGGTACTAGCACTGGGACAATGAATAGAAGATGCCACCTGGCTCAGTGCCGGGGTTAAGCTGCTCTCATTTCTTTCTTATATTTTCAGAAAGCTTTTTGTACAATGTTTTCCTCTTCTTTTTTTTTTTTTTTTTTTTTCCTGACAGGTCTGGGAAGTGCTGAAATGGTTTGGATCAGTAGAGGCAGCTCAAGAAATCCACAGTTTGAAATTAAGATTTAGTTCCTAGTGCTCAGAGCTTAGGGCATTAATTCTTATTTAAGACCTCATTTTCTTTTTTTTCTTGCAACTTGTATGAAGACCAAGTTACAGAAATGAATTTCTTCTTTCAAACTGTGGCAAAACATGGATGTTCTTCTCTGGCTTTGGACAAAAGCATAGATAATCATTTTCAAAGATGCTGTTAAAATCAAACTGATATGCCAGTTCTTGCGTTTCTCAGATCTAGCTGCTATTTTTGGTATGTGCACAGCAGGTGTTGCAAAGGGTTCTGTTGTTTGTGTTGTGTTCAAGTTGCTCTGCCTCTACTTGGCTTCTCTTTGATTGTATGTAACAAACATTAAATAAATGCAGGCTGTCACAGAAAATGCATGGTTGATGTGAAGGAGACCATTGAAAATCCTCAAAGCAAGAGCCTGAGCCAATACCAAAACTATGTTTTAAACTTTCCTTGTGTCCTCTCCACTACTTGAAAGATTGATAAAAGCTTCTGACGTATAGGTGATATAAATGTAGATGGCTATGAACACTAAGAGGGCAAATGTGGTAGTGCATTCCTGCTCTTCTTTGTTTTGCTTAGTGCTTCTCAAGAGTTGTACACCCCAGGATTTACTGAGCCTGCAAATTCTTCCTTGAGGAATGGAACGGATTTTAAGCAGTACTGAGGTATTTAAGGGAGGAGCCAGAAAATGCATTAAGATTTTTTAACTAAGATGAAGACAGAAGTCAACTATGAAACTTTTCTCAAGGTGTTAGTTTTAACACCCTAGTAGTAGGTTGCTAGTTCCTGACTTTTCTTTTTGAAGGGTGCTGGGTGTGACGTAATGGCTGGATAATCTAAGATTCTGTCCGTACTAGTGCTAAAGTAGCCTAATTCCTTCTGGATTCTATATAGATGTGTGCTCAGCCTGCAGGCTCTAATTGAACTTGGGGTTCAGGGTTGCAATACTACTAGGTGGCTTGGCTGCAGATTCCCATGTATAATGTCTCTGTTACTTTCTTTGGAAGCACGAATGAAATCTGTCCTTGGGCTGCCCGTCTGTGTTAATGAAACTGGTAAGCTGTATTGATCTTAAAGAACTTTGCTTCCTTTCTAAAACATTTGAATCAAGTGACAAGTGCAAAGTTATTAGGGACACAGAGCCTGCTTCACAGCTGCCATGAAGTTGCAAATTGCATTTCCTGTGGAAAACAACTCAAAAAACCAAGTAAATTCTTGGAGAAAAGCCTAAGCATGATGGCTCTGCCGAACTGGATAGTAAAATCTCTATTTCCACCTGTCCCCAATCTCTTTTTCCTGATCTTTGCCTTCCTTTCTGTACAACTTGAATTAGATTAAAGACAGAAGGGAGGAAAAACACATTCTCTTCCTGCCTGGCTAATTACTTCTTTCTAGGAGAGGTAGGAAGTACAATTGTGGCATTGCTAGACGATGGAGACAAGAAGCTATTGTGTCCTATTTTTGGAGCAACTGTTTTACCATTACAGCTAAAATCTGAATGGACATGCTGTCCTTGATTGGAGACCCTTCTATTTTCATTTAAGAAAGGTGAATTCCACAAGCTATATTTACTTTACTGATACAGGACACTGTAGGCTGGTGTCTTGCTAATATTGGGCTATATTTTATGCTCCAGGAGCAGCTCCAGGAGCAGCTCCAGGGTGTTTTCACATCATAGTCTCTGTACTGTCCCATTATTTTTCTTTTCAGTGCAGTTTTGTGTTGCACACTAATCAGCCTTCCTTGCAGACAAGATTTCACTGAGATAGCTTTGCTTTAAGAAAGGATAAAATGGAACTAATTATATATGTATATCATTAGTATATGTATATTACTATAGGTATATAATTTTTTTTCCCCACACTAATGTGAATGAGCCCAGTCCTGAAGTTAGAGAAATTTGTATGAGGTCTCATGAGCAGCAAGAGCTTTGAAGGGCTCTAGTCTCTGTCTTGACTGCAGGTTGGTGATTGAGAACTACAGGGCTGTATTGCTCTGGGTTGGGAGTTATGCAGGTGGATGTGTGCCAGTACGTGCTGCAAAACACAGGTATTGACCCAGCCATGCCTGAGCATATGCTGTTGGACTAGGAGGCTGCTAAGGAATCTTGGGGGTTTTGAATATTGATTGGGATGATAAACTGGTTGTTTAAGCATAGTGCTAAGAATGAATGTTTCAGCACAGCTGTGCTTTTTGGCACTGCTGCTCCTGAAAAATGTCCATGCCATTACTAGTTCTGATTTGTTGCCATCCAGAATGTTTTCCTTTATTTTTTTCCTTTGTGTTTCCTTGTAATGAACATAATAAAAAATGCAGAAATATGACCTCAGAAGTCGAGATACAGACTCCAATAATTGTTCACTGTCTCCATCTTTATATTAGATTTTCTGAGGCTGTTTTTTCCTCTATTTGCTGGAAAAAAAAAAATCCATACAAATGAAATACAAGCACAGTCAGTAAATAGTAATGAAAAGGTAAATTCATTTTACAGACAAGCCAGTGCATGTAAGACATCATTTGGAATGATGGTGATGCTTTTTTTTTTTGTTGCACAGATCGCAAAGCTATTACAGTCTTTCAAAATTAATATCTGGCTTTTAGGCTCTGTAATGGTGTGTATGACCTCTTCTTACCCTTCAGCTATTGAGAAAAATGGTATTATTGTTTTAAAATACTAGGCAGACATGAGATATGGAAGCATCGGCCTTATCCAGGAAAACATACCACTAGTTTGCATGGGATGGGTGAGTCATGGGTCACCTTACTGCACTGCAGATTGTGATAGGGCTACTACCTGGACAGATGTGTATGGAGTTGCCTGGGTCTGAGCTTTGGAGCTGTACCTGCAACAGAGTGGGGAGGCACAGAGAAATCTTCCTGGCTACTTCCTTTTCTTTATAGGCTAGGTTTGGCACAGGGGCAAAAAATCTGCTTTGCTTTCCAGGCTGCTGTTTCAGCATCTGTGTATTGGGAAGAGCCACCTGCTAAGACATTACTTGCTGAATTCCAGGACATTTCCTGTGTTCCCATCAGCAGTAGAACATCTTTGTCCATAAGCTCTGTGGTAGTGTTCATCCACAGGCTGGACTATGTCCAGTTTCTTATCACACATCAGATGATGCTCTGTATGCATGGCATATCTCAAAGATGTGATTTGACAGAGGTTTTAATTTTGGAGCAAGAGACTGATAACCTCTGTTTGCGTGGATTGATAATGATAGGACAAGGGGGAATGGTTTTAAATTGAGGTAGAGGAGATTTAGGCTAGATATTAAGAGGAAGTTTTTCACTCACAGGGTGAGTGAATACACCAAGTTCTTAGCAGAAAGTGGATTTGGTGCTCCTTGCAAAGCAGTGCTGTGCTTCAGTTGATGACTGCATCAAAGATTATAGGCTTATTTTATTTCATTTTTTCTAAGTTACATCCCTGCACAGTAAATTGGCTGGCAGATTACTTAAGTCTTTACAAACCAGTAGAAATGTTGTTTTAGGTGGTGAAAACAGGTTTTTGCCTGAGCTAGAGAGGAATAGGTTGACTTCTTATACAATTCACTTTGATACTATTGGAGTTGGCAGGTAAAGTGGGTTCTGCTGTCTGCTTCTTACCACAGCATTGCCACCGCCTACAGTTGAAGCTCTGAGCAGCACATCCCATGATGTTTTCTGCCCCTGAAGTGAGTTCTTGACATGAGTCAGAGCTTTTCTTAGTGGGCATCAGATTTTCTTGTGTGCTTTGCCAGTCTGGTTCCCTAAAATAGAATGTAACTGTTTCCTGCAATAAGTTTTATTTGCTGTGAAAGAACAATGAGAAGGATGCTGTGTTCCTCCTCACTTCATCCTGGGATAATGGATTAGTCTCAATGCTTGATAGTGCTGTGTAAAGTAGAAACCCATGTGAGGATGGCTCTAGCACAAAACTACCTTTTGTGCAGCATACTGTAGTTCTCTTTCTTATGCTTCATCTAATTCAGTGGCTCCACCTAAGTTGGCTCCCTGGTCAAGGATTTATCCTTTCCAACAATTGCAAACTTCTCCATCTGTTTTGTTCACTCAGCTCCTAATACTGGATTGGTATTCAGGGAAAGGGATGAGAATTCAGAAGCGTCATCCCTTGTCAACAACAGGAACTTCTCAGTCCTGCTCAGCAATAATAAGGCTGTTACTTGGTGGGGAAGAGGACTCTTGTTAACTTGGAAATAACTACCTTCTAAAAACGTAAACCAGTGATCAATGGACAAGTCCCTAAGCCAGGTGTTTATTTACCTTGACTGGTTTAGGGTGAAAGTTAACCATTTTATCAGGGTTTGAGGGCGTGGTGATGTTGCACATTATGGGAGGGTGCTTCAGGATTCTAGGTTTGCTAGGTGCCTGGTGGGTATTGCATGCTATAGTGAGAGGCCTTAAGCTTGAGGAACCAGGAGATCTTTGGAAATTCTGACATCTCTAGAAAGATCGGGCTCAAATGTAAGTCTTCAGAAGCTTAGAAGTAACACAAATTGGCTAACTCTGTGAAATTATAGGTAACACATGAATTATGAGGAAGATGTGATTGGAGAGGGAGTGCATTCATAGCTTCTGTGGAGTAACTTGCTGCTCAGAGTATGCTGTATTCAAGCCCAGCTCAATCATTTCTTTTTTACCACCTCCATATCTTTTGGAGTAGTGATCATCTCTTCGTGTACCATCAGGGCCAAACTTTAGCTTACTTTTAACTGAAGGGTGTTGTCCCTCACAGGGTTCTGCATATGTTTCAGTCAGGACGTGGTTGTGCTCTCACTTGTCAATGTAGAAATGTACTGTGTTTCAAAGGAGCTCAAAATAAACCCTGAAGGTGGCAACAGCGTTTGTCTTAGATTCTGCTTCTCCCTCAAAATGACATGTACTCATTTATCTCTTTATGAAAACTTCTAGGGAGTTGATAATCAGTGCTGTCTGAAGATCAGGGTTTCCAGTTTCTGTAGATCTACTGATTTCTGCTCCTTAGGTTACGTGAGCAAGGTGATTTACTGCAGTGTGAGCAGAAGTTTTGGAGGCATAATGAGAGGGATGGAATGGCTTGGTAAAAGTTGTGCTAAGAATTAAGACTGAGAACTACCTTTTAACCAAGAATGTCACTGCTTTATTGTTGTACAGTGTAGAGACACGTTTAAAATTTAATATGTATGTGCTCACTAGAGGTACTCACCAGTCTTAATTGGTTCTGGAGGTGCTGTTTCCAATAGCCAAATTTAGGGCATGCTGCTACTTTTGTCAAATTATTGTTTTAGGTAACGAGCTTCTGTCAGAACTACACTTCTGTCAAATGAACTTTATATCCTTTTCAAATTCATATACTCCTCACTTTAGATCCTTTTCAGATATTATGTCTTTTAACAGGACACTACCAATGAGTGTCTGACATTCATTTTTTTCTATAACTTGTGTACATACACACTTCTGGTTTCAAATGCAGCTTATTGATTTCTATTTGACACAGCAACCACTGTTGAGGTACCCAAATGGTGCAGAATTCACTGCAAGATCTCAGGCACAAAACTGAAAAATGTCTTACTACTTTGAACCCCTTGTGGTTCATGAAAGACAAACTGTCAAGCTCCTGGTATGAAATGACCAGACTCCTGCTTTCATGTCTTCCCTCATTGCTTGGCAAACAGATGTCACTGTGATTCTTAAAAAAGATGGACTCTGTAGCAAGTAAAACTCTCAGCCTATTACTACCTTGGGCAAAACAGACTCAACCTAAGGGAGAGTAATGTAATTTATGTCTGTTACTAACAGACTAAACTAGTGAGAGCTAAAAGCATACTACATAGGTTGCTCCGGAAGTAATACCTCCTATATATTTCAATGGAAGCTACAATGGGTACATAGAGCATAATAACACTGTTTGATAGAGCAAATTCTCAGCTACAGAATGCTATTTTGTTTAGGATAAATGTCAGTATTAGCTATGCATTTTTCCATTAGGGAATTTAGAATGAAGCTGGCAATCAAAAATAGTCCTTAAAGCTAAGCACGGAGTTCTACTGCATGGGCAGAAAGTCAGCATGCAACAAGCTTTTCATCAGAAGTGTGCTCAGGCTGCAGCCAGAGAACACAGAAGCAGACTCAGACTCTACAGGTGATTTCTGAACTGAAATCACTGTTGTGAGTAAATTACTGTTTAAATTGTGAGTAAATCACAATTACTGTTGTGAATAAACTATTGGAAGTTCAGTCAGGACGAACAGATCCCAGCAAGACCAGGTTATGGGGGATGTGCACAGGGCTATGCAGAGCTCAGGAACTGTGTCAGAGTTCAACTTGTAGCAGTTTGTCTCGCAGTGACCTCTTGTTTCCAGAGAGCTGGAGGTCATACGTTACACATGTGAATGCTTTGGTGAATTTTTCCTTTACAGTTTGACTCTTCAGAGGGAAGAGAAGAAGGCTTCCTGCAATGCTTCAGTCTGGGTTTTGGTTAGGTTTAGATTAGCACAGTAGCAGAGTGGATGTACACTACTGCCTGTGTTTGTGGCCAGAAATGTGTTCTGGGCATTCAGAGCTTTCTGTTCTCCTTTGAGAGCATGAGATGTTCAATTATTGTTGGTGGATCTTTGAAATCCTTTTTTAATGATACAGTTATCTCTTCTTTAAGTTTCTTTTATTCATAATCTTCTGTATTGGAAGGAAAGTAGGCTCAGTCACACTTCAAGAATTCCCCCGTGCACCATCTCTTGTAACTAACCTGGATCCTTTGTTCTAAGACACATTTGTGGGCTTTCTGCAACTTAAATTAGTGAGTAATAAACTAATGATCAACTACTGTGGGGTGCATAGTATCTCTGCTGCTTTTGCATGCCCTTGAAAACTATTAGAAAAGAGCTGGTGTTTTACAGCATGCAGCTAGGGGCCAGTACCAGCTCACGTTTGCATTTTGCCTGACAAGCATATTTCTCAGCAGCGCCCTAAAGCAATAGCAGCTCATCTATATTGTGCACTATTTGCATACTCTAACAAGATGGGCTATAATTGGCCTTCATTGATTTTGTTTTCATTGAGCTAAAATAGAGTCAGAGCTTCTTAGGCAAGAAGAGCTGATTGATTTGTGGTAGGATTCAGGACTATTCAGTTGAAGAAATAATTAATTATGTTCTTATTTAGTAATTGTCAGGGTTTAAGTTTGCTCTTACCATTCAAGATAGTCCTGCTGAATTTTATCTCTAGGCTGAATCGCTCTTAAAAGCTGGGATAAAATGCCAGCACACATAAGGTAGTTCACAAGAAACAATACTTATTTCCTTCTCTACTCCTTCATTACCACCTTCTATCCCTGCACATCCTCCCCACTTACCCATATGCATGCAGTTCTTCTTTCCTCATTTTAATTGATCAGCTCTGTTCCTGACAGTTTTCTTTTAGAACAGTTCCAGGAAAACACTTTTTTAACCAGAAGCTGGAAAACATAAGGAATGTAATTGCTTTCTTTGGAAAAAGTGAATGGTCGCATGCTGTTAGGATTCTTTTTTTTTCTAATTTTGAGACAAACATTTGCCCAAGTGAAATGCTTCCTCATGCTGAGTGTGGATGTGGAACAAATAGGCTTAGCTCAGGCATGGGGATTGTTGATTATATGCTGTTATACACTTGTGAAACTGATACTGGATGAGAATGGGAGTGAGTTGTAGTTTTGCTGAAATGGGCATGGTGGATGTATTTTTGTTGTTGTCGTTTTTTTTTTTTTTGTTGTTTTTACCTTGTGGCTTTCTTACAATCTATCTATTAATTAAAACTTAGCAGTGTGCCTCTGGGCAGAGGCAGATTTTACGAGCTATTGCTTTAGAGTTGAATGTAAGGCTGCAGTGGCTATGTACAGCAAAGTTAGCCATGGCAGATATGTAACTTAGATGATAATTAGTATATCTTCTCTTCTTATCTTTTCCTAGCAGCATAGTATGGTGGCAACATTTCTTCTTTTAAAGTGGTGAATCTTACTGCAAATATGGCATTAAACTGTAATGAATTGAATCCAAGCCCTTTCTGTTCTACTGCCAGGAAAGCAGAGCTCAGTAAATGCCTTTCACCAAGCTGGTAAATGACAAAGAAACTTCCTGGGCAAACAACAACCGAATGTAAGAGATTGGGCTTTGTAAAAAATTAGTTCTTAAATAGAAGGCTTATCCACCAGCTTCACTGGATGCAGGGAGCCTCAATGAGTGCGCTGGACTCAGTTGCCAATAGTAAGTAGGACACAACCCCAGAGTGGCTTCGAGTCCTTCAGAAAATGCGAGTTGTAAGAATGGGAAAACCAAGACAGAAGAGTACTGGGAAAATAATAGCTCTGCTTTTTGCTGAGGAGGAGCAAAGTCTCATTGCAGTAGGCTAGCTCCTGCCCCCTCACCACTTGCTGTGCTGGAAGAGATGCAGCACTGCTGCAACTTTTGCTGCCTCTGGCACACATGGGCAGGACTGCTGTACGTACCAGGCAGTGCCTCCTCAGCTTGGGTATTTCAGATGGACGCATTGTTTTCCAAGAATGTTACCTCTTTCCACTTGCATTGGTGGAAATCTTGTAGGAACTGGGATGAAAAACTGCAATGTTGCTTTTCTTCTGAGCTTCTCAGAAATGGAAGAATTTAACTTGGAAGTTCTGTACCACATTAAAGTTTCTCTTTTCTTGCCCTTGTGTTTCCAAGAAAAAGCAGGCAAAAAAAGCATTTCATGGTTGTTTCCACTCATCAGTTTCTGTAGGAAAAAGAGTATGAAGAGACAGAAGGAAAGCAGATTCTGAGATTTGGTTGTGAGAATTTTTTTTATTTAATTTCAAATAACTTTTTTTTTCAAAATCAGAATGAAAAGAAATCAAAGCAAGCTTTTTTTTTTCTTTCTCTTTCTTCCATAGTCAAGTCTTTCTCAACATCAGTATGGTGCTAGATGCTGACCAGCTCATTCTCTTCAACTGGACTCTCTCATTGCATCATCAGAATTATTCTTTTTTTTTTTTTTTTTTTTGACCATGGTTATTCTCTGAACGGATGGTCCTATTTTGAGAACTTGAGGTCATGGGCTTTACTGCTTTCCATAAAGTTGTCTTTTATCCTATCTTTGTTGCTGAACTGTTTTGAGGAGCAGTAATGAGTCGCGTGCAGTCTTTCTTTGCCAAGTTGAACTGATTCATCAGAGTAGCATTTTATTATCAAAAGAAATGGCTGTACGTTAGGAGATAGTGGTAAGCATCATCTTGTTTGAGTATTTTCTCGTAGAGAATTAACTTGTGTGTACCTCGTGGGACTTCCATGCCATCTGCATCCCCATCTTGCTATTCTCTTTGTATCAGAGGTCACAGGCCAGTTCAGAGCAAGGAAAATAAGAATTGGTATGTTTTGCACCTGTGTGTTATAGCTTTCATAGATTCAGCAGGTAACTGGGTGGTATTTTTTGCCTTCACTCAATTCACAGAAGGCATCTTTTTTTCCACTGAATATATGTATCTGTTGGTTTGGACTCATGTATTTCTGCCTTACAATAGTGTTAGTGCTTAAGGCAGAGCACTGTTGTGAACTGTTGAACCTGATTCCCAAGAGTTTGATACGTTTTTCCCTTTGCTTTCACTGAAAACAGGATCAGGCCATAAATCTGCTTAAGATTTAACATGTGTATTACAGGCATTTTAAACTATATGGGCTTGGGATGGACGGGAGCTTCAAAGACTTGTCACTTGTGCTAGACTGGTTGCCTTTAACAATGAAGAGTTCTTTATGCTGCTATGTGCTGGATAATGAATGATCAGCTCAGCGGAAGATGAGCAGCTTGGGGGTTGTACAGATTATTGGACTGCATACTGTGGAACTTCAGCTATTGCACTGTAAAAGATAACAAATGATTAATTGATCTCATTCTTTGTACTTATCTTAATTGGTAGCAGTGCTTTGACCCCACTGGCTACTGTAGCAGCTTATGCTTAAACAGTGCTCTCTGAGGGGAGGGAAAAGGAAAAGTCAAGTTGCATGGGATGGGGAACAGAAAGTGCCACCAGGCAGTTTCCCCTCTGGCCCGTGTTATTGTTGTGGGTAAAATGGGAAGGAGAGAGCTGGAAAAGGGGAGATTCCAGGTCCAAGGGGAGCACTGGAAAACGTGTGGCTCTAATGCTGTGCACAGCAAGGGAGTGTCACAAGCAAACTTTGTTTTAACGGTCTGCCAGAAACCTTGAAACTTTTATTTCACAAAATGGAAGGGAAAAGCTCTTAAACTTTACAATATAAGTTAAGGAACCAGCTGTCGAACTACACTGTCGTTCCTATAATGAAATGGCCTTATAATGACTTGCATCTGGATAAACTGATGCTTTAGATGCTTTTAATAGATGCTTTTTGAGTTGTTCACCTGTCACCTTGGCAAGTTGCATCTTGCTTAGATGGGGGCAGTAGTTACATACAGTGGGTAAAACAGTTTCTTTTGCTGATACTTCTCAAAAGTTTGGAGTGAAGCTGAAGTAAAAGTTGTGACACTACACTTCAAAAATGAAAATGTGGAAATAATGTTGTGGGTATATGGTTGGATGGGTGGAGTATTAACTTGCCAGTACTCTTTATGACTGGGCTGCTGACACGGACAGAACCCCCTGGAGCAAAGTACAGCTTTTAACTAGATATGCTGCCCAATTTTGAAAAGGGCAGGCATCTGTTATTAGTGGCCTGCAGATGTGAAATTCTGTCAGGGGGAAAACAAGTCAATTCTCTAATGTGCTGTTTCTGGTTTTGCAACTTTGAAATAATTGCTGGTATAAGAGTTGAAACAGATACAAATGAGTGTGCTTTGGTGTTAGCAAATGGAGGGTATGTTAATCTCAGTGTGAAGAGTCTCAGTATGTTAATAACGATCAAATGAAATTGCACATTAATAATAATCATATGTCATATTGAATGTCCACAGCACTTTCTGCCCAGATGCTCTGAAATGTTTTATGAACTTTGGGAAATCACAACTAGATAAGGTAAGCAACATTGTTCACAATAGACAGTGTGGGGGGAGAGTGAAATTAGGAATTGGTAAGACTTGGCTCAGCTCACCAGATTTTCCTTGAGCAGAACTGGAATTTTGTCACTTGGTCTTGTGCAGTGATTTTTCTGTTCATTGATATTGCCAGACAGCAGGTCCCTTCTGGGTTAACTGCAGTTGAAGAACTGTAGCAAAACTTGCTAGTTCTGCCTGCCATCTTTGATGCTAATGAGCAATTTCTTTATACAATTTTTGGCACTCAAGATGCCCTCAGAAGATAGCAAGTATTGTGTATTTCATAGAAGTAAGGTATGAAAAAATCTTAAGGTTGTTTTCTTAATTTGTGTCTATTTCAATTAACTTTTTTAACTGCACGTCTTGTCTCGTAAAATGATGAACGCTTTCCAATTTATTGAAACAGTTGTTCTATAAAAGAGCAATATGCTTGAGCAACTCCTTGTAGTGATACATCATCATCAACCTTAGTAATGAGTGGGAGAGAGAGATAGGGATGCTTTTGGCTCCATTGAAAACATTTGTAGATTCTATCTGGAACAGATTTTATTAAAATTGCAACAAACTTTATAAAGCTCAGTATACGCTTCATTAAGGGAACATTACCTTACAATTATGATTAATTAGATTAAACTTATGAAAGTATGTTATTTGTTCAAATCAAAAGGGTGGTGGGGAAGAATGATGGATGATGAAAGAGTATGATAAATGAAGAAAGCAGCTGAACTAAATTGAATGTGTATTCATCCGTTTTCACTTCATAACTAATGATAAATTGAGCATGTCACATTTAACAATACATGTCTGAGCTTAAGCACAGTCCCAGCTCCTGTGCTCTAATGTCTTTTGTCAGGTAGCTGCATCCAGGGAATGTGATATTTTGTTTGGAGAAACCTACACAGTTCATTATCAATCTGTCCCTGCAATTGAAATCACAGATGAAAGCTCTTGCTTTCTTGAAATAAAATCACGGAAGTCTCAATTAGGACAGAGTTGTCTAGGAAGCACAGTCTGACTGTGATGCGTTAATTTGACTTGAAAAGCAAGTGATGTATTGAAAATTGTGCATTGTTGACAAGAATGCAGTTTGGGATAATTGCGAACTTGTATGAGCTTGCGAGGGTCAGAGTCTAACTCAGTGGCTTACAGTCCCTTGCAGCTACTTGTGGAAGGTGCTGTTTAGCATCAACTGAAATGTCAGAATTTGGTCCCAGATGCTCGGGATTCTGCATGGGCAATGCCTAGGTGTGGAATAGTTTCTCAGACTTCTGAACTCATACCACATTTTCTTCTCGGCTAACCATTTTCTCTTTCTGCAGGTAATCTGGAAAACAGTCTTTCCAGTGGTAATCAGCAGTTCTGCTTCTCTTCTTGGTTGTGATAGATGTGAAGCAAGATGACAGCAGTGAGTGAGTACTGAGGATCTTAGTTTTGTTTTTATCAAAAACAAAGGAAAACATTTTGTTCTGGGATCACTAAAAGCTTTGGCCAACATTTCATACCAACAATGTTATTTTAGCTGACTTGGCTCTTCCATTCCTGTTCCAAAGCTATTTGAACATTTTAGGCCAAAGTCAGTGTTGATGGATTGAGCCATACCGAGCTACACCACAAACAAATTTTGGGCAGCATTTCCAGAAATAGTTCAACTGTGATCCTGCAAATGCTTGTGTGCTGTAGACCACAGAACTGAGAAAAGGTTACTGTATAGTTTAAGACATAATGAAGACCAATTGCAGAAGGAACCAGATGCATGAAATAATAACCAAAAATACTCCAAAACCAAAATGGAAACAAATCCTTCATCTCTTTATGTGCTGAGCATGAAGGGATGTGCTCTGATCGAGTAACGTTTAGATCCCCAGTTACAATCACTGGCATAAATGTCATGTATAATCAGTAGCCAAGGGCTGCAGGTGAAACGTAGTCTCATGTCTTTCTCTGGTAATTAGAAGGGAGTTCCTTGTTGACTGTTTGCTATTGCTTTAAAGAGTGTAGAATCAGAGGCCTTCTTTTATTCTCCATGCTGTTCTGTCCCCTCTATTGGCAGTAAGATTTCTTGACAGAAGGACTGCATGCTGTGCCCCAACCTTGTCCTTTCCTGGGAGCATTCTGTGGAGTGTGAATAACAATTTGATTGCTTCTCCCCAACCCACCCCAACCTATGAGTGACCTCCCATGTGGTCACCACACAACTGTCATACTGAAAATTTGAGGGAGTAGGAAGTGTTGAGCACAGAAATACATTCTGGCCAGTTCCACGCTGGTGATCAGTTCAGGCCTGGTGTTGTCAGTTTATACGCATGAAATCTCTGGGAGGATGCCTAGGATTTCCTGAATGAGCTTGTTTCTCTTTCCTGTTTCCTTAAAAAGTTTTTTTTTTTTTTCTTGGAAGGCTGAGTGAGGAAAGCCCAGACCTGCTAAAGAAAAGGTGTTGCAGGAGACTCTGCTCCCAAAATGTTGTTCAATGGTTCGCATGGCATGACTGCAGGAAAGATATAGCCCCATCTGTCGTAAGTCCCTATCAGCAAGTAATAATAGCTACTGTGTTCTTTTGTTTTTAGTCCATGTGAGCTTTGGCAGTCTGGAAACTTGTTGCAGTTTTCTCCTACCTTCTTGCTACCTAGTATACATCACTAGCGTGTTCGTAAGGAGAGCTGTGGTGGTAATCTCTAGCTGAACTTGACTGACGTGAGCGAACACTCTTCAGATTGTGTCTGAAGCAGCAATGGACAAAAAAAAATTGCCCCTCCCCAGTATCTCATGCAAACTGGTCTTGCAGCAGTGTGAGCAGCAGCGTCCCATTTAAGATATGAGTGCGTTGAGTCACCCTATAAAGGGCTTACAGTGCAGAAACAGTGATAGCATGTGTAGGCTACATTAGTATTAGTATTTACATAATGTAGCATATACATTGAACTTTGTATCTTTTAAGTAAGATATGAACACTGGTTACTAAGCCAACAAGCACTTCAGAAAGTGTTAAAATGTTTTTGAGCCCTTAATTCAGGAGTTGCCCAAAGCTAATTGGTGTATGATGCTATACATAAGCATGGACGTCATACAGGTTCTGAAGGATTAAGCTATTTCAAAAAAGCTTGGTGACACTTAACTCTACCAGCCTCTCTGAAGTCAGTAAGAGGAAGTCAGGAATTGGTGTGTGAATAAAACTTGGGAAAAAACAAAACAAAACAAACAAAAACAACACCAACAAAAAAACACATCAAAATATTGAGAAGCAAACTGAAATGCTGAACTTGTTAACCAGTTTTAGAAATGTTCTAACTTCCCTTGACTCATGTAAGTGTTTCAAGTAGTTGTACTAATGCTCATCTGTGGCCTCAGATGACTGAATGCTTTGTAGTTAGATGTCAGGCATCACACCTGGCATGGATGTAGAGGTTCTACTTCTGTTAAGTCTTCTAAACTTTTCCTTC
Organism: Lagopus leucura; assembly: GCF_019238085.1. Classification (NCBI taxonomy): domain Eukaryota; kingdom Metazoa; phylum Chordata; class Aves; order Galliformes; family Phasianidae; genus Lagopus; species Lagopus leucura. Next base: position 26,292,488 of record NW_024962264.1, read on the forward strand.
CTCTGTCCAGCAGAAATGCTGTAAAATGTTTTAGTCTGTCTAACTGATGAGTGCAGTAGAGGATTTCTCATTGTGTAGAGAAGAAATATATTTACACCCATAATCACGACCCATAGGATACAACCTGACTATCTGAACTGCTGAAGTCTTATCCTTTGTGAAGGCTATGTTAGCACATAGCACATCTAGCAGTCAGGTTAAGAGAAGAAGGATTCTGTTTAAATGACAGTGTAATGAAGAAACTACAGCACTGAACTGCAGAATTACTGGCAAAAAAAAAATTAAGGAATGTAATGGAAAGTCTTGTGCAAAGTAGCAGGTTTTTTTTTTCCTTGTGTTCTTGTTTGAATGCAGCTGCGTATTTTGTTGTTGTAGCTGACATGTGAAGCGCAAAATTTGTGCCTATCCTTGGCTGTTATTGGTAATGCTTCTCAAGCAATTGTTTATGGCAGCCACAGAAATATTTGACTGCTACCTGACTGAAGGGGGATTGTTTGAAAAATGATCTGTGCTGTGAATATATTAAAGACTCCAGGAAATGGAGTTATGTGAACCATGCGACTATTTTAGCCATCTGTAGCTGCAGTATCTCAGTAGCTGACTTTTGCCATGAAATTAGATTTGTGTGAAAATGGAGGGTGTCAAGCATTTGGAAGTATTCCCATGGGCTCTTTGGTTTTCTGTCCTTATTGCGATGAACTTGCATTTGTGTGTTGTCACTTTTACAAGCCCCTTTTCTGCCAGCTCCACTCTGCTTCAGCTGCTGTGTTCCCTTGTAGGAGAGGAAGAGTTGATTGAGCAAGATGAGAAGGTGACTCTTTTGGAGGAAATGCTACAGACAGTTCAGTTCCATTGTGGATAACACTTCTTTGATAAGCTACCATTTAGAATGTCACAGTTCGAGACTCCTTGAAAGAAGATAGCAGTGAGTACTTTCTTAGACTTTCCGGATGTATCCAAGTCTTTGCAGCATGAGCACCAATAAAATGAAGATATTGGGAATTATTCCTTTCTTAAAAGGTAGCCTTTCATCTTTAGAAAGGCCACCCTTCCCCCATACATGGTAGAAGCAGAAGGTAGAGAGGAGGCATGGGTGCAGGAATCATTAAAGTGAAATGTGAGTCATGTTCATTAAAGGCAAGCTAGCAGAATGTCTGATATTAGTGGCTGTGTAATGATTAGAGCTTCCTGTAATAATGATGATGGCGATTCAACTATATGAATTGAACATTCATTCTAAGTTAATTCACATCCTTTTAACTAATAAGTTACTTAAGGGAACAAAAAAAGAAGCCTTTTTTTAGCTGGCAATTTGAATAGACTGGAATAACACTGAGATAGCAATCCTCTCTCTGCAGTAGAGGGATTTGAACACTAATTTGTGTCTGAACTTTACACTGAAGGTATAGTTGTATTTGTTCATCAATCATTGATCTCCGCTAAATCAGAAACCTTCTTCACTACTAGTATGTTCCCAGTCAAGATTATAATAAAGAACCTTGCTCTAGTGTGAAACTACTTAAAAAGAACTACAATTTTTGGCATTCTGCGGCATGGCAGGAAGATGAGTGATTTGCTGTTTGCCAAATAATTATTTACCATCTCAGTTTTGAACAAGAAACCATGGTCTACAAATATTACTCGTCTATGAGATGCGAAGAAGAATTGTTTCTTGTATACAGGAAAGATAAACTTCGAATAGTGAGGTGTAAAGGAGAGCAAAATGGTTTAAGCCAAATAGTGAAGGAAAGGTTTGGAAGTAGTAACTTTGCAGTAGTCCCTCAGCAAGGAGGAAAACTTGTGGTTAAAGCTGTTTAAAGGTAGCCTGGATGGGGGGGATGTGAAGAGGAAGCAGATAAAGTGCCCTAATGAATGGGTGAGTGGATGCACTATGATAATCGGTCTCTTGTGCTTGTAGTTTTGCTCATTCTGGAGATCTGGACCCATTAGTAAATTGAAGACCTTAGAAGCTGTTCCACTCAAGTCAACATCTGGATGTTTGCAATTTCACCTGAACAACTTAAGGAAGTTAATAAAGTGAGTGCTCTCATCAGTTTATAAAATGCTTATTTGGCATAGGTATGTCAAAGAAAATAGTGTAATTAGACATAAGCACTGTACGGAAAACTGTGGTGTTTGGGCATTTTAAACTTCTCAGATGCAACAATTGAGTTAGTATTATAATTTTCCATTTTAGTATTACATGTATTAAAGTACTACTTGCACTGCTGTACACAACAAGACTACTCATCAAAACCTTGGCTCTAAACACTCCTGGAATTTGGAGGAATTCCAAATTATGTTGTGAAGTGAGAGGTTCAAACTGAACTTCAGATTAATATAATTTGGCATGAATCTGGATGATAGATTCTAACGCCTTCGTACATTCAAGTTGATTCATTTAGGTTCTAGTATTTGAAAGCATTTTCAGATTTATTTGTGAAGAACTGTGAAACTGCAGGAATTGTGAAGAACTTTCCATAAATTATCCCTCAGGTTTTTGTCTTGTTTTTGACATTCAGTCTTAACTGCAAAGCTCTGTCAGTATCTCTGTTCTGCTGGAATCATTGCATGTATTTGTTGCATTGTGTGTTAATCGTGTGAAAATGAATATACTGTTATTTGAGATGTAATTCTGACTGGTTGGAAGAATGATTCCCTTTGGATGTTAACAAATTCTTGAGGAGGAGAGTTGAGGAGGGCTTGCTGGTGAGTGGTTTTTCTGAGTGGTTTTTCTGCAGGCTTAAGGAGCTGTCCAGTATTGTTTTCTGGGTGAAATTTGCAAATTTTTTTTTCTTTTTTTCTTCCTTTATGATGAGAACTTTCTTGGTTTTCAATGGACGAGGTTTGGTTCTTTACAAGTGCAAGAAGTCGTCCTTATTGCATTAAAAGACCCTCTGGGATAGTGGTATTGGAATACACTCAAGATCAGGCTAGGACAACTTTTTAGTTCTTTGTTCATCTGTGTCAGTTAAAAAACCTTTTTTTTTTTTTAAATTATTATATGGAATATGAGATTCCCACTTCAGAGTATAACTCATTTGGAATCATCTGAGAGAAAAAGTCACTTGAAATTTCCTTAAGCAAGAAAACATCACAGAATCATAGAAAGGACCATGATGACCATCAAGTCATCAAGGGTCACCAGTCACTAGACCAGGCTGCCCAGAGCCACATCCAGCCTGGCTTTGAATGCCTCCAGAGCATCCACAACCTGTTCCAGTGTGTCACCACCCTCTGTGTGAAAAATTTCCTCCTAATATCTAACCTAAACCTCCCCTGTCTCAGTTTAAAACCATTCCCCCTTATCCTATCACTGTCCACCTCGTAAACAGCCATTCCCCCTCCTGTTTATACGCTCCCTTCAAGAACTGGAAGGCCACAATGAGGTCTCCCTGGAGCCTTCTCTTCTCCAGGCTAAACAAGCCCAGTTCCCTCAATCTTTCCTCATAGGAGAGCTCTCTGAGTGCTCCAGCCCTCTGATCGTCTTAGTGGCCCTCCTCTGGACCCACTCCAAGAGCTCCACATCCTTCCTGTGCTGGGGGCCCCAGGCCTGGATGCAGTACTGCAGATGGAGCCTCATAAGAGCTGAGTAGAGGGAGACAATCACCACCTCCCTGCTGGCCACCCCTTTTTTAATGCAGCCTGAAACAACACTCTAAAGAAGACACTGCTTATCAACAGCAAGTGATTTTGAGTCAGAGGCCTTTGAAAGAAGAACTTTTTTCCTTCTAGATCTTTAAATAAATTTTGTTCACCTGAGTTGACCATAGACTGTGTCTCTATAACAGTTTTTGCATAGCTTCTGCCATAATTTCTGTTCAAATACTAATTTTATTGAATTTAAATTGATCATCTGAGTGGATTGCGTATGTTTAGACATGAGTTTGGAAGACACAATGTACTGGACCGAGGGCTCAGCATAGTTTATAATCTTGATGTAAAATCTGGCAGACTTCCTAACTTGTGGATGAGCGGTAGAGTCTAAGTTGTACTTTGTGAAGTGCAAAGATCTCGTAGCATGCTGAGCAGTTTTGAATTTCTTGTGAGGCTTACCTCTTCTGATTTTAAACCATACCACTTCCCTCAGAAGTTTAGTGTGCTTCCAAATTCTTCACTCGTGGCAAGACCCATAGTTATTAAGGACCATGACAGAAACATTGAAGAATACCGAGTATTCCACTCCAAATCATAAATGAATTTTTGAATATGTGGCAAGGCTGACATATGTGTTGCCTAGAGCTTTCCTGTTTCCATGAAGATAGCTGGATGTTAGAAATGTGTTTGTATTCAGAATTAAAATGGTCAAAAATAACATTCATGGACTGTAATTAGTGATCTTTTTGGGTTTATTTTTTTCTTTTGCCAACAAATACTATGTTCTGATAAAGTTGCAGTTTGATTAACCTTACTTTTAATGGTATTCAGAAACCTGTCTTCTGCAGAAGGTGATTGTATCTATTGTCTCACTACAGTGATGTAATCATTGGTGTTTGCTATTATCTTTTCATATTGAATATGAAAACTGCATTCAGCTTTACTGTGAAATTCACAAAGAACTAGCTTTTGGGCAATTTGTAAAAGAGCTTTTTATCCTTCCAATCTGGTCATCCAGTCATCCACATTTTAGCTCCAAGGGGAATCACTTGTAAAAAGCTTATTTCCCTTTCCCCTACTGCCTCTCCCAATACTCTCCTTTCCTTCTACCTCCTTTTCTTAACCTCATCTAGATACCTATTAGCTTGCTTTTCACTGCTCTGGCTTCCATGAAAGTGCTTTTTAATGTAGGAGATGTACTTCAGCCATAACACCAGGGTCACTTTCTGAGTAACATTTTATGGGATTGATTAAACTTTAACACCATAACTGTTGACTTTATAGGCCAAGAAAGAGACTCTGAGTGCTAAGCTCTGGATAATTTGTGCTTCACAATTTTTTAAAATCAAATAGATATAAGCGTTTAATGTATTTGATAAAGTAGCCCTCTTTTTTTTCCTGTGTCTCCTATTTTAAAAGACCCCCAACATTTAACATGAAATAAAGTCTTTAACACTAATGAAGTAAAGTTATAGTAAATAACTGTATAAAAAAAAAAAAAAAAAAAAAAAAGGTGTACAGCCCTATGGAAAGAGAAAGGATATAATTTGCCTGGCTCCAAATGTGAGCGCTTCATAGAAAGTGAATGAAGGGGTGCTGTTAGTTGAGGGTTGAGGTTGCAAAAATGTATCTTTTTTTTTTTTTTTTTTTTCCCTCTGGGAATTCTCTTGTCTCCTAAATTGCTTTTGCACAGGCCTTACTGCTGATAAATTGCTGGACAGGAACACATCTGTCCATGTACCAAGTAGAAAGATGAGTGTAAAGAAGTGTTTGATGGAAGAGTGTGACTGAGGACCAGAGGACAGTTCTCATGTTGGTTGCAGTCTCCCATGTCTCTAAGCAGTCACCTGTGACCTCATAACCTCATGTGGCAAGTGGCTAGCCAGGGTCTGGTTCTTCCCTTTTGCCTGTGGGAAACTCCTCTGGCTTTTGTCGTGCTTTTCCCTATTACACTGGTTCTTTGGCTCAGCATAGGGGAAGCGGTGTTGCATTGGTTTGTGATGCTGAATGAGTAAAATCCAATGCATGGTAGACAAAATCAAAGATCCTGGGGATGTATCCAAGCTGTTAGGATATGCTGCATCTTCTAAGAATGACTCCTCAGAGCACCTTTCTACTCTACTCAGAGGAAACTTGCATCTGGGAAAATTATGTGCAGATAGGTATTATGAACATGAACTTCCAGTGGGGTTTCCAGTTCTCAGAGTGTAAATGATAATTAAAAGCTCTTGATGAATCCCCCAGAGCATTCAGCCTGTATTACGGTAAAACCCAGGCATTTTCAAGGTGAGAGAGATCTTCCTAGTGGGATAAGATGACTTGGTGTGACCACTGAGTGTAGTTATGGCCTGGCATCAGCAAATTTGCTGATGAAGTCATGGTAAGATTGTTATTTTAGAAAATCAATAATGTGGTTAATAGTCTTGTCCTAACATTTCTTGGGAAGGGTAATTGTACAGTTGAAAAAGGAGCCAAATTTTAGAAGCCTTGTGGCTTACTGTTTGAGTTGAAACATTCCTAAATGGAATGGAAAACCAGATTATGCTTCTATTGCTAGCATCCAGAAAAACTTCACCTACTTGATCATCTCAGCCAGTTTTCCCTGCTGAGGCATGAAGAAGTCATGTAGACGAGCACTATTGCTTGACTGAATGCACGATAAATCTGGCCTCTGAGGAAGTCAAATATCCTGAGAGCTGCTGGAAAAATCTGGAGTTGCCTGGCACCGTTGCCAGTAGCCCCAACAGATGTGCATCTCCTACTGCTCTTCTTCACAGACTCTCATAGTGGAGAGGGGTAGAGAGAGCAGTGAGCTAAAGGCAGATATTGAGGACTGCCTGAAACCGTTATTTCATCAAAAGTTCAGCAGTGCTGTTAAGAGGGATTGGATGTTGCAAGAGGCAGTCAGTGCTCAGGAGATCCCTGAAACAATCATAGAATCAGAGGGTTGGAAGGGACCTCAAGGATCATGAATCTCCAACCCCCCTGCCACAGGCAGGGCCAATAACCTCCACATTTAATACTAGACCAGGCCGCTAACTGAGATTAACATCCAGGAGAAAAAGTACTGTCTTGATCTCATGCTGTTTGTCTGGGATTCTGATGCTCGAAGCTGTCAGAGATTGGTGTGGTACTGAGTGGATCTTGAGTCTGTTCCTGGGTGCTTATGAAAACCCTGTTCTTAACTAAGATCTAAAATATTTTATTTTCTTTGCTAGAGTTAAGCATATGAAATGTAACACACTTTTTTTTGGTCGCTCAAGTTTCCATTTTATCCTGGCTTCTCAGACTTGAAAAAAGAGAAATTGGAAGAGTTTGGGGTTTTTTTTCTTCCTTCTTTGATCTTGTTCTTTGCAAAGCTGGACATCCACAGCCTGTGGACTACTTCTGTGCACAAAGAACTTCATATTCATAAGCCAAAACTCCATATTTTTTTAAGATTAAGGAACACGGGCCAAGATCAGGTGAAATTAAATAATAATAATAAAAAAAAAAAGAATAAAGAAAATCTCCTTAAAAATGCAAAGTCTGTACTTTCTTTGGATGATTGTGCTTTCTCAGCTGTGGTAACTGAAACGTTGTTATTTCTGCACATAGACTGAATCCAGGAAAGTTCGGATTGCCCATGGAAGAGAGAATGGATCTTGATCTATGTTCCCTAGATGGATTTCACAACTAAGTGTAAGGTTGCAAATGTTGGAGCCTTGTGGAGGCTGAAAATTAACTGTATTGGCTGCTTTCTTTTCTACTGTATCTCTATTTTTTATCTTTCTCTTTCACATGGATTTTTTCTTTTTATACTAAATTTATATTTTCCTTTCCCAACTTTCCTAGTGCCTTTCCCTCTGTTTTCATTCTCTGTCTCTTTCTCATAGCTGTTTCTTTTGCCTGCTGATACTTCATCATTCTGTCCATTCAACAAAGCAGTCTAGTAAACATGAGGTGTCTTTTCCCTTCCACCTTAATGAGTTGATCTGTATATTCTCCTCATGTCAAATCCATTTCTTAAATAATTTCTCACTAGCTGTTTCACTCTCTCTCTGAATCTGTATAGGATTGTTACTTGCGATTCTCCTTCAGTATTTCCCTTGCTTTTGGGTCCTGTGTCCTTCAGCGTGCCACTTTGGCTGATACATTGAAATCTCAAAAGAGCCTGGCAGGCACTGTTGCTCTCTTCTGATCTTGCCAATTGTAATATTTCTTCTATGCAAGGCACCTCATAATTTGAGTGAGGTCAGGCAGGACCTGAGAGCTGATCCTGTCCTGTCCAATGAATCAGCAGTGTGATTGAAAGAATGTGTGAACCATCACAATGATTTTGTTTGTTCCCGTGCTGGGGACAGGTCTCATTGTCTCTCTCTCTCTCTTTTTTTCTTCATTTCTGCAGTAATCAATAAAAAGTGAAGAATGCACCAAAGACCAGCACAAGCCTTCTGCACCCTCAACATGGGTCTTGAGCCAGTCCTCTTAACACATAGGAAACAGAAGAAAGAACCTGAAACTAAACCTGGTAGGTAACAGTTTATCACAATCCTGTTTGTTCCTCATTTGGAGTTGCTTACTACCACTCAGTTCCTGAGAGTTGCTTCATGCTTGTGGGCACATAGTTTATCTTTCAGATCTGTAATTAACCGCTTCCTCAGATACAGACACTAGATTGGAAATTGTATGTTACTGTGCATTTACCACTGTTTTGAGACTCTCAAACTAGAGAAGGTGGTATTTTTTATTTGAACAAACTGTGCATTAGTACAGAACTAAGTAGTTTAATAATAGCACATCTACCTGCTACCACTGTTTTAATAAAATTAAAGCAGCTCTGGACACGGCAGCGGTTATTTTGGCATCAGATAAATTACTGAAGGATTTAAGTCTCACTCATGATCCAAGCCTGAATTTCTCTTTCTGAGCACTCACACTGTAATAAGATTGATTGTAAGGAAAACACAAAATATAGAGAATTTGAACCCTTGAGGAAAGCTTGTCTGCACGTAGATGCTGTGGAAAGAAAAAGCTTAGGAGGCGCAAATGTGACCATAAAACTGATTGGTAAAACCAGTCTTGGACACACTGAGTCAAACCAAGTAGAGGAAGATAAAATATGCTCCATGTGTGCACTGTGTGTACTCCTGCGTAGAGCTAAGCTTGCTTTTGTGGGGAGGCTCTTCACCTACAGCCCCAAGGCTGATGTGCTTCTCAAAGCAATCTCTCCTTAAAGGTGAGGCTGCTAACTTTAAATTCTCTTTTCAAATGAGTTTGCATGTGCAGTCTGCTGCTTCTATTGAACTTAAAACACTTCAGAAATTAATGTAGCCTGATTTTCTAGAAAACTTGAATGGAGACCCATTTAGATACTGTATGGAATACTCTTTGGAATTTCGAGCCTTTTCCATATATCTCTTCATACTCTGAATATTTTCTTTCCACCTAAAATAAAGCAGGTGTGTTAGTAGCCCTGACATGAGTTGGGCCCACTACAGCTCTTCACTGCATGTGGGCCTTGGGGCATAGGAAGGCTGGGTCCTGTTCCAACAGGAACAGACGTGGTCTGCTCTTCCTTCTTGTTGTGTATTTACCAAGGAAAAAATATATTTTGTCCATAGACTGTCCAAATGGATTCTTAAATCCAATGTGTGTTATCCTTGCCGATGTGAGTGGCACCTCCAGGGACAGCAGCCTTACCCTGGGGAAGATGTTATCCAGGCAGTGTGGTTGTGGAAATCTAGCCATGACACATTAGCAACGCAAAGCACTTTTAATTCATACCATAAGTTTTAGCACACTTCTCTCTCTTGAGGACAGTGCCAAAGCAGGCATTAATCAGCTTTACTCTAGAAATTAGAATAGAAACTTGCTTGTAAATTACGACCATTACATTTCCGGCTTAAATTTCCCTACTCCTTTAAGCTAATGTTTTAAAAGACTAACCCTACCACTCTGGCAAGAGCTGTGTCTTGCCTTTATATCCATTTGGCACCCTCTTGCTTTTTTTTTTTTTTTAAGCTGAAGAATTACATTATCTCTGTGAAATAACTTTCCTTCTTTAGTTGTTCAATTTGATTCAAGGATTTTTGATTAAGCGTTCAGGGGTTATGAATAAATAAGAACCAGCAGCCCAGTAATTGGTATATCATTACTCCCCAGTAGCACATTTAATCCTCAGCTTCGCTGCACCACGTAACCTTTTCCTTCAGTTCTCCGCCTCCTCCTCAATATAGCTTACAAAAAAAGGAGGTGAAAAAAAAAAAAAAAAAGCAATGTCACTGCAAGCTTCACAAGTTAGCATTAAAATGAATACTTTTTAATTTCTCTGGATGAGATGGGGCCCTGTGCTCTGGGACAATGCTGATGGATGACATTTTAATGCAGCTGAAATGTTATTTTTACTGAACCAGGGAAAACTATAAATTTTGCTTCATTGCCACTGATGGCTCTATGCATAAAACTATGGTGGCGCCCATTGCCCATGAATAATCACCTCAGCATGGCAGATGTTACTTCGCAGAGAAAGCAATTCTTATGCCGAAGAATTGTGGAAAGATTAATTGTCTACAGCTGTTTCATGGCCCACAGCAATCTTGATACATTTATGATAAGTTTAAGAGCTCACTAGAGGCAGCTCCTATTCCCTGTTGTGAGTGAGGGGAAGGGGGGAGCGAATGGCTTTCTTCTGACACCTGGATTCATAGAATCTGTCAGCTCCATTACGGCCTTCATAGAAAGCTGCCTGTTGGCAGGTTTGGGATGATTGTGAGTGGGCTAAGATGCAGGAATTATCTAGACATAGATAAAGAAAAGGAGACTGAGAAGAATTATTCAAATTTGTGCAAATGAATTGCTTCCATTTTTCCTCCCTCTGCCAAGTGGAAATTGAACGTAACCCGCTCTGACCTTTCTCTATTAAGTGCTGCAAATTGCAGTAAATGCATAGTTCTGAGTGCCCTAATGAGACAAAGCTCTAGCAATGCCTCATTAATAAGGGAAGTTTGACCTTGCTGGTCAGCCCTTCATTCGATATTGAAAAGAAATAGGAAAAAAGAAGAGATGACCTGCTGTAAATTTTGAACAATACCTTTGATTTAGTTTGTATATACTCCCAAGCAGACACTTCAACCTTTTTTTCCCTTCCGTTTTTTGCTGTACAAGTGAAGAAGGAGTATTTACTTATTGGGTTCTCAGTTAATTCATGACAACTTTGGTGATTTGTGCCAGGGGTGCGTGCAGGCAGCCTGAGAAGTTTTTTTTAAAAAACGTTTTTAGTATCCTTGTATTGATGAAAGAATATTGATACTCTCCATTCCATACAGACTTGTTTTCCTTTTTCCTTAGTTTGTATCTGTTATCACTGTATCTCAATGCCAGCACGAGTTCACTTGTTACTTGAAAGCAGCACTGCAGGAAAGCTGTGCTCTATCCTTAAACATGTGGCTCCTGGAGCATGCCAGACAGTGATGGGAGATATTTACTTCTCATCCCAAAAGACAAACTCTCTGATTCTGGTCAGTAAGCTCCTTTTTCAATTTTTAAAGGATTAATAATTTTGTTTATTATCATATATTTAACTATACTTGTCTTTTATTTACATTCTTTATGTTCATCATTTTAAATATTTTCTGCCACATGTTGAAGTAACCAAAGTTGAGGGCTGAAGGTGTTTTCTCTGCTTGCTAATGCTTGCTTTCACTAGCTGTGTGTTAGACTATTGCAAATAATAAATAAATGAATAAGAAGCTGAAGTCTGCTCAGAAATGATTAATAAACTAAAATAATCTCACTAAATTGTCTGAATAACAGAAAGAATTAACTGATGATCTCTATCATAGACTCGCAGTGCCTCTGGAAATTGTATCCCCTTTTGGGACACTGCGGTAAAGGGGAGCTGGTGGACTCTGTGGGTCCCAGGCAACTCTTGCAGCAGCATTCTTAGGTCAGCTTTGGAAGTTTAGCAAAGCATTGAAAAACTGTCATCAGTTCTGTGGGCAGAGCTGCAGCTGGATGTGAACTGAACTGCCAGGCAGAATGCAATTAAGTGCTTTGCAAGATCAAGACAAGAAATGGTTAAATGTTGATTAAGGAATCTAGTTTTGTCCAGCAGCTTTTGAAGTTGTTATCTTGAGGGACTAAGGAGTGAAGTACCATCATTCTCCTACAGATCGTTTTCACAGTACTGTCTTCTAGGGCAGTTCACAAGAACTATGCTCCTGCTTGGGGCACAAAGCTCATGTCCAGGCAGCTCAGGAAGCAACACTAGTCTTGTTTAGGAGGATGCTAAAGTGTGCTTTCCTGTCTGATAGGTTAATTGTTATTATTGTCCACAGACAGAGGTACTTCTCAGCATGCTATGACTATGTCGTGTCGACATGCATCCACTATGTCGTGGATGCTGGTGTTACACATCCCAAATAAGCAGTATTGGGAAAGTTTTGAAACTTTTGGGGCTCTAAGGGAAGGTCTGACATATTTCATAGTCATAGTGGTGCACTGTGGCAGTCAGAAACACTGTAGTCAAATCTTGAAATGATAATCAGAAAAACTGATGTCTGAAACCCCCCTTTTATGTTTAAGAATTTGAGAATGATAACAAAAGAAAGATTTCAGGAAATAAAATATGTGTTATAATGCTTTTGTAATCAAGAGCAGAGTTATGCTTCTTTATGTGGGTGTCCTCAACTGCTTTGTAGCAATACCATTCATTCCACAGCTGTTTCTGTTGTGCAGTTAATGTATGGTAGGTAAACACACACAGCTGGAAACTGAATCTCAAAGCTCCTGTTCCCAAGTTGCGGGCTGTGGTTCATGAGGTCACAGTAAGTGGTCTGTGGCAGGTTTGCAGATCTGTAAACTGGAATAACATTTATATACTCACTGCTTTCTAAGTAGCAGTGGTGCAAGTGGTGAAAATCTGAAGGGTAACAGTGGTCGTTAGTCCAAAAGGTGCAGGAATCTTTGTCATAAGGTCTTTGAATCAACTGTATGGTTAAGATTTATGAAGGGGTTTCTGAGAAAGAATGTAGATATATGCTGTGTACAGTAAGATATTACGTGATGGAAGGTATGAGTAGTTGTAATGTTGATTTTCATCCCTGGGTCAGCTTTAGATCACTTTTTGCAAGTTTATATTTCTAACTTTGATACCCTTCTGAGAATTACTATTTCTCTATTAGACCTAGAGTAACAAATGTATGTGGCCATATTAAGAGAGGAATATGAGAAACGAACCTTAACAAAAAAGTATTAAAAATATCAGTCCAGTAGATTTACTGCGGGACACAACTTGTGACAAAAAGCACCAGTGCTACATACGTAGCAGAGTTCATCGTCAGCTTACTTCATGCATGCAGTTCAAAGACTGACTTTTCTTTTTTTTAAGTTCTACATGGAAAAAGATAGAATTTCACCTGCGTATTCGCAATTAAAAATTGTTCACTAAAATTCTGCAAATATGTCTTAAAATGCCAATTATTTGTAACTGGATTCCCACAGACATCGCTTAAAATATTCAAAAGTTGAGAAAAGCCAGGCAGCTTTTTGTAGAATGTGTGAACCCTACACCTCTGGATAAACGCAACTCTTGGAATCCAGTTCCCACAGAAAATATTTATACTTAAAACTTGGAGTGTTCTTTTTATATCAATATTTTCCAACGTGAACTTAAAAACGTACAATTTCTGCAAACATTCCTCCAGAAGGAGCCATTTGTTTGAATGTGATGAAAGCATTTCTGAAAAAATTGCCTGCGCAGCTGGAATAATTCTGAATAAAATTCTGATGAATTTATATACCAGGTATGATACTCTCTTTCCCCCAATAAAGGGTGCTACTTGAACCTGATGAATAAGGTTAATAACTTGTTGCCAGTTTCTTCATTCTTCTGGATCAGGACTTGAAGACTAGTTCAAAGACATAGTAACGTAATAAGAATTTTTTCGGTCTGGAGTACCTTGTAAATAGCAGAAACTAGTCTGCTGTGTTCTTTGGGCGGGAAAATACAACAGTAGTTATTCACTGAAGCAGCAAAATGTACAAAAGTGGCTTCAATGTTCCTTTGTAGGAGCTGTCACCGAACTAAAATATGACACGTGATTTTGAGTAGATTTTTTTTTTTTGCTGCTGTAATTAACTTTGTCTTTTGACAACTCCTTCTGAGGGATATATTAATTAAATATGGGATAATGAATTGAGACAACTAGATCACCAGGGTATAAATCAATTGAGGGGTTCTGATGATACCATAAACCACAAGAATGGAGTATGTGCAGTTAATAATAACATCAAAAGACTGTGATTGATTTGGAACTTAGCGATCCTTCCACATTCATTATTATTTTATATAAAGCATAAAAATGAGTGGTGTGTTATGCAAAGACAAGATGATTTTTCTCCCTCGGGTTCTTTGATAAAGGAGAAATTTTCATTGTTCACAGTCAAAGAAGGATGCCACGCTTATTGCATGGAGAGGGATAGCAGTAGGTCTTTACGTGGTGACAGAGAATCCCTGGGATTAAAGATGGTTTGCTGTAATGATTTGTGTGTTCTACAGAGAAAATAGGTTATATTCTTCGGTGCTTTTGAAATGCTGCTGCTTGGAATTAACTAATACTTTGCTGATTATTATTTATTTTAAATTATTATTTACTGCCAGGTTGCACCTGTTTGCCAGGTTCTCCAATGGAGTCCAATATGACCTCAGATTTTTACTGTGTTTAGGAAAACAAATGAAGAAAGTCTCCCCAAAACCCAACACACTGAAGTACATTTAAAGTATCTAAAAGTGCAATGATTTTTCTCTGGGATAGAATCTTTTTTTTTCTATTGTGCCACCCTTCTGGCAGTGTGTTTTTGATCTGTGACCAAAACAGTGTTGTTAAGATACCCAAGTTTCAGCTAATGTGGGAGGGGGCACAGCTGAAACAGTGAATGCTGGCTGATCAAAGGGGTATTCCATGCCTCTTAAACTATCTCAGCTCACAAGTTTTCTCATTTTTTTCCCCTTACCACTGAAGGGAGCGAGTGAGCAACAGTGAAGGGCTTGGCTGTGTACCAGGGTTAACCCACAACAAACGGCAAGTGACTCTTTTTATCAGGAGTGTAGTTCAGACTAGATTGTTTTCCTTGCAGCCAAGTGTCTGCTCAGTCAATCTGTCCCAAAGTGTGCTCTCTGTGGTACTGGAATAGTTGTTCTTGAAAATGGCAGCATGAATACACATGCACACTTCTGTAAAACAGCGTTTGTTGGGCACAGGGACACTGAGTTATGCTGTGCACACTCCCTGTGTGCTCAGTGTTTTCCATTTTAAGTGTATTTGACGTGGGAAGATGAGGAGAGGCAACACATGATGTCTTGGTGCATAATTGAGAGTGTTTAATGGAGGAAGTCTTCAGCTACAGCTATGAGCTGATGCTCCCCTTAGCTTTGCTGTGATGAAGTGTGTAAGGAAAGGATTTTAGCAGATAAATAGGGCCTTGGTCAAAGTCTTGTTACTGTTTCTTAATAAACCTTTCAGATGTGGTTAGGTATCCCTGGGTTGTGTCACACTTGTCTCGTGCTCTAGCAACGTTTTAAAGCTAAGTTCACTTTTATTTACCTTGCAGTTATAATTGCATGCATACATAATGCAATCTCGTTGCTTCAGGAGCTTCTCTTGCCCTGGAATCTGCTCTGAGTCCTAAAAGGAACCTGACTGCAGATGGCTTGTGCTCAAAGTGTGTTCATATTGCTGTAAGGTGCCTTCCAAATGCACGGGCAAATGAAATTGACAGCCATTTAAAAAGATGTCGGTCTGTCCCTCTAAAATGTCTATTTGCTGCTAAGGGAACAGTGTATAAGTAAATCACATTTTAAACATCACATCCATTTTATTCGTTGAAGCTTTGGGCATATTTTAATACTGCAATGCCAGCATTTTAAGTGTATTTTTGTGAGGCCTCTAGAGTGCTGTCGCGGGTAGGCACCATATAAATAACATTTATTGTTATTATCATTGTATGTCGTATTCACTCTGTTTTGCTACCATTAATAAACCATTCAGGCAATGTTGTTGCAATGTATAATATTAGCACCAGCCTCCTTTGGGAAACATATATTGGGGTACTTAATATTCTAGCTGTTTCCTGGGCCATCTCTCCACAGGCGCAGACGCTGCAGTGTGTTCAAAGTTCAATATAAAAAAAAAAATGGGCTGGCTGTGCAAAGATCACAGCATCCTACAGCACGCCTTGCTGTAACTCACACCATGGCTGCTGCTGTCCAAATTCTGCTACACAAGATAATAGTAAATTAGTGAGGCTGCCTGTAATGTCGGGAATGCTGTTTTGTTTTTAAAATGGCCACTGCTAAAAAAAAAAAAATCAGTAATTTTGTACGCCTCCTCTTCAGTTTTCAAGGCAATGCTGTTGCCCTGCAATCCCCTGTGGGACTGCCTAAATCACAGAAGTGCAATGCACTGAAAAAAAGCCAACTGTGGACCTCATGGTAGGTTTTGAGCCGTGTACTAATTTGCACTGTGGATTTGAGCCTTATGAATTTCCTCCTTAATGGCTTGCAAAACAAAACGGCCGTGACCTTTTCTGTTTAAAAAAAACAGCATACGAAACCAGTCATGCTTGAAATTGCACTTAAACATCCCAACAACATTGCTGACATTAGTCACCAGAAACAAGTGAAAAACAAACATGAGTTGCTGGTTTGGAAAGATTCTGTGCTGTGTGCCAGCCATAGGGGTCTTGCAGGTGCTGCCTGTAGGGCCAACTCACAGCATGGATTGCAGCTGTTGTCCATGACCAAAACACCTTTTTGAAGGTAAATGCCCTCAGGAGAGTCCTGTGGAACTTGTGTGCCTTGTTTCTTGTGCAAACAAAGCCATCTTGTGGAGGAATCTGAGTAATGGGCATGTAGTGTAACAGTCTTCTGAGACTGAGAGGATTCCACACTGAAATGACATTGGAAATGGGCTCCATGATTTTCTTATATTCATTTCGAACAGGTTGCCCTGAAAAGCTGTGGATGCCTCATCCCTGAAGGCGCTCAAGGCTGGGTTGGATGGGACTCTAGGCAGCCTGAGCTGGTAGGTGACAATTCTGCATACAAAAGAGGGTTGGAGCTAGTTTTTAAACTCCCTTCCAACCTAAGCCATTTTATGATTCTGTAATTTCACTGCAATTGGTAGGTATCTGCCTCTTGAAAAAGTAGGATTCTAAGGATTGTTGTGTCCGCTCCCTTACAGAAATCAGCAGCCACCTCACAGATACTGTATCTAGAACTGAAAGGATCAGAAAAACTTGTCTGTGATTCCCTTGCTTGTTTTCTAGGTATAAAGCAAGAAGTTACTCTGTGAGTGACAGAAACCTTTTAAATAAAGTGTCCTGCTGAAGATTCACTCCTGAGCAAGGCTAGGGGTGAGTACCACACATAGCTTTCTGCAGTTCAGTCATCACTGGGTACAGCCTGTTGTCATTTAGTAGCAGGGAGCTTTTCAGTGGCATCTGCTGATCACAGTACATAGGTAATAAAGAGGAACAGAACATAGCACAGCATGGGGAAATTGGGTGGAATCTGAGTCTGTTTGTAAATACATACTTCAGCAATGTACATAGCAGACATTGTTGAGCACACAGTGTACTGGTGAGTTGGGCTGTGACTCTTTTTCCTGAGCAGAGTTGCATATACATATACAGTACAGGCATGTATCTCATTGTTAGGTTGACACTGTCCCCATTCATGCTTGCTTCACAGTTGTGGTGCAGACTGTAAGTATCTGAGAGATTCTCTGTGTGTCTGATCTGCCAGCATGAGGATATCATTCTGGAATTCTGGATCAGGCATATAACACTGCCCCTATTGCAAAAGAAGATAGGAAGTACTGCAGTCTTGGTGGAAGACTATTAGTTTAAAGTATAAAGACTGCTAGATTATCACAAGCAGTCAAGGTGACTCTCCCACTAAAGAAAACACAGGAAGAAAGATCATGTAGTTCTTCCCAGCATCTGTGTGCTGCTTGCTGCATCCTTTCAGACCTTTCCTGACCTGGACTGTCACTTGCAGAAATCCCTGGGCAGCATGCAGGCCTCCCGTTGTTCTTTGTGCTTATTACTTTATTTCAGCCCTTTCTTTTTCAATTTTGGAATTGACATGTGGCTCTGGTGGTGATGTGCAGTGTCATAAATAGACACCCTAGTGCAGACAGTTTGTAGTCCGTGTAACCGAGGAGTCAGCTGCTGCCCTTTCACTCTTCCCCATTTTGCCCTACAACTTAAAGCTCAGGAAAAATGGTGAGTCCTGAAACTTAAAAATACTTATGTATTTCTTACACACATAAGAATGTAATATGTATTCTAACTTAATATTAATTTTAAAACTTTTGAAAGTAATATACAAATGGAAGCATTTTGACAACATTTCTTTTAGAACTTGATGCAAAATGTTTTTGGTCTAAATGTAAGTGCCTCAAAAAATGCAATGTCACAGGTTGTGATGGGGCCCTTCATGGAAGACCTTTAACTGAAACTGAACTTCTCTGGGACTCTTTGCTTGTTTTTCTGAAAGCTGTGAACTAATAACCCACGTAGCCTTTGCAATGGCCAGTGTGCTGTGCCTTCTCCTAGAAGGGGGAAAAATGTCAGGGAGGAGTGGGCAGCTGGAGAAGGAATGAGGGTTGGGAGTCAAGAGCAACTCATCCAAGTCCACTCCTGGCCGCTACCTGTTGGTAGCAAAGGGAAGATGAATCACCAGCTCTGGTTTGTGACAGCTTTCCTGAGATGAGAAAAAAGGGACACGGTAAATGCATGCAGCCTTCTCCCATCATCCCTTTAATAACTTGTAATATTGTAGCAGGATATTTTTGTCACACCGAATCTGATTGATGGTCTTGGCTATAAGACATTACAAGTGTAGAGTAAATTGACCGAACACCTAAACATACAAATTATTAAAAGGAGGGGGAGCAGGCTGGGGCCTCCTGGGGAAAGCAGGCAGGCTTTAGTTAAGATGATCCCATTTCCAAGTGCAATTTATAGTCTATTGACTTGCAGCAGTGTCTTTTCAGATGTGAGGAAATTGTCATACATTGCAAATGAGAAGCTGTTTTGACACCAGGATCGCAGAGAGTGCCAGGAAGAAATGATATCAATGCCTGGTCTGTTAAGGTTAAATGAAGTTGCATTGTTGCCAGCAGATAGGCATTCATTTCCTTTTCTTCTCTGCCTCTCTCTGTGTACAATTACTGTGATTAGGATGAGTAACAATGTGCTTCTGACACCCGTTGTATTGACAGCTCGCCTAGTTTTTTCCACTCAAGTGGCACTAGTCATTACTTAAACACTTGGATATTTTGACAGGGAAGATCCATGCCTGCCAGTCAAGTGTATCAATGACAAGAGGGCCTTAGCCCCTGGATGCATACCTCTGAATTAAAGCAGTCAATGCCCTCGCTACTGCAATATGATAAACCTTGCTTTGCAACAGGGCTCTGGCAAGTGCTTAGGCACTTGGATGCATGCTGTCCCTTCTACCTGCCTTCTCCACACATTCCTGCTATTCATGCACTCATTTTTTCTTCCCCCTACGTGTTGTGGACTTTTGAAGGAAATTGTGATTGCGAAGTAGGTTATTTCAGAGGGAAAAGGAAAGGAAGTGGTAATGCACTTTTACATTGCGAGATAGTTTTGGTTCAGAATATTCTGGAAAATAGCAAAGATTAGCATGAGTGGGTCTCTCTGAGAGCTGAGCAGACTACTGGAAGCATAAAGGTGCCTCAAGTTCTTGCCGTGTCCCTTCTAGTAGTTTTGGTGTTAAAGGCTGTTGTTTTCTTCCAGTAGATTGTGTTTTAATTATTGTAGTACCTGGATCCATTCTCAGAGGAATAAGCATTTGCATTTCAGCAGTATGCTCCCATCGCTTGCCAACAGTGCACTGCTAGCAGTGATAGGAAAGTTTTTGCAGAGCATTTAAAGATATTTGCTTTTCCAGTACTTTTTCTCTTCACTGAAACAGTACAGACTTACTTATCTAGAAACAGTCAAATGAGCATGGACTCATGTGACTATGGGAGCATTTACCTAAGAACAGGATGTGGCCAGCTGGCTGTTGATGCTTTGCAAAAAAATCCAGCAACTTACAGGCTGATGTGACACCTAGCACCTTTTCTTTTTATGTTCGTTGTTTCTGAATTCCTGTTATGACTGGAAGAGTCAGGAGGATGACAATGTATATTGGAGTCTTGGGCCAAAGCACTCTTAAACAGCATCAGATTCTACAGCCTCAATGCATTGTGTTGGAGAAGAGATAGCATTTGTTGGTATGACCTATGTGTGGGATACATTAATAGGAGGCTTTACTTACGATATATTATCTGATTACAGGCTAATGATAGAATGGTTAGGGTTGGAAAATGCCTCTAGTCTGTCAGATGATGCTTTGTGTACAGTACACAGTGCTTATGCAGATTGGAGAGCACGCATGGTCTTGACCTACCTGAGGACTTATTCCAAATTACATCTTCTGTAAGTTTCAGAAGCTAATACATAAATGGAACAGTTTCTCAGCTCTTCGTCAATAGGAGGCTTTGGTAGTTTCTGTTCAAATTAGAGGAAATTTTTGGGATAATAAGAAAAGTTTTGTGCAGAATCCAATACGTTTGAATACTTGAATATGTGCTGGAAGCATTCAGTTGCTTAAGTATTATTGTGATTTGTGAGACCTGTTGGACATTGCAAATAGCCCTGTTTATGTGAACACACGTGCACAGTTCAACTGTTATTCTCAGAGCTTCCTTTCCTACTCCAGTACTGGATAATCAAAGAAAATGGTTTGCAGATTTCTATTGGAATCAGGAAGGAGACTCAGTTTTACTGGAAAATCAATTATGTAGTAGGCGAAGTATCCCTGTAATGTTCAGCAAAAAAATGTGCTGGCATTCAGGGCACTACATTGGAAAACACATTTATCATGTTCTCCATGGTAGCCTCAGCCTTCTCTATCACAAGAGTAACCTCTGAACTTTCTTGAACCAAACAGTCTTATGGACAGCTCTGCCTACTTTGCATTTTAAAAATTTCCTTCTTAACTGAGCCTTGGTCTGGAAGCCTAGTAATCTGAGTCCTTCCATCTCCACAGAGAGGTCTTAGTAAACATTTCCTGTAGAGGAGATTTTTTTTTTTCCCCCCTGACCTGTTTCTTTAACTCAGAGCTCTAAAAAGGGTTTCTTATGGGTCCCTAGTCATCTCCCACCAGTGATTTCCCTCAGGAAACAGTTGACTAAATTTAATTAAATGTATAGACCATTAAATGTAGATTCTACCAAATGAATGCTTCTAGCAGTCACATAAACTTCCTTTAAATGCTTGTCTCTTTCCTTAGCTTGGCAGTTAACTTTTCTATTGCAGTTTACCATGGCCACAGCATGGTCAGCAGTGTTCTGCTAGGTGGTGTACAAACACAAAAGGCTGGAAACAATTAGAGACAGTCCTTTCACTGAGCTATTTACAACCCAAAAATGTGGGTACACCTGAGCAAATGGCTGTGTCATTACTGCCTGAGAAACTATAAATGCCAGCTCTCAGCTTTAAGATGTAGTACTGATGTCAGGCCTTGCCAGACTTTATTTTTAGTATTGTTCCTCTGTCTGAAAACAGCCAGTCACTGAGACACAAGTGCATCTTCACTACCTAAAAGAGAGGCTTTCTCATCTGAATGCCATGATTTTTTATTTATTTATTTATTTTTGCCCCAGCTGCATTCCTAATGTAACTGCAGAATCTGTAGGAAAATAGAGCGGAAGGGATGTTATGGAGCATCTCTCTCTCTGAAGAAGTTTCAGTGATACTTCTGTCCTTCCTGACAGACGTCTGACCAATGAATGGTTGAAGGTGTTCCTTTCCAGGGGCTTCACAGCCTGTCCAGGCAGTCTGTTGCACGGCTTTCATTATCTTTTGTGTTAGAAAGGATTTTTTTTAAAACCTAATTTGGTTTTCTCTGCCTGCAGCTTATGGCCCTTCCTTTTTGGTTTCTCCATTTGAATGTGGAGAACAAGTCATTCTTTTCCTGTCTGCAGCAAAATGTTTATGTATCTTATGACTGTTCCGTCATGCATTCAGTTTAACCTCCCCAGGCTGAAAAACCTCAATTCCTGCAGCTGATGGTTTCCTATGTCTCATCTCTGTATGTATATTACGAGGCATATTGATTCATCCATGTGATACCCTTTTCTGCAAAGATGAAATTGCTTTAATTGTATTTCTCATCCACTTCAAATGGTGTTTAAGCATGCAAGGGATAGAGTCAGAAAAGCAAGTCTTGCCAACTTGCAATAAAGAACAGAGCTCTTCCCAAAGTCTCATCAGTATTCTGGTATCTTTGGCTAATGGAAACTCGTGACTGTTCTCATGGACAAGAGGAGATGTGCATGGATGAAAAGAAAATGCCTCCAACTCCTATTATTATTACTAGTTGCAGTCTTGAATATTCTGTGGCTGGAGGAAACCATTTTGTGGAAATCTATACTCTTTTTCTGTTATTACTGACCTACAGTGGACTATTTCCTTCTCTGTTTGTGACAGAAAACAGCATCAGAGCTAAAAAGGCAGTTCACTTAAAATAAATCAGTAAGAAAATGAAGTAAATGAGAAATGATGCCATTAAAAAGGTGCTCACTTGGTCAGAAGTTATTCCAGGTGTGCAAAGGAAGCAACAGCAAGCACATTTGGTAGTGTCTGGGAAGGGAGAGTTACAGGTGTTATATGCTTGCCCTGAATACATGTAGTGGATAGGTGGGAGGGGATTAGATTTATAAAAAGTCGTTATTTCCTTCATATGTGAGAAGAAAATGGTTAAAAGATCCTGGAGCATGTATTCAAAAGTTGTCCATGGCTATTTTTCACCATGCTTTGAGCTCAAAGAGAAGCTGAGCAACAGGAGGGGTGTGAAATCTAGACAAGCTCATTTCAGGGGTTTCAGAGCTCTGGGGGAAGAAGTGTGGGGACTTTGACCCACTGAAGTTATGCTACAGAGATGATGCTACCAGCGCCTCCTTACAAGGTGTTTGTTTTTTTTACCTTGCATTTTTTCAGAGGGTGTTAATTTTTCGTGTTTCCTGATAGCACGCTGCCTTTCAAAGCCAGACAGACAGGTTTTGGTGTCTTGCACTGCAAAATATTATAACCCTCGTGTGGATTGCGCTGCTGACATACTGAGTTCTGTCAAAAACTGGTAATGAGCTTTGTTCACTGCTCTCTTCTATATGATTGTATAAAATGTGATTTATTTATTTTAGCTCACATGTTGAGCTGAGACCTAAATCCTTCCCAGCTGATCTGAAGGGGGGGTGGATACATAATATTTTTTAATAGTCAAGTTAAGTACCAGGCTGATCTTCAGAGTATGCAGCCACCTCTGAAAGATAAGAGTCATTTTTTGGGTAGCTACTAGCAACACCTGAGGGATGTGAGCGCGTTAAGCATTCTTCACATGTCTAGTAAAAAGCTTGGCTATAGCAATCAGCAGTCTTGGGGGAAATGCTACGCATGGATATCTTCATTACTTTTCAATTAAGCAGCAAGCTTATGGATTGCAGGGAACCTTCAAGAGAAGGCAAGCTCTGAATTTAACTCCCAGGGATTGTACTGGGGGGAGCTGCCCTCTTGAACAGTGTATGTTTTGGGAAAGGATCTCAGGAATGGGATTTATCATCTTGAAGGAACTTCACTGCTGAAGCACTGTGAGAGTTAGCATTACTGGCTTTGTGGTGAACTGATGGATACCAGAGAAACAGACTCCAGGAATAACTGGCTGTTGTCATTTCTCACTTACCCTTAAAAAGTCTCTATTTCTTCAAGATCACAATCCTATTAATTCATTTTCTACATTTAACTCCATTTTTTTAATACCTCATTTAATTTCATAGTTCTTAGAAACTTTTCACCCTCCACGAAGAACAGTTCCTTCAGGGGTGTGTTCACCTTGCAGTGGGGATTTCCATGAATCAAGGCTACATCCTCTAACTGTTGTGTGGTGCCTTCCAGTGAAGTCAGAAGGAGTTAATTACTGGAACATTGTGGAAGGAGAGTAGAAAGAATGTTTCAAAACCTTAGTGTGGTCATGGCAGACTTCAGTTTTTTCTTGCATGGCCCCCCCCTTTACAATTAGTTTTGGAATATATTCTCCAGGTGTATATCACAGAATCATAGAGATTGGAATAGACCTCTGGAGATCACTGAGTCCAACTCTCTACTATAGCAGTTCCCCACAGCAGGTTGCTTAAGTAGCCATCTGAGTGCTTTCCACTAATGTGTTATTCCAACAATTTGAGCACAGAAGCAAGATCAACAGTATCATTCCCATGTTCTGTTCTATCACGTTTCTTCTTTGTGGTTGGACTTGATGATCTTTAAGGTCTTCTCCAACCTGAGCAATTGTATGATTCTAGCATGCAGCTCTTGTTAGACTAGAGGTTTATGCTGACTCTACTGGTTTGCTGGATTCTTTTTAGAAAAAGCTGTGGCACATACTTATTTGGAATGAGATGATGACATCATCTGGAGTGGCACGACAGTTGTTCTGCTGCTTTATTAAAGATGACATCAAGTAAGATGAAAAGGAGCAGAACAGAGCGAATGGAGACCATAAATGGTGTTATCAGCTGAGTGCCAGAGTGGGATGTGTTATAATAACTGTATTCATGGCATGGAAGCATTGCAGAGAAAAAAGGAGAACACGAATGCGATCTGTCCTGTTGTCTGACCAATAATATCTGAGATAATGTCCTGTATGTAAAAGAAAAAAAGCTCACACCGACTCCATCAACCACAAAAAACGAGATGCCCTAAAAGGTTAAGAAACAACTATTAAAAACGTGAGGTATCTTCAATTTGTATTTCAGAACTTTATACTCATTATAAAATGGAATATATTTTATAATTATGCCGACAACAATTAATTAAAACCAAGAACTCTAGAATGATTGAATTAATAGTAAAATCATTATAAGGCTCCAGTTCATCTTAGACTTTTAGCAAATAATTTATTATTCAGTAAATAGTTGGACTTAAACACACTTTAAAACAGGCACTATTTTTCTTTGTCCCTTCACATGGGTTTCAGTCCCGGTTTTGCAGTCCACGCTGAACCGCCATCTCTCTACAGAGCTCTGCTGATTTCAGCAAAGTTTTGCTGGAGACTCAGAGTCTGCCTGGGTGGAGGTCAGCCTCTCTCTGTAGGAGAGAAGACAACTTTTGTTTGCATATTGTAAACATTGTGCAGTGTAATTAATGCATGCTTAAGATGATTCTGTACTAAGCGACTTTGTACAAAAGCAGTAGGCAGTGAACCTGATGGCCCTCTGCTTACCATCAAGACACTGGCACCTAACGCCCAAGTGAAGTGAGTGCCAGGTGCTTGGTTGCTTCCACAACCTGGAAGTCAGAATGCACACTGATTTGTTTTTTTTTTTTCCTGCTGGATTATTGCATTTTTCGTTTTTGCAGGTCCTTGGCATCAAGCACAAAGTGACTGTGTGCTGTGATACAAATGGGCTTGCTAACAGTGCAAAGGAAACTATTCTAGCCGTACATCTCTCCTACATGAAAGTGATTTGATTCCTCCATCGCCTCTCCAATTCACTGTAACTAGGGTACTGTGAGTGTGGAAGTCATTTTGGGTCACTGCTGAAGGAGCTGCATGGGTAGAACAAGCAGCGCTTTTAACAGGGGAGCTGATAAAGTCTGGCTCTGTGTGGGTCTGTCTCAAGAATGTGCTTCTGTGTGCACTCTCTGAAAGGAGTCCAACAGCATTTGTGTCTCTGCTGGGGAGCGTATGTCATGGCTTTGATCTCTCCTGAGGCCCTGACAGGGGCTTGTTCTCTCCCTGTCTCTTCTACTTGGCTGCAGTTGGAGCTCTATGTCTTCAGTACCACTGATAGTC
>NW_024962264.1:26322994-26393361 GCF_019238085.1 Lagopus leucura
CAGTGGCTATAACAACTTACCTAACCAGATTGTGAAAAAAGGTTCACATAAAAAGTATTTTATGAAAAGATATTCCTATTTAGGTGATCACAATTTATGGCTATTTCTTGCTCTTAAACAACCCTGGCTTTGTTCAATCCAAAATAAGCAACTCCCTAGCATGAATGAACTGCATATTGTACTTGAAGCTATGATAAAATGATAAGAAAAGATGTTTTGGAGTCACTTCTTACTAAAAACCTGTGTGCTGTGGAGTAACTCTCAGTCTGGCCATTCTGTGGGTCTACAAAAGGAGAAGCTCTTGGACTACAATTGTAAGTGTGTTCTGACTTGTCAGAAGAAATTTCACACTGTTTTCCATACAGCGCTGGATAGGGCCAGTGAACATAGTAAATTCCTTAAAAAGTAAAATGTTTTCAAAAACATAAACAGAGGAAACAAACAGTTTGTAGATAGCTCAGGTTCCAACAATGTCTTCCTACAGTTAGAAGAAAAGAAGGTTATCAGAAGTAGTCAATATGAGTTTACTGGGGGGAAATCATGCTTGACCAATCTGGTAGCCATCTATGATGTCATGTCTGGCTGAGTGAATGAGGGGAGAGCAATGGATATTGTGTACCTTGACTTCAGCAGCAGTTTTGATGCTGTCTCCTCCAACATCCTTGTAACGAAGCTTAGGAAGTGTAGGATAGATGAGAGGATGGTGGGATAGATTGAGAACTGGATGACTGGTAGAGCACAGAGAGACATGATCAATGGCACTGTCTGGTTTGACGCCTGTAAGTAGCTGTGTTCCCCAAGGCACAGTGCTGGGTCCAGTCTTGTTCAACATATTTATCGCTGAGCTAGGTGAAGGGATAGAATCACAGAATTTTGTAGGGGTTGGAAGGGATCTCTAGAGATCATCGAGTCCAACCCTCCTGCGAAGCAGGCTCCCTACTGAGCAGGCTCCCAGGCTCTTGAATATCTACAGAGAAGGAGAATCCACAACCTCCCTGGGCAGCCCATTCCAGTGCTATGTCAACCTTACCATGAAGAAGTTCCTTTGCACATTGGTGTAGAACTTCCTATGCTCAAGTTTATGGCCATTTCCACTTGTCCTGTCCCAACAGACTGCTGAAAAGAGGTTGGCCATATCCCTTTGTCTCCCATACTTAAGATATTTACTAACATTAACATGATCTCCTCGGAGTTTTCTTTTCTCAAAGCTAAACAGACCCAGGTCACTCAGCCTTTCTTTGCGGAGGAGATGCTCCAGGCCTTTTATCATCTTTGTGGCCCTCCACTGCACTCTCTCTAGGAGATGCCTGTCTTTTTTTGTACCAGGGAGCCTAGAACTGGGTACAGTACTCCAAGTGAGACCTGACCAGGGCAGAGTAGAGGGAGACAGAGCCTGCCCTCAGCAAGTTTGCTGATGATGCAACAGAAGCCTGTGCTGCCATTCAGCACGACCTGGGCAGGGAGGAACCTGATGAGGGGGTTGGACTGAGGGATTGCTAGAGGTCCCTTCCAACACCTGTGACTCCTCATTTAGTCTTCACCCTAGACTAGGATGCTGTATAACTTGCAGACCTTCTAGAGATATTTACTTCTGCAGCATTTAAAAGCCTGCAGTGTAGATGTCCACACATCTCCCTTCTAACCAGGTACTTTTTGAAGCAACAAAGTGATGTTTACAGGTGCTTTAAGTGACTGACTTCAGTTCCCCTTCACTAGTGGGTGATAATGGGAATTCATACGCCAGCTGCAATCAATTGCATCATTTGTGTCTGAGCAAGGCATGAGAGCACCTGGAGCCTTAATTACTCAGAGCAGGCTCACCTGTTCTCACCCTGCAGTCTCTGACTACAGTTGTATTTCTGTAACTTATAAAGCTTTCACGCTACTTTTTTTCTTCTTTGGTAGTGCTGTAGGTATGTAGTGTGGTTGTGAACTTTTTTAGTCTGACTGGGGCAGTCGTCCTCTTGATAGTTGTTTGTAGAGCATGCGATCCCTGGGAAGCTCCAGCTCTCAGAAGGCTACCATGGAAATACTGTGGCTGACTGTCTTCATTGTGTTGAATTTTCAGGTCAGTTTGGGACTATCCCAATTATTTGTTGCTTTGTCCAAGTTTCATTGCTGCAAATGGTATAGGATTCCTCATGGTGCTAACTAAAGGTTATTGTGGTGTAGTATTTGGCTGAAAAAAGGAGCATCTGAATATATGGGGGAAGCAAATACAGCTGGTGCCCTGGATCTTCAGAGCTTTTCTTAGAACTTTGTTGTAAATTCATAAAACAGCATCTGTGCTCCTTTTTGCTTGAGGCAAGTGAGCACAAACCTTTCTTCTGTGTCATTTTTAGGATAACTTTTAAAAAAGCAGGACCAAGCTCGGTCAGAGGCATCGCTCTTAAAAGGCATTTCTGCCCAGGAATTGGGACATGCACACCTCAGTGCGGATAGAGAATTAGGAAAACTACTGTATTTTTTACCTTTGAAGCTTTGACTTCTCTCTTTTGCTTAGGGAGGTTTACAAGTAGTTTGATGTAGTGCAACCTTACATAGGAAGAAATAATTGTATTCAGAAGCTTTGTCTACTGCTCAGTTACTTATACTGCTGCTTGCTTTGGATGAATTTAATAGAATATTGAGGCAGTCTGTCTGTAATTCAGTTACAACTTCAGATCTGATCTTGAAAATATTTTTGTTTTTTTTTTTTAAAGCCTATATGTTTCTAAGCGTTGGTGTCCTATTGTAAATCGTCTACCAATGGTTGTGTTCCCTAACAGAGAAGTAAAATGTGAATTTAAAGAGAAATGTTAAAAAGTGATAACCTTGTGTTTTTTGAGGAAAAGCCAGAAAATTATGCAGCTGTTTTTTCTGGGGAGAGGTGGTTAGGGATTTCTCACTGTTTTAAGCCTTTGTTCTTCTTGTTGGATAATCACTCAGTTTTTGAATTTTGTAGCTTCGTAATACTGCACAATTTAAGGCTGAACTATTAACTCTTATTTCTGATTGCCTTGCTGGGGATAAAATGGATTATCTCCTACAGAATGGCTGATGCTCTGGTTTTACTGCACAGCCTATCTGCCCTTGAAATTCAATGCTTGTTTTCTCTGCTAACTTCTTGTGTAGAGATGTTTGTCAATGATCTTATGATGCTAAAATGCATTTACAGAGTGAGACACATCCTGTTAGTTTTGCTTTTCCTGGATGTACGCCTTAGACATTTCAAAGGGTGAATATGAACCATTAAGATTTCAGACTTGTACAGCTTCTGAGCAAAACAGGAAACATGTGTTGCAGAAATCAGTTTCTGTTTGTAAATATTGTGGGTGTGGCATCTCCCTCGTATCTTCTTCAGAAAAGTTAAGTAAGGTATCGTACAATATGAGCCTTTCCATTCAATGGAGGACCTTTTCTAGTCTGTCTTGTGCTGGCAATAATTACATTTCTCTATGCGGAGAACAAAGTGGGTATATTTTTTCTTGTTTGTATCAGAGGGTTACCCTTTCATAGTGTATGCATTATTGAGCTGCTTTGTAGGGTTAATGGAAGGGGAGGAGACATTCTAGGTGATGTTTTGCTTCTAGATGCAGCTCTCCAAGTTGGGTGTTCCTGTCCAATGAATTTTAGAAGTTGAATCAGCTGGGGTGTCTTAAGCCCATAAATATTGGCTCTATTAAATGACCATCCTGAGACACTGAGTCTGTTTATAATACGAAGGTCCTTATTTTCACATAGAAGCAAGGAAAAGGTTGCTACCAGTGCACATCTTCTGTCAGACACCTCTAACGCTCTCTTGTGGAAACAGGTCTAATTTCTTTTCTGAGACACAGGAAATTGAAAGGTGCAATGCCTTTTCTCTGCACCAAATTGAGTGGGAAGGTCAGAGATGTTTAAGGAAGTTGCATAACTTACCTGAAGCTTCCAGATAGAGAGGCTGTTTTGATTTTCATACAAGTCTCTGCTAAGAGTTTGATATTACCTCAGACTTCCCAGGGACTTGCATGGAATCATTGTCCTTCTCTTGTCTTATCAGTGTGTGTTTCCCTTGCTACTGCCTCAGGTAGTAGGAACCAGGAACAGCCTCGCTCCTAAAGTTTCTGCTTTTGAAGATTCATTAATGGAGGCATAGCATTCCAAAGCAGGTGGTACTACTGGTACTTCTCTCTCAGACGTCTCTTTGTAAGGAGCTCATAATGGCAGCTACAAATCTAGGTTCTGCTCTTTTTCCAGGAGCTCATTCCAGGACTCTTTTTCTGAGGGCCATTGGAAATAAGATGGGTGGTCATCAATATCTTTATTTAGATGATCAGCTTTATTATCTTGGAATATATTTCTTTTCAGAAAGCTGAAGAGTATCTCCTGGGAGCGTGTATGTATTTTGACTTTTCAGGCTGCAGGTGAGGTAAACAAAACAAAATAGCTTCTCACACTGGTCAGAAAACCCCACTGTATAATCATATAAATATGTGTATGGAGAGAGTCTGTATAAAACTGCTGTTTCTCCTCCTTAAAGCAGCAGCAGAAGAGCATGTCTCAAATGGTCAATTAATTTTACTGATTGTACTTAAAGTGAGGTCCTTATTTCATATTACGTAGCGTGCCATTGGCTGCATGAGTAGGAGGTCTCTCAATGATATTCAGTGTGATTTTTCCCATCAAATTCATTCACTGAAGCCACAATTCACTATTTCTGACGTCAGCCTTAATTCCCATTGAGGCCATTGTGGCCTCAAAAGCATTGAACTGTGGCCTTACTGAATGAATTAGGCAGGAGAAATAGGGATAATCATCAAGGAGGGAAGTGTATATTTATACACACATCATTGTAATTGGTAATAGCTGGAAGGGAAAGACGGAAGAAATGCATAAGTGTTTTAATGAGGATTTTGAGTAGCAGTTCTCTAACCATGCTGCAGGAGTAATTACTCATCAGAGCTATAACTTGGGGATTATGATAATTCAGCTTCGTGAAAGAGAAGAACTGTTCAAAAAAGTAAATCAGTGTTTCCTTTTTGACAGCAGACACTTTAGTCCTGCCAACATGTTTTTACTGCGTAGTCGTTTCAACATTGAAGATCTAAATGATGCATAAGATTTCATGGCTGCCCCTGTGATTTAAATGTTATGACTGATGGGGGCAGAAGAAATGCCCTTTCTCTTCACTGTGATAGTAGAGGAAAGTCTTACATTGTATGGAAAGAAATGACCATTTGTTTTCCTATCCTTTCCTCTTCGCCACATATCTAGAGATTTTCTCCTAATGTTAAAATGTTGAAGACTAAACAATGAAGCACTGTAGGCAGGCTGTACAAAGTATAGTCCAATTTCCATGTTTATTAGTTTGTAAGGTTTGTACTGACAGCCAAAAGACAGGCCCTGCCGGCAGGAGAAGGAAGGGAACTGGCAGAGCGCAACCTCCCAGCAAAATGCTGGTACGCAGGAATCTTAACTGTGGAGCTTTCAGGCTCTGTGTACTCTGACAAATGCCCCCATGATGGTATTGAGATGTGAGATTTCAAACTCCATCTTTCCCCAGTCAGATAACTAAAAGGAGCAGGAAGAAGTCCTTCTACCAGAAGCTGGGACTTGAATTAAACTAAAGCAGAGTATGGGGCATCTCTGGGCACAGAAGTGGATATGGCCAAACCACAGGTAGACAAGCATGTGTTAAAAACACCTAGGGCATAGAAGACCTGCTCTGTGTACTCTGCAAGATGATGCGACAAGAGGAAATTTGATCACCCAGAATAAAATGCCCCTGAATGATAAGTTAGATGAGAAACTGCCTCCTTAGTGATGGATCTTGTCATTTCCCTGGTTGTGTAGATGTGCTGCTCTGGCTGGTGCAGCCTTAGTTTGTGCAAGAGGCCAGCAGAGCGGTGGCTCATCTTTGGGATTGATTTTTTTTTTTTTTTTTTTAAATCTTTCATTTCTGTAACTTCTAGTTCTGATAGGAATGCATGTGGTGAACGGATGTTTCGTAGGACCTACAATAAGAGTTGTGTTTGTTTGAGTTAGTCAAAGCATGGCAGATCCGTGTTTGAAATAACTGTGTGGATATGATTGAGATGATGTTTTATAGCAGAAGATTCAGTGCTAAAGGTATATGTTTATAAATACCAAAGGAGATAGAAGGTGTAAATATAGCTCTATTTGATATTTATGAAGTCTCAAGTTTTTATTTGGATGGAGTTCAGTAGTTAACAACTCTAGGACTATTTATTAAGTTTGAAAGTTAATCAGTGATTAGTTGGAGTTCCATTCATTTTGTGACTTCTTTACTACTGCCTAATGTATCAATAATGTATGGCAGGTGTACTTCTAGGGCTGTCACTTGTGCCAAGTGTAAGGAAGCACACACATGCTCCATTTCCACTATGTGTAGATTTTGTGAAATATAACGTGTTGTAGTTAGGAATTTTGAGGAAGATAAGGAGGAAACTCACAAGGGAAAGGAAGTCCAGTGCAGGATGTAGGACTCAGTTGCCTGATGCCAAGAGTATTGTGAATTCTGGGGTTAAGGTATTTGTGTATTGTGTGGCCAGCTTAGTAGCTCTGTTTTAAATGCTACGAAGCTTTGATGTGTGTTGGGAAAGACCTTTACCTTTAATACGTTTTTTTTGGTTTATTTTTTTTTTGGAAAGCTGATAAATATCCAGAGCATAGCCTCAAACCAAGAGAAACTGTTCTTCCTCTTTTCAATTGCTGACAGTGATCGTGATATTAATAAAAATGGACACGTTAGTAACTGAAACCAATGTGTTTTTACTTGAAACCGCAGCTTAATATCTGGTGATACATGTGGAATGAATAAACTGAATAGGAAGAGGAACCTCTGATGCCAGTGCCTGCTTGGGCACTTGATGCTTCTCAGAGGATGACTTGTTCTGTTCTACTCCATGAGAATGTGTAAAATTCATACTGATGTGCTCAGAGCAGCATAGACACTTTTTTTCCTCCTTCTGTTTGCAAGATATCTGCACAAGGCAGACAGTGCATGGAGATGGGAGGGAGGATCTTACTCTTTCTTATGGAGTTGGCTTCCATTGGGCTTGTGGGATGCATGCTGCTCTTGAGAATCTGCAAGAAATAACACCACTTGTTACATGTTGAAAACAAGGAAAAGAAAATAAAGCTATATTCTTGGGCTTTTGTAGCAGTGGTATGAATGGAAGTCATGTACAACTGGCTTTGGGAAGGTTCAACAGTTGAAATCTATCATTGGGGCACTGCTTGAAGGGGTTGGGTCAAAATTGGAGATCCTGATGTTATGAACTCTAGGTTGCTCAGATGAGGTGTATGTCACTGCATGAAGCTGCTTAAGGAGGAGTCCAGGATGCTGTGTATATTGATGACTCACCTTGAAAAATGTGGTCTGCCTTCTGCATTGGGAGTGTGTTGCTTGGGATGGAGAATGTTGCGAACAACTTTCGGGGTTAGTAGGTTGACTAAACCTCACATGGCAGGCACTCCATTAGCACCCTTCCTTATAGCTATAGCCTGATGAGAGGCTGACAGGCCCTAACTTCTCCTGAGCAAGAAGCTGATGGTACTCAGCCAGCGACCATGAAGGCTTTAATGGGAATGTTGGCTCTCTGAGAAGTACGTGAGCAGGCTCTCTGCCATGAGATGCGATGAGGTGCTCAACTGCCTTCACCTTTTTGCAAGACGGCATTGTGTTTGCTGGAGAAGGTATGGGAAAGTGGTTCCCTTTTGTGCCAAAGTTGCTGTGTCAGAAGTACAGCAGATAGTGA
Organism: Lagopus leucura; assembly: GCF_019238085.1. Taxonomy (NCBI): domain Eukaryota; kingdom Metazoa; phylum Chordata; class Aves; order Galliformes; family Phasianidae; genus Lagopus; species Lagopus leucura. Next base: position 26,330,737 of record NW_024962264.1, read on the forward strand.
AATATGAAAATACAAATAGCTCTGAGCCAACAAGGCATTTAGTTGAAAATGAATGAAAAATAAATATTATCCCTTAGAGCAAGCAGGATATGTTCTGGATCTGTCTTTCCAGTGACCTACAGGATTTTAAAAGAAGAGCTTCAAAATTTTATTGGCATTGCCACTATTATACAAACTTTTCTTTCTCTTCTCTCCAGACTGGGGTCAGCTTTAAGGAGAGCATTAAGTGAATGGCTAATGGAATTAAGGGTATAATAATAGAAGGATATAGTGAGACAATTGTATTAACAAGAAATAAATCATGTTGAGTGTAAGGTAAGTGTTTTTTAATTGATTGATGGGAAGGATGCTCCATAGGTTTTTTTGAGGACTAACAGCCACTTGCCTTCCCTTCTACAGCAAAAAGCCAAAAGGGAAAAAAGAGATAAGAAAATTATGCAGTGGGGAGATAAATTATTCAGAGAAGATGGCCATTTTACGCTGACATCACTAATGTGAAAAAGCATTAAATCTTTGACACCAACTTGCATTCCTCAGAGGTTGTAGTGGCTGGAACAAGGTATTAGAGATTACAGCTAGAACAGTGCTTTGACTTCCTCAGATGCCTTAAGTGGCTTTCCAAGGTGATTCAGTAACTAAAGGTGCATCAAGGGCCATGGGTACTGAGTTGTTCTGACTTTATTTTGTTTCACACTAGTGGCTTGATCTCTGTTGATAAGAGCTTCTGTGTTCTGTGTAGCATGGCCTGGGGGAGCTTGTGATGTGGTTTGCTGTATTTAAACAAAAAGGTTTGGAGAGGTATGGTGAGATATCAAACCTTTAACCATCAGCAAAAGTGTTATTTTACTCAAAAAAGAGTAACTCTTGGGTTCTTGAACCATTTCAGTACACCATAGATTTCACATACAGTCCCTCAGTATTAGCAATTGGGCTAACAGAATCCTCAGAATTCAAAGCTCTTCATGCACTTCACTTCACTGGGCAACTTAAATGCAGCTGTGGTGCTGCTGTTTGCTGCCTACATGAATTGTATCTAATCACACACTGCTTCTTAACTGAAGGAATGTAAGCTTGAATTGTTTACTGATGGGTTTGTGCACCTCTCCTTCAAAGGAAAACAAAAAAGATGTCTGAAAACTCTGCATTGTAAAATGCAGTAAAAATGAAAGATGATGTCTTGTTACAGATTTTGCTGAAAGCTTTCCATTGTATGGGCTCAATGGGTGAGCAGCTTGGGCTATTGCTGCTTTCACAGAAGAGGGATCTGCTTCCTCTGCGTTGCTGCTGTCCTGCAGGACTTGCTAAATGCCTGTCTTTGCATTAGTGGTGTCCCATGATCAGCCTGTCATTTACTTGTCAGTAACCAATCATACCAATTTTTGACCATACCATAGAGTCATTTGCTGTAAATTAATTTACTTTTGCCATTAACTACAGACACTGTGCGGTCAATGCAATTTTGTCCATTAAAGACAATAACCTTAGCCAAGCTCTTTGATGCTATTCTTAGTTCGCCCCTTGGGACTACTCTACTTACATCTCCAGAGGTACTGGTAAATTTACATTATCATTTCTTGTCTAATATTCTTGATTTGTTGGCTTTTCTTTAATACGTGCACAGTTAAATCTTAATGCACAGCTTCTCTGCACAGAGTAATCTTGGGGATGTGTAAGATTTGGTAGGAAATACCCCAAAGCAATGAAAATGAAATTGCAGGTACACATCCCTTTGCTTAACAGAAGGTAACTGAGCTGTGTACAGGTTAGAAGATGTGTAGTGGTGGACTGGGACTAATGTCTGTCAGTAGGTCTAGCCCTCTGTGCGACAAATGCTCCCAAAGTCTAAAATTCTGTATAAAGTGAATGTGTTTGCTTGCTTGTTATAGGCTTTAACTTCTGGTTAGCCCTGAAGCTTCTTTATAGGTTCCTTACAATCAAGCTATAACAAATCTAATAGTAGTCTATTTGGACAATGGTGATCTTTGCTTCTATATCCTCAGACTGGTGGAAATAACTGCTTTTAGAAAAAAAATATTATGGGGTATCCTGTTTTGCCTGATGCAGTCCTAGAATGTCCCACAAGCTCTTAGATATTTTACTGATGGGGCTGTCCAGTAAATGACTTAGTAAAACCATGATATGAAGGATGCCTGTTATTAAAGTAATATTAAAGTAAAAAGCCATGATATAAAGGATGCCTGTTATTAAAGTAGTACAGGGAGACTGAGGGGGTATGCACAAAGCTGTGACAGTGTTTCTGTTCATTAGCTGCTGATTGTCTGCTCATACTTTCTGAAGTTGTTTTCTTCTAGCAGTTTAAAAAACTAGAAATTGTAGTGAGCATCATGTAACTTCTTGTGACTATAGGTCTGTTTCTTCTTGTGCTTATTTAATTCAACAAAGCACAGTTGCACTTCAGATCCCTTTAACAAAGTTAGTTAGTTAGTTTTCTTAACGGGTTCTTCTTATCTAAGAGCAGAAGCGCACACTGGCTTGATGCTTAATAGAGCCTGATTAAGTGGCAGGCAGTTGTGATGTGGCCATCCAGCCTCTAGATGGGAGGGAAGTCCATAACCACTATCTTAATGGTCATAGAATTATAGAATGGCTTGCGTTGGAAGAGACCTTGAAAGCCCACCCAGTCCTGCTCTTCTGCTATAAGCAGGATTGTCACTCACCAGATCAGGCTTGCCAGGGTCCCATCCAGCCTGGCCTTGAATGCCTTCTGGGATGGGGCAATGCCTTTCAGTGAGACAGTGGTGTCTTTCAGTTAAAAGAATGAGTAGCCAAAAGAAGAGACTGCCTAAATCATAGTGGAAGGTGAGAGGATAAAAAAAAATAGCTTTGTTTTTAAGGAGAGGAAGTATAGGTATATGAATGCTGTAGAAATGGAGAAGGGAGGGATCAGAAGAACGCTAGGTGATAGCCTTTGAGTGAGGCACCAGAGAGCTGGTGCTGGAAATTTTGAGATGGAGAATAAATACCTTATTTTTTGAGTTCTAGCAGTTTCCCATTTAGGATAAAAGAAGCAGGTAGCTGAATTAAAATCGTATGTTAATAGTCTGCTCAGTATCCTGGTGTGTTTTTTCATATCTTAACTTGAAGTTGAGGTAACATAATATTAGTGTTGGTGACTCTTGCTCTTGGTTTGACAGAGAACAGTTGTGAACTTGAAGGGAAGAATAAGGGGATTGATGCGGGCAATGCTGTATAAAGCTGAAGCTGTTTTTGGTTCTGTCTGTCATCTGCTCCATTTCTAAGCTTTCATTCACCTGCTGATGAGTTTAACTGGAATAATTGCTTCCAGCACCTTACCTTAAAGGATATTCCCTGTTGTCCTACCAGGCTACAGAGCTGTGGTGCCTTGAAAACAGATTTGCTGCTGCTTTAAATTGTGTACTACTTGCCCTTTTTGTTCCTCCTGAAAGAGGACTGACATGAAAGTGCAGTGGACAGCCCAGCACCAGAAGAGACCATGTACTGAGGCTGTGAATGTTTTTTGGCTAATGGCTGCCAGACAGCAGTTAGGTGCTGCAATTACATTGCCAGATCCCCATTGTTTGTGGCATTGACATTAGCCACATGAGTGATTGGTGGTAACAAGACCTGGCTTTGTGATTTGACAGTGTGTGGGCTTGTTAGCTTAATTGGTGGGTGCAGAGTGGATCAGCAATGGTGTATTTGATATTTCTGCATCTTGATTAGGAAGACATGCAGATTGCAGGTGTAGGAAGTTGATAACTTCCACTCTTCTTGGATGGCAAAGAAGATGAGCAATGGAGACCTTGGAGATGGGACAGCTGCTTTGCAACCTGAAGGCCTGCTGTCCATTATTGGATGTTGAGGCTCTTCCAGGCTGGCAAAGATAAAGTATTATAAAGATATTACTGGGTTATAAGCATAGGTTATCCTGTCTCAGGCTGGCAGCTGACACTGACTTGTCTCACTGCTGGCCTTAGAAAGCAAAGCAATTGTGCGTAAATGCAGGTTTAAAAGTAGTAATAGCTTTTCTTAGTTTAATCCATTAAGTAGCACAGACATGAACGACAAACTTTATGTGTCTAAAGTAGAGAGACTGCCAAACAGAAAACAATGAGTAGATGGGATTGTTATAATGTTAATAAACTTGCTGGTGATGTGTGCTTATGGGACTTTCAGTGGCCAAAACAGGATAAAATGCACTGATCTCTGATCGTGGGCAGAAAAGCTTGCTTCTCAAGACTTCTTTCCTATGTACTGGAATAACAGGAATTAATTTTCTGAAAGCTATTTCATGACCATCATGAAAATTGTTGGCTGGCAAATGACTTCCAGTAAATGCTTATGTAAGATGCTTACTTGAAGGGTCTGAATTTCACTTCCTGATAGTTTGTCCTATTAAATAACATCACCACTTCTGATCCAGGGAATAGCTAAACTAAGTATTACTAAAAACTATATTCACATGCTTATTTTTCACACTAATTCTGGACATCTGCTGTTGTCTATTGTAGGAGATAGGTGCGCCTGACCCAGTGTCCAACACTGTATGCTATGTGGCTCCTTTTGTAGTCCCAGTGTATGTGCTGTTTATGCACAAGGCTATTGGGAGGAGGCTTCCCTGGAAGCCTGCTGGGTGGCTCCTGTGAGGTCCTGCAATCCACTGAAGCTTTGGGTGATGTGGGCTGTGATCTGCTTGCTGCACTTGTTACAGGCAGTGGCCAACCCGTGTACTCCTATCCAAGGAATTTTTCCCATGGTATGTTTTTCCTGTGATCCTTTCTAATGTAATTTTCAGCAATTTGGATTGTAAAAGTTGAAAATACAAAATGGTTCAAATTAGTACGTTAGAACTCTGAGTCAAGGGAATGTCATGTCCAGACATGTGGCCCTTCGGGCGCTCTCAGGAAAGGAGAATTGGTGTGGAAAAGCAGGGATACTAAAGGCAGTTGACTGCTCAGACTTAGAGCAGGCTTTCATTTAAGCAGCTCTGATGGGCATGAGCCTACATATATCTTCTAACTACATATTTATTTTTCATCTATGTGGAGCCAAGAATAAGGAAAAAAAAACTTATTTACAGGTGAGCTATCCATACATAAGGGCTGCAGTCTGTCCAAGTGACTGTTGCAATTGACTGCTCTGGGTACCATGTGGGTGAGTGCTTCTGGTTGAGACCTATTCTGGTCAGGGTGTATCACTTCCTGTGGGGGAAAGGAGCCTTGTCTGTTGTGAGGAACAGCATAACAGTCTGGGAAATGATGAGAAAAGGCTTAAAGATAAGGACTTTGTAGAAATTCTGCGCCCTTGGAGAAGTTAACTTATTAACTTGGATAAGTACCGGCTGGACTGCATTCTGTGAATGCAAAGGCAAGTAATAGTATGGTATGTATTCATCCTGTTTCCCTGCACTCAGAATCCACTTGCATAGGTGAGGGACGTGTAATTACAAGATGAGGTGGAAAGGGGACCTATGGTCTTGGAAGTTATGACATGTACAAATATAAGTCCAGAAGGACTGCACACAGAGTAGGTGTACAGATCCTTACAGGGTGAATTGTTATGGCAGGGGTAACTGGCATATGTTAGTCTAAATTAGCCATTGTCTCTGAAGAGCTTACATCTACATGTGTAGTGATTTAACCTCAGGTCTTATATAATGCAAGCAACAACTGAAGACCAAGGGGGGGGGGGAGGGAATGGGAATATACAATATTAGTTTCAAAAACTTTTTGGAAAGGTCTTATGTAACAAGTGGTACAAGTAATAAATGATACACCTTGAGGCAAACTGTGTGGGTGGTTCCTACTGTAAACTACCTGAGTAGACAAAGATATAAAATGGCAAGGAATTTATCTTCTGTAGCCTGTTATATTCACAGAGGGTACAAGAGAACTTAAACTTCTCTCACAGAAGTATCTTCTAAATCACATTCTAGGTAGGATTTAAAAAATCATGAGATTTGAATCTTTCAGTAAAGATTTGGCCTGCAAAAAGCAAGAACAACCTTTCAGGTATTCCTGCAGTGGTCTTTTTTTTGCGTTGACTTTTCTCTGGTCTACTTGAAGCAAAGCAAATAAGGATCGGCTTATTGTAACTTAAGAGCTTAAATTAAGAACAAGTTTTACTTCTGTGAAAGCTGCCAACACAAAGCTTTAAAATATTGCCTAGCAAACTGGGTAATCTAAACTTGCTTTAAAGACTGGTTTGGACCTGTGGTTAACGGGTCAACCAGATCAGCTCCAAGTCAGTATCTCCCTCTACTGTGCTGCTGTATGCTTTGGTTGTGCAGCCCTTGCCTAAGCTGTGCCATATGTCTGTGAGCAGTTGTGTGAGCCTCTGCTGTGTTTGAAGCTGTGTGATATGTGCTGCTCCCTGCTGCTGCCATCAAAAGCTGCTTTGTGGAAAAAGCTGTGGACTTCAGACTGCCCCATCTTCTTGCTGAGGTACCTGCCATGCAAGGACTGGGATGAGATGCTTGGCACTGCAGAGAGGCATGTTAGGAATTGCTTTCCTGAGTCCAGAGAGTCAGGCAAGCAGGCATTGCTGCTTCTCTCACAGGCAGCTGTTTGATTTGACTGGAGTACATTTATCCTGTAAAGGCAGCTGCCTGAGCAACACCTGCTTCTACATCACCATCTTCAGCATCTGTTTGAATGAGTAATCGAGTTTTCTGTTTGTTATGGTAAGGGATCCTCTGTGTGGAAGAGCTGTGCTGCTGCTAAGGAAGAGTAGCCAGGGTGAGCAAGGCAGCTTGCCCCAGATGTGGGTTTTAAATTCCTCTATGGGCCAGAGAACAGTGAGGAAGCAGCTATCTGAACTGAAGCATCTGAAGAGCAGAGCTGTATTCCAGAGGCTCAGCCCCAAATTGCTGGTGTCCCAGGGAACTTTATTCCATCCATACCTCTCCCCAACTAGCTTTGCTCCTCCCGTATGATAATCATCAACCCAGGCTATTATAAGCAGTACAAACAAATGACAAATCTCTGGGTGCAGGAAGGTAACAAGAGGCTGATCAGTTGCTTTAGTTATCTTCCCTTCGTGTTTATTGCAGTCTGCTGCAGTTATTTCAAAGGCTGTGACATTGATCGACAGCTTCTATTAAGGCCCATCCAAGGCAGCTGGATTGAACAGATACATTAAATAAAGCAGTTATTGCTTTTCATTGCCTTTCCGTAAAATATCACTGCTAAATAGCTTCTGCCATCAGATGCAGTTAGGTACATGGTTTTAATTTGAGGGACTGCTTTATAACACTGCACAATTGACACTGGTCTTTGTTTCCCCTACAATAATGATTGTGTACATCCTGGAGAATTGATGAGCTGTCTTCTGAGGGTGGCGGGGGAGCAGGGGAGGGGGCAGCAGCCTTTGTTGTTCTCACTCCTTTTTTATACTTGCTGTGCTTGTCAGTTGTTTGCAGCACAGACAGGAATAATGTCAAACGGGGCCCCTTATCTCAGGATGTTGTAATGTAGCTGCTGTAAGCCCTCGCCTGGAGACGAGATAAGAGCAACCTTACAAGCTTGGGGAGAGCAAAGGGGGGGGGGGGCAGCAGTGCCATCGATGGGACAACAATGGCAGAGCTGTCACTTGCACATTATAACTCTTTCTGGTGCCAAGGAAATATATGTATGCTGAGTGGTGAATAACAAGCATGAAAATAAAAGTCCCGAATGTTCATCTAATAATGATGTATTTGTAACAGGATTATACTGCCCAATGATATGCTTTCTTTATCTCCTCACTAAATGGTGGGGCAGCTGTGTGCTTTGGCACGGCGTGATGTCCTTCCTTTTGTGTGCTGCATATTAATCCTTTATTGAAGTAATTAAATGTGTGCTTAATGGCAATGAGCTGGCAGAATGAACGTACAATTGAATTAACAGTTATGATTGGGACCATGCTACAAGATGAACTAAATGCAATTACTGTAGGCATTTTTCTCCAAGTCGAATCTGGCTACATGACATGACTTAATTACAGGTTGTTAGACACACTTACTCCCTGATCCCGCAGCAGTGCGTGCAGAGGCACAGCATCAGCTCTTGCTTGCTGGCAGGTTCAGCATGGCTCAGGGTGTCCATGGATCCCTGATAGCTGCAGGCAGGTCTCTTGTGGTGGGGAACATTGATTAAAAAAACAAACAAACAAACAAAAAAACTTAAAAAATCCAGGGAGGTGGTGGTTACATCGTCCCTTGGGGGGGTCTCAAGAAAAGGGTAGATGTGGCTCTGAGGGACATGGTGGTTGATGGGTTGGTGGTTGGACTTTATGGTCTTAGAGTTCTTTTCCAGCCTTAATGGTTCTACGATTCTGAAAACCAGGCAGTTGCCTTCCTTGTTGCTGATTGCCTGGTGCTCATCTGTCTTAAGGAACACAATGGACAAAGAACAGGTAGCAGAATCTTCAAACAAGTCATTCTCCCAGCTTGTTTGCCTCAAATCAAGCTCTGCTCTCGAAAGTGCTGCACATTATCTTGTCTGATGCCAACTGGACATCTCTGCACAACCAGGACCAGAGTTAGGCACTTTGTTTCTGAGATCACTTAGAAAACAAAATAGGAAAAGGCTAAAATAATCTTTTAATTTACCTTATTAACTAAGCTCCATAGTTCTCAAATGATCTACCATTGCATCAAGACAAAGATAGTACTGCAATTCAGGATGAGAGAAGTCTTTGGTGTTTTTATCATTGTGGGGATTGTAAATACTGTTGTGCAAGTATGGATCTGACAGCTCTTTTATGACATAAAATGCCAAATCCTGGGTTCCCAGAGCTTTTTCCACTGGTTCATAATTGGACTATCTTGCAGCTGTCATGAAGGAAAGATTGACTGAGTGGTGGGTTTGGGAATTTGGCTTTCAATAACTGTCGAGTCTATATCATTGTTAGCAGCACACAGATATCTCCACCACCAGGGTCAGCCTTGTGTTCCTGACTTGTCAAAGAAAATAAAGTCACCTTTCTTCTCCATGCTGTTGGGTGCTACGTGCTCATTTGCAGCTAAGGTTGTGTGCTTGGGAGGGAAGCAGATTCTGAGGTACCAAGTATCGTGGAGAAGGATCTGAGACAGAAATGAGACTGGCAACACCACAGACCTTTCCTTACAGCAACATGTGCTCTGCTGCTAAGAAACACAGGGCTTATGAGGCCTCAAACTTTTGGTCTTCTGTGGCCCTTAGGGGTGATTCCCAGTTCTGCAGGGTGTCTGTGACTTCTGGTGGAAAGATGCGGGTGATGAGCATTGCCTCTGTGTGCACAAATCTCCTGTATCGCACTGTGTATTCCTTCTTGTATCCAACATGGCACCCCACAGTTGGGTACAGTGACAGAAGGGGCAGTGAAAAGGATGAAGCAAAATGTGACCACTTACGAAATGAAAAATGTGTTTTATTTTTTACTTTAACATCGTATGGCAAACCCTCTGGTCATCAGGGCTACTAGGGTTTATTTTATAGCCTCTGTTCTCTTTGGGGCCATAAATGAAACCCTTTCAGCCCTAATGACCACAATGACTTTCCTCGATCATGTTATTGCTACTTTGGCACATTTATTGCTTTCACACGCACTAATGGATGAGTTTGGATATGTTAACAATTTATATATCATTTGATCCTAAAAAGAGCCCCCTCTCACCAACCAAACTAACTTAGCCCTGAGGATTGAGTAGCTTTTAAGGAGTATAAATGAATTTAATGCTTTAGAAAGAGCTTCGGTAAATTATGAACATGACACCTATTACATTAAGCTGCATTAAGCATTAATACATCTTCATTACTGGCAGGTTGCCCAAACCTCCAAGGTTGAAAAGCTGCCTGAAGTGCCCAATGTGGTAGTCACCTGTGCTGAGATTGATTGCCTCTTTTTGGGTGGGTAGAACATGCCAACACTTAACTTTCAGTGTTTGCCTATGAAGTTTTTGTGATACCTGTTGCATGATAGCCTTTTTATTACAGTTTCTTTGGCCTGTCTGCATACAAGTGCTGGACTTGTACATAAAAACTTGCAGTTAATCTTTTGGAAGTACTGCAGATATAGAACCCAGTTCCACTGGCCTTTTAAAACCACTGTGGATTGTTCAACATTTTTCTTTTTTTCTAGTACTGGCCAAAAATTATCTCACTGAACATGTAATAGTCATTCCTTATTATAAATCCTTTCTGAGATGTAGGCACCAAGGACTGGAATTGCTGAATTGGTGTTTCCAATGACTATGGAGGAAAAATAATCACAGTACATTAATGAGAGCCTGCTCTACACCATCAAAGGAAGAAATAAAAGTGATTTTAGTGTCTTAAAAAGCAATATCCATTAGACTCAAATTTGGCTAAAAGTGACTGAAAGGCTCTTATTTCAACAAGATGTACAAGCTCAGGGGAAAAAACAAGCTAAATGCTTGTGATGTTGTAATTGATTTTATGTGGTACATTTATGAGACTTTCAATTCATGTTTCATATAGGATTTAGCAGTGAGGTGTTGCTGCAGCTTCAGTGGCTGTTACCTTGTGGTTCTAGAAGAAAGTGGAATTTTGGCAGCTCCTCTATTCCCAGGACAGATGCTGATTTGGACCTAGTATTTACACTTCATGATGGAAGTATACTTAAATGACAGACACCTTTTCCACAGGTGGAAATACACAGCACCTCTTAGGAATCCAAGTGCATCAGGATGCTGTAATGGAGCTCATGTAGCAAGGCAGAGGGTAATCCACTATTTTGGTGACACTGAAATGCGGGACAGCAATCCAAGCATAAAGCTGTGTGGTCACTCCATGAGATGGAGATTTAATGGATGTTGTTCATGGTGTTGGAATATATGAAGCAATAAATTGCTTTTTGTAGTTGATGTAATGCTGATGCAAGGTTGAAGACTTTGTAACTGCAGCCAGTTTACTGCAAATACACTGGCTTTACAGTGGTACATGCATAACCTATTAGAAAGTGGAGGGGGGAAAAGCAATCAAACCCCAAAGCCTTTTAATCAAAGCAATATTGTTAGGTTCAAAGTCAAGCTCTCAGAAGTTGCAAAATAGCATATTTACAGTAAAGCGTCCTTTAGAGTCACGTACTTGGTGTATGTGCACATGCAAATTTTATTACTGACTTCAGTGACATAAAAGCACACTTGCTTTGTCCAAATACTGCTGGCTTCAGTTCCCAGCATGAAACATGCACAAAGTGTGAAACAGCTCGTCAATATTTCTTCTTGCAACAATGGCTCAATGCCAGGGGTCATGTAAGCCCTGCAATGAATATGCATTTAATAATTTCCTGGTGCTGTTCTTTGTGGCAACCATCACTGCTATAGACAAATAGGAACGAGTTTATCTCTATTGATTTCATGTGAAATAGTGAACTAACATGCTTATGTCATTGAACATAATTCACCACAAGTCAGTGAGAATGTTCAAGTGCTTAAACTTAAGCCCATGCTTAAATCTCTGCCATATGAGGGCTTTGAATGTCTTCCCTGTATTAATGGCAACTCACACATGAAAATAAACAGTAAATAACATCACTGTGGTATCTTGGTACTAAGAAGCTTACTAGTGTGTCCTAAGGAGTACCTGGAGAAAATGTGTAGGTGCGCAGAGCTTATGTGTGTCTGTCTGTAACTGGAGCTGTGCTCGCCATTCCTTGAGGAGCTGCACACTTGGGGTTGTACATGAGCGAGTGCACTCCTGAGCCTTTTTTGTTAAGTATAAATTTCTGTTCAAAAGCTGATGAAACTGTTGCTTGTTGTTTAACTTATTCAAAAACATTGGCCTTGACGTGCTTCAGAGGAACTGATGAAATAGGTCTCTAGAGCTTGAATAAACTGAGTTTTTTGAATCAAATGAAACGTTGAAGTTAAGAGCATAGCTGAGCATGTCTAAGCATGGAAAAGCTTAGGAGGTACTTTTTCTGAAAGTTTGAAAAGATGGTGTGGTGAGGTAGGGATCTCCTTCAATTGAAGACTTGTGTTCTAATTCTACCCAAGACCAAAGGATCATTGAGACTTCAGTGTATCAAGTTATGTGTTGACACTGGAATTGTCATGGTTTGCTGCAGGAGATAATACTTATTAGGCATAAGCAGATGAAATATAGATAGGCTTCAAAGCATATGAACTATTTGCTTTTTTATATAAATGTTGTATTTCAAGATGTTCCAATCCATAGTAATGGGCAGTTGATAACTTTTTACTTGCCTTCACAGGAAAATCCCTTAGTGAATGTATCATAGAATCATGGAATGGCCTGCGTTGAAAAGGACCACCATAATCATCTAGTTTCAACCCTCCTGCTATGTGCAGGATTGCCAACCACTAGGCTAGGCTACCCAGAGCCACATTGAGCCTGGCCTTGAATGCCTCCAAGAATGTACAACCCATTCGGTGACTTGCCAAGCGTACGCTAAGTGTTTTGTAGGTTTTATGGCCAGAAATCCTTTCTCAGAGATCAGGGAGGACAGAGGTAACTGTTGGCATTGCTAGAAATGTGCATCACCAAGTGTATGCGCACATATATGCTTCATACATATAGCCACATCCAAACTGAATAGAGTGGTTTAGAGCACTCAACTGAATTTTTGTGTTGCTCACCGTCCCTTCTGTATAAATATGTAAGCAATGTATTCAGGAGGCTTAGTTTAACACAGGTATCACTGCCTCATAGTGGTTAGATGTAGAGGAGTTTCAAATGTAGGATGTATGTTTTTTAATAGCTATGTACTCAAATGTATCAAATACAGAATATTACACTTCATATACATCTCACAGTTGGATTTTGAAAACCAGGAAGTTAATGAAGTTTAAGGAATCCCTCCTTGCCAAGTAAGAATAAGAAATGCAGAGATGTGACTCTAGGCTGTTGTTTTTAATCTGGTTAACCAAATGCATTTTGTTATATATCTAGAACCCTTGGGCCCTAAAGTGAGCTCACTTGCATACTTAAGTATGGGTGAGAACATCTGAAAACATTGGCTCAAGTTGTTACGTCTTTGGTCGTAAACAGTGGGATATCAAAAGCACTGAAAGCAATTAACAAATTATTTAATTATTTTAATGCTACTAGGGCACGCGTTTGCTGGGTCAGGGACCAGCTTGATGTCTCTTTCAAGGCTTTAAATGGATTTTGGGTTTTTTTGTCAAGTGAGTTAAGTAGGAAATACTTGGATACAACAAGCAAGAATTGCTTGGCCTCTGCACAACCTTTGATGTACCTGATTGCTCTTTTGTTACGCAAAGGAAACCTAAATATCAAAGGTGAGGTTAGCTTAGTGCAGTAAGCTTGTAAGGCACAAGGGACTGTTAGTTATAGTGCATCTCTTAATGACCTGCTTAGCATGTCCCATTCCAAGCACACGGTAGGAATTAATCTGATTCTCTTTTCAGTGCTGAGAATTTGAAGGAAGGTGAACTCTCTGCGTGAGTGGCTATGTGGCTGATAACACCCTAACCACCCCATCTTAAAGACGATGCTTGTTTCAGATGAAGCCAAAAGAGAAAGGGATAGTTTTTTTCCTTCCTCTTTTGAGTTCAGGAGTAGTTGGTTGTGTAAATACATGCACTATAAATACATTTACAGTATAGATGGTTGCTGCATATATGTGTATGCCTGTGGTGTGTTAGAGTAATACAGATTCCCCATGAGATGGAAGTGCTTCAAGTAAGACATCCGGGTTGAAGGGCATGAGGTCCATCAGTTCCTACTCCCTTCCAGGGAGCTGTGAGCTTTCTGGACAATGTGGCTGTTGCATGTGTTAGTTAGACTCAGATTACTGTTACAAACCAGTATTCAGTGCAATGATGCCATCTTTCAGACATAAGGCATGTCTCTTTATTTTTGTTTGTTAAGAGCAAGTGGTTCTTGCAATGCTGCTAATTTGCAGTGGCTAAACACACTCTGTCTCTAAAATTGCATGTGTTTTTGGTGCAAGCTAGTTAAGCTTTCTGACAGTGGAGGTTTTGACTGCTGACTGCTGTGAATTAAGATAGGATTCCTCCGTGCATTTCCATGTTTGGAATAAATGGCAGAATGAAATTCAGCCTAATTTCCCCAGAAAGAGAAAATCAGTTGACCTTTGCATTCTTGAAAACTGAACTAAAAATTGGGAGGCTCACATCAAAGCTCTGTAAATAAAGTGAGTAACGCTTTGGACGCTTCTGGTGGAGAACAGAGGAGGGGGAAATTCCCTCTATAAAGAACACCCAAGTATTTAAAAAGAAATGGTTAGGTTTAAATATCTCACTGTTTTTCTTCTCCAGGGCTCCATGCTGAGGATTTTATTTTCCTTTGCAATGCTTATGCCGTGGACCCCTTTTCTCAGAGGTAGGCTGACGTTAGCACACTGAAGCAGCGAGCAGGTTCACTGGAGCAAGTTTATTTGTAGTGTGGCCTGAGTCGCGTTTGAGGGTGCCGTTATGATTCAGAAGGCTCCACAAGCTTTGAATATCAATGGCACTTCAAAGGGCTGTAGCTGTGAAGTACCAGACATTCTCCCTCACAGGCCCCAGAATGGGGAGAGTGAGAGATGGGTTCAAAGTTGGGAAATGGGTAGGATTTTTCCAAGGGCACTAACAGTCAAGTAGGCACCCCAGGTCTTTGTAAATGTGATGGAGTCTCTCCGGGATGTGCAGACTGTGAGGACTGTGAAGATAATACTCGCAGCAGCCAGACCAATCTCCTCCCTTCACTGCACTGTATGCCTCTTCAATCCGGCAAAAAATTGAGAAACAAGTGCATTCATTTTTCCCCTACAGAGATTTTTTTTCTCAAAAATGGAAACATTTATCTTCATTTATTTTTATAAATTATTATTATTTTTACGTATACTTCTAGATTTCGGAATTCTTTTTTAATCCACCCCAAACTACTACTTATGGTTGGTCTTTCAAAGCAAAACGTGAACTTGGTAATTCCTTTTTTAATTCTGGAATTTAATTATGCTGAGTTGTGACTAATTTAGTGGGAGTTAAGTGGGGAAGGGACCTATCTTAGTTCTTGCTGACACAATATTAAGTTACCTAAAAGATAAGAAAAATTGACCAAATGTAGAACTCCTTGGAAGTCTGTTCAGGGGTCCTTCTCTAAAAAGACTGCCTGGTTGACTTACCTAGTTGGTAAGTCTGGTGGATATGCGAGAAGGGCAATATCTTCAATTTAAAGATGTGAAGCTGGTGTTAAGTGATTTGACCAAGGTCATACAAGGAAAAAGTTGCAACAACAGGAAACTGATGCGAGACAACCTGATTTCATGCTGTTCTAGAGAGCTATGGCTAAATAGCAGGGACTTGGGTGGCTTTTAACTAAATGAGCTCTACTTAGGCAGCTTGTTTTGATTTTATTCTTGTCCTTTTGGAAGGTATTTTATATCCTAACCTTTCTCCCGGGAAATACGGTTTGTGTGAGCATGTACATTAAATGTTAAGAGAAATTGCTTGTGTATCCATATGGCAAGACATTGGCAAAACTACCTTATTGCTTGGATTCCAACCAGAACTGTCCATTGAGTTTGTCTGCTCAGCGCTCTGAGGTGAGCAGAATACTTCAACATGCACTACTACCACTCCTTGGAAATGGTCACCTTTCTCATCAGTGGGCTGACAGCTCCTGTGTTGTTTGCGGTCTAAAGGAAGGCACTGGGGCTGTGCTTCATACCCTGACTTTGGCAATTACTCTGAGCGTGCTTTGTTCTTGGAGAACTTTAGCAGTGTTCCATGGTTTTCACAGAAGCTCTCCCAGCTTCCGTACCATTAACATGTGCATGGATGATGAATCTATACATGGTAGGCATTGCACTGCCTAACCTGTTTGAAAATGTGTCTTGCCTTGGTATCTGCAGAGGAAGCCTTTTTCCTTTGTCTTTATAATTAAATGGAATTTGAAAGTGTAGCATGTGATTTACAGAAACTGACACGCAATCTTGAGCACTTCTAGTCCAGTTGGTTGTAAAGTGTTGTGCCATGTGTTATAATAGGGTACAGGTACTAAAAATTTTTCAGCAATGCTTTAAGGTATGTTCAAAAATCTATGAATAGCATCTGAAACAACTGTTGCCTGCTCTGTGTATTCAGGGGCTGAGGGACTCTGCTTTTTCTTTGAGCAAACTAACTGTGATGTTTCAAATGGCCGTTTCAGAATGGATATTAAACATGCCAACTAGTTATGCATTAACCATGGTTTAAAATAAATAAATAAATAAAAAAGGCGGAGGGGGTTTAAGTTACCTTTGTTTATGTGTCTTTAGAGCTTACATCTGCCTCTAGATCCTTGTCAAAATTTTTATCAGCTTCTCCAGGATGGAGATGAGTATATATTTTATATCTGGAGCTGAACTGCTGGGAAGAGCTCCCAGATTTCTGATCTGCTCCAGGCTTTCAGTAGCCAGGAATGACATCGTAGCTGGCCATGCCAACTGGACTGTGTTAGGAGGGAAAGTATAACTCAATTTCAGTTAGACAAATGTGTACTAATTTTAGTTGTCTTTTTCTGCTTTATACCAGGAGAATGTTGCCTGGCATGTGTATTTCCTTCTCTAATTACAACAAAAACTCTGGATAGTTTTCTCTTTACACTTGTGGGTTGGACTTGTTTTGTTCACAAAGAAGTTCCTCCTTCACACCAAAGGTGATACTAGATGTTGATATTTCTAACCACTTTACCCTCAAAATTGCTGTGTTGTAACCTTTCAGTATTTAATCTGACCTTGTTTGATTTGTTTTTATTAGCCATTGTTTGCTGAGTACTCTGATAATACAGGCACTTTGCTTGCGTTAAGTATTTGTTTTGGTAATATTTGGGTTTATATTTCATCAGATAAAGGCTCACAGCATATTGCTCCTGGACAGCAGCCTAGGTAATACACTGCCATAGTCTTACTGTTGCTTTGGCTGTGTGAGAGCCACACATTGTTTTGGAACAGTTATCTCAGCTAGTGGAACTCACGGGGCTCAGCAGGGCACAGGTGAGTCTGGAAAAACATGTAGCATCTGGGGTAAATATTGCTATGCACTGGAGGTGAAGAAGCAGCCAGAGCAGGCACTTGGACCCCTGCACGAGGGCTGTGACCTGGTGTGCAGCAGGACTTCACAGATTTCATTCTGCACATGCTTTGCCGATGCTGTATTAGCGATTCAGCTGTCGTGCCAGCCTAATGACACAGTATTGCCATTTTGTGAACTCCACTGTGCAGACAGAAGCTTATTAGTTTCTGCAAGGATTTACTTTTTTTCCCAGACCCATCACTTGTTTTATAAAGCTATCATGTAGCATTTAAATACTTAGCGCTGTTCTGCAGTCTTTTTACAGTACTTTTTCCTCTGATATATTGCAAAATAGTCTATGTTAAATCCAGGGCAATAATGATTCAGTATCAATCATTATTATAATTTTTTTTCTTCGATCTTCTTGTGCAATGATACTTGGTGCCATCTGACATAAGGATTCATCTTTTGGGGATGGGCTGTCATTCTTTTTTCCTTATTTACTTTATTTTTTGAATGTTCGCATCGTTTTTTCAGATCACCTGCGGTATCAGAATGAGTAAATAGAGCAGGATGGAAAATAAGCTGTTCAAAAGTGCTCCTAGGTGGGAAAGCAAATCAAGTCCGATTATGTTTTTCTATAATTATGTATCTTCTGTCATGTCCTTATTGCTCTTAGGTGGTTCGATTTTTCTCCTTTCTGCTAGTTCTACTTTTTACTCAAATCATAGAATCATAGAATGTCCTGGGTTGAAAAGTACCACAATGAACATCTAGTTTCAGCCCCCCTGCCCCTGCTATGTGCAGGGTTGCCAGCCACTAGACCAGGCTGCCCAGAGCCACATCCAGCCTGAATAATGGGGGTACATTCTAGACTGACTTACTAAGATGTTCCAAAGTGACAGGTGTTTTTGAGGGCCAGAGAAATGGAGATGCTAGTTGAGAATGTTTGAAAGTCATAAGTCTATATGTTAAAAGTGCCTGGTGCCTGTTCTTCATAGCATATCTGAATGCATTTTTGGCAGAGGTTTCTCTACAAGTCCAAATGGTTGCTCAAGCGAGACCTTTGCAGTGATGGGGTACAGTATGGAAACACTCAGCCTTTCTAGATGCCTGACTTCTGTATGTTTGCTATAAGCCTGTGGATGTGCTTGGAAAATTATCAAAGTTAACATTAAGCTGTGGAGTTGGTGAAATTGTAGGCATGATGGAGACACTGGGACCCAACTGAGGCAGCTTCTCTGCTGAATAGTTTCCAATGCTAGAGTGACAGATTTGGGATTTCTTGGACTATTTGGGTTGAATATTAGGAAAACTTTCTTCTCAGAAAGAGTAGTGAGGCATTTGGCACAAGCTGCCCAGGGAGGTGGTGTCGTCACTGTACCTGGGGGTGTTCAAGAACCATGTGGATATGGCACTGAGGGACGTGGTGAGAGGGGATGGTGGGGATGGGTTGGTAGTTGGGCTAAATGATCTTAGAGGCCATTTCCAACCTTAATGGTTGTATGATTCTATCTGCTATTTGAAGAGCAGCAGGCATCTCCATGACCTTGGAGGAGCTTGTTGGACTGAGTGTAAAGCTTGAGCAAATAGCTCACTGCAGCTTTGGATAGGGGCATAATGTTTACAGAACCTGCTGCCTCAGGGAAACAAGCCCAACAAAAAAGAGAGATCATTCTGTGGCTCTGTGAACATCAGATGGGAGAAGACGCATTCAGTGCCAGGGATGAGGCAGCTTATCCAGAGAGTTGTGCCAATGATGCCTGAAAAGTGCTTTGTCTGAAGCCATATCAGCATGGAAGCTGCATGGTTTGCATCAGCTTGGTTTGACTTCCTAAAATCAGTTGTGGGAGCTGAATATGTGGTAGAGCTAAAAGTCTGAAGGTTTCCAACTCTAAAAGATATCTTTAAAAATCCAATGCACAGCACCAGTTTCTTAGAAATTTTTATTGCAATAAGCCTACCTTTTCCACAAGCAGGAAAATTGCTGAACCTTCTCTATGGGTTCAATGCCAAGAATAGTAACAGGGAAGAAGCCTTATAGTGTATTTACACGTTCACGTCATTCATTTGCGTAAACGCTTGTAGAAGCAGCTTTGATTTATATGGCCAGCAGATGTTGGAACTTGAAGCACCTGCTAAGAAAAGCAGATTCTTTATAGCCATGGCTTAGTCCCGTCTCCACGGGCTTTTATTTTTCCCCTGGCCTCCTTGCTGTGGCCCAGCAGTATCTGTGCGATTAGTTCATTTGTGCAGGCAGCGTCTGCGGTGGGTCTTGGATGCTCTGTTCTGTGTATCTGCCAGGACAGCTTTGATAATGCAGCCAAGCCACTGCTGGTTGAAATGTGAAAAATGCCAGAAGCTTCTTTTTCTGTGTGTACAAAATCAGCCCAGGAGGCCTGTGACATGAAGAAAGCATAACTCATTCTACTATACTGCTTAGGAAAACAGCAAAAACCAAAATAAATAAATGAGGCTTACCAGCAACACCTAGCCAGCACTGTAGCTCCAAACCAGAGGCTTCTATTGTGCTGGCTCAATACTGGCAAGAAATGTTCTATTAAGAAACTTCAGAGGAGAAGCTAAATTAGTACTAAGCAAACTGTTTGCTATAAGGTTTTTATTATTCCCATTCCTGTCTGAAAACATTAAAAACAGCAAACTGTCCTGCCCACTATTTCTATAAATTGATGTTCCAGAATTTCAGTGAAATCATGCTGAGTTAGTTCCCATGTATTTGGACACACAGTAGTAAAAACAATCTATTGCTCGTAGCTGCTCTCTCCCATTATAACTGCTGTTGATCTTGCCTGTGCCATCCCTGCTTTCCAAATAGATGCACAGCAGATGTGGGGTTAGCAGGCCAGGATTTGTGAGCTGAGTGCTTCTGCAGCTGATGGTAAATCAGCCCATGGTGGCAGATTACTGTGTCCTTTCTAATGCAAGCCTGCTGCACATGGAGCAGAATGGTGGTGCATACCTTGAAGGCCAGTTGTTGGATGGTTCAGGAGGTAGAGGTTGAGGTTGGCTTGCATGGGTGATGAAAGCAGCAGAAACATTATAGTGATGCTTGCCTATCTTTGAATTCACAGTGCATGAGTCTGCTGTTATTGCTCTGATTCAGTTGCAGTCAAAGTTATTCACACTACAACAGGGTCTTAATATTATGAATATTTTTCAAGGACAGAAATTTCTATCCATTTGTTAATGATATAGTCTTGTCTTGCCAAGTGTGTGTGTGTATATATCTCAGTGTTGGAGAGCACTATAGGAAGTGACGTAGTTTGGGATCTTGACTGATAATGCCTGATCCTTGACCTGACTGAATTGCAGTAGTAAGTAGTTTAAAATACACTATTTCTCTTAGCTCCTAAGTTTTGTAGTATCTTCTTGAAGAGGCAGAGTCTTCTGCTGCTGCTCTTCTTGGCTCACTTTGAAGTTCTCCTTATATTTTAATACGTGGTTTATTAAGGCCAAAGTGAGATGCCAGCACTTTATGAATTGACTCTAGTAAACAGCAGGAATGTTCAGGTTTCTTGCAGCTTTTGGAATTATATTCCACATAAAAAAGAGATGATGGATACAGGCAGATTCAGGGGAACTAGGGCACTTAGTGCTAGAAACAAGAAAGTAATAATATGAGGTGCGTGTTTCTCAGACGAAGGATGGTCTAGAGATGAGAGAATTAGCGGAAGGGTGAGGCTATGAAAGGCATATTAGATGAAGAACGAAGCACCGGAGCTGGAAGACAAGGCCTTGAGGTGGGTCTCAGAAGAGCTCCCCACAGGCTGGATCCTGTGTGCCCTGCTGCTTCTGCCCCATTGTCTGCTACTGGGTTTGGTGGCCCAGCATCTACCTCAGCAAAAACAGAATTTCCCTCCCTAGGACGTGGCCTCTCTGAAGGTTGCTCTGCCCTGTTGGTACCAAATGAGGGTGAGTACAGGTTATCACCCCAGAGACTGGACAGGTATTGCCACACTGGCAGCAAAGTTCTCCAGCTATTTGTTAAAATGATAATCCTTTCACCTCATTTGAAATAAAGTCCCCTCCAGCTTAGAGTGAGGTTTTTCTTAACTTTCAGCCTGACCATCTCATCTGGGACACCTGCAGGTCAGGATAAAGGGTGGCTGGCAGAACATAACTTCATTTATATTTTTTTTTTTCCTTCTGTCTGGCCTGCCAGGTAGGGGAAGTAGTAGAGACAGGCTGTGCTATAGGGTAGGAAAGGGAACAGGGCATCTATATTGTTCAGCAAGCTGGCACGCCATCCTGGCAGCAGCCAGCTCTTTGGAAGGTGCTCTTTGGCTTCCTTCTGTCTCATTCACTAAAGCACTTTCATTTGAACACTGACCAAAACTGATTCTTAGAGCTAAGCATTTAATCTTCTGTTTGGCATTAAGGTGCAACTTTAATTTGAGAAGCATCAAAGAATAGTCTGCTGTGTTTTAATGGACTCTCCTGGTGAGTTGGGTTGAACAACAGAGAGGGAGATGCAGGGAGAACAGGACTCAGATGAAACCTCTTAATAAGGTGTGACGGTTATTATGCTGCTGTAGTTTGTTAGTGTTAAATTAATGTGGGCTATCTATTGCTGACTGAATGAGCATATCACTCCTTGTTAAAGTCATCACTAATCCAGGGCAAAGTTCTCTATTCTGCAACCAAATAGAACTCTCACTGATGTGAAGTGAGATGCTGTCTAGATGTAGGATTGAATATGGAAGTAGGCCTGCTTGTAGATGACAAACTCAGCTTCAAAACACAGCATTGCAAATGCAAAATAAGCAGAAATGACTTGCATATCCACGTGGCTGGAGATTAACATTAAAAATAAAAGTAAAGATCCCTTAACAGTAGAGACAATTATACAGTGCCAGCATTAAGATGTGCAGGGAGAGGCCAGTCCGTTGTGTGCAAATCACCATGCTGAACTGCTGAGATGGAAAAATAAATGCCCTTGGTCAGCTGGCAGAGCAAGCAGTGCACTGCTCTGAGACAGTGCATCTAGCCAAGGATAGGAGGACAGATAACACATAGAGCTATGTAGGATCAGGTGGGGATGAGAGAAGAGACAGGCCCACTCAATGGACCTACTGTGGGTCCTGTTTTGGTTCACTTAGGTGGCTCCTGAAGCAGAACCTAGAAGAAACTGTGGGGAGACTTGAGTTGGAGAGGCTCTGGTGTCCTGCTAGAACTCTATGAACATAGTGAATGTGTTGCCCCTGGAAATGATTTTTTTACACCTTACAATAAGATTGGAAACTGAAATCACGTCCCTTTTTAAAAAAAAAAAAAAAAAGTAGAGGAGAGGTGAGGGGTGATCAGACTTGAAACAGTAAGGCGAATTTAATCACAGATATAGAACATAGCTGTAGGGGACAAAATGCTGAGGAAGAAGGTTTAAGATATTATTTAACTTCTTTAATGATCTTGAAAGGTAGTAGGCAGTACATTAATGAACTGATAATAAATTAGGAGGAGCTTTGGATAGATAAATGATAAAAAAGGGGCATTGATTTCTTAATACAGAAAGAATAGCAAAATGAATTTCAAGCAATCACTGCCTAAGTCAGTTGTGAATGCCAGAAATTTTGAATATTGAAGAGGTGCTTCTCTAAAACTCTGGGCATTCTGTCTGCATGATGTTTGAAGGTGAAGTTATCTTTTGCTCAAGATCATTCTAGAAGCTGGGAGAAGTACTGCTCCTATTCTTACATACTAGTTGGCAATTTTTCCAAGCAGTTTTCTTACTCTGTGATCTGTGAACCAGCAACACATTGCTGCTGTGATTTCCTAGGTGTGTTTACAAAATGTTCTTGAGAAATTAGTCAACCTTTTCCTGGTCACATCTGTGTGTTCCCTCACAGCTGGGCTATGAAATTAAGGGAAAAACGATCTGCAATTACTGAGCATTTTTCCTATTTGCTTGACTGCAGCTTCAAGCTACACCCAAAGTAGTCTCAGATAGTTCTCTGGCTTCGATCAAGGCTGGGCTTGCCCTTGATAATTCTAGGTCTCAAGATGTTTTCTGACTGCAGTAGAAATGGTCCTACAAGGAGTTAAATTCCATTGTCTGTTAGGATTTGAAACAGTGTCTGTGATGTTTGCCATGAAAAAAATACATCCGAAGACAAACCTTGTCCCTTGAAGCACACGTGAGAACACTAGCGTGTCTGACAGACAAGCCTTTAAAGGGCTGATTCAGGACTGGCTAGTCAGCTGATAATGCACAGAATCATAGAATGGCTTGAGTTGGAAGGGACCTCAGAGATCTTTGAGTTCCAACCGCTCTGCTGATTTTAACTACTAACTCAGGCATTAGGTTTGTCTGTGCAGGGCCAAATCCAACCTGGCCTTGGACACCTCCAGGGCTAAGACATCCACAGCAATGATTCATTTTAGATTTACAAATTTGAAGTATCTTTCTGAATTTTTGCTTGTCCTAAATGCTTTGGAAGTCATTAGGCTGAACAAACCTGTGAAAGAAAAGGTACCTTAAAAAACTATCTGGAAGAGTGTAGGTAGCACATCAAGTAGGACAAGCAGTACAACTTCTGATGCCTGAGATATTTTGTCTGCAGTTGCCTCAGATGGCTGCGTAGCACTACGAATGCTTGTCAGATTACAGAGGTGTATCTGTACAGAAGACAACCGGGGAGCAGAATTTCTTTTCAAATGAGTATGTCAGGCTTCCTGGAAAGGAAAAATTATATATGTATCCACCCCCACCACATTAAGTAAAACATCATTTCTGAAAAAAAAAATCCAGTTGGAGAATTCTTTGAAATTCTGTCTTGCATTATGAAGATATTTATCAGTTTTCATTACTGCCTTTGAGCAATGAACTTATAGAAACTGGACATTTAGACTTTAAAAATGAACTACTTTTCAGGTTTAGAGAGAAAAACGTGCAGGTTAAGTAATGAGAAGCTGTGTCGTTCAATATTTCTGTTCTCTCTCATATTCTTCCTTGTCAACCGGTTTTATCTGACGCACTTGCCAGCATTATTTTTATTCCTAACACCAATTTTATTTGATAAATGCTTGTTTTAATTGAATTTTTCTATGGAATTTGTATCTTGTTGAAGGAATGTTCTGTATAACAAGATTATTCTTTCAGGCAGTTCCTAGACACTTTTACTTAATCAACCAAGTATACAACATCTGTAACACATAATACATGTTCCATAGGTATTAATATTGAAAGCAGTGAACATGTTAGTAGAAAACGTGGACCAAAAGCTCTGTTATCAGGCCCTAATTAGAGATCTCTGGCATCTTCACCTACTAGGTTAGGGCTTCAGTGAAAGATTTCTTTCTGAGTGCTTGTACTATATGAAAGTGCCATTTGTTTAAAACCCAGACTTAATACTTCGCCTTCTGAATAAACAGGTTAAACGTGTGATGTTAATTTGAGGGGGCTGCAGCAGGAAGAGGCAGTTGCATGCAATTGGAAAGAAATATTTACAGTCAGTTTAGCAGGATCAGCTATCAGATGACCTCTGACATCCGGCATAATCTACTAAAGAGCTAATTAGCTGTAAAAGTAGGTGACAAGTCAATTGCATCAGCACAAAGGATAAATTCGTCTTTTCGGGTTTTGCTGGTAATAAAGTCTGCTGGAGAAAGACAGGCAGAGAGCCACCTGTGTGTGAACAGCAAACTTGTCTCAAGGAAGGTTAAGAGATGATGGTGCCATAAACAGAAGTGTGAAGGTACCATAAAGGCAGAGGATGAAGGGGGGTTGTGGTGAGGTGAGAGGGTGGGCCCCTTGCTGCAATGAGGTAGAGAGCAAGGATGCATTCAGCCTGGATTCCTGGAAGCCCCCAGGAGCTCTGCCTTGATGCCTTGCATCTCTTCTCTCTTGGCTGACTTAGTTTTGTTTCAGTATTGCCCCCTTTTAATTGCATGCCCATGAAATACTCAGATGTGGTGAGGAAGCCAAAATGATCTACTCGGTTAAGGAGCAGCTTCAGATTTAAAGTTTGAGTGTTCTCCTGTTCTCTCATCATCTGGTGCTGATGTACAAGTAGTGGAAAGGGATTCTATCCTCTTCTGAGTGAGGAGCCAAGCTGTCCTGACTGAGGGTCAGCTTTGGCTTTGGGCAAAATAATATACTGCTGCGAAATGGCTGCATTGTTTCTGATAAAGTAAACTTAATGTTTCCTTCTACATCTCAACAAACAGGTGTTCTCAGCAGTGCAGTGTGCCTTGATCATAGAATTGTGGAGTCATTAAGGTTGGAAGAGACCACTAAGATCACCAATTTAAACCACCAACCAAACCCCACTCACCATGTCCCGCAGTGCCACACTTCCAGGGTTGCTGAACACTTTCAGGGACGGTGACTGTACCTCTTCCCTGGACAGCCTATGCCAAATGCCTCACCACTCTTTCTGAGAAGTAATGTTTCCTCATTTACAACCTACATCTTGATGTTGCACTGATATGTACTGCGTAGCTGAAGGCTCTGAAAACTTTCCAGATCTCAACTCTTACCTATATTCCCACTATATATATATATATATATATATATATATATATATATTCCCACTATATGTATATTCCCACTATATACATATTCTGTATATAAGTGGTGATCTTAGTATGGCAAATGGGCAACCTAGCTGAAGCTAAGAGAATAATTTGGTGATAGGTCAGCAGCATGACCACTTAAACGTAATGCAGCTGTGAGGCTCATAAGATAAGTCTCTGAGTTAATGGACCCTACAACTCTATGGTGGCTAAATGGAGAAGAAATGTTGGACAGACTTGGACCCTTATCCAGGACAGCATGGCAGAGGACAGGGGTGCAAAGGGGTCAGTTCAGCCTTCCTGTGTGTGTTACCTTTCAATTTAAATGAGGTTCCCATGCCACAGGAACAATGAGTGAGCATCTGAGCTTTCCTAAGGCTAACCGGGTTCAGTAAGTGTGTGACAAGCAGGCACACAAACCTTGTTCTACAGAGCATTTAATATCAAAATACCAGGAGGGCAAGCAATGATGAGTTTTAGCTGCCCCTTCCTGCCTTGCTCATCACAAAGGATGTAGGAGAGTTCAATGCTCTGTATATCACACCCTGACAGAGCTCTGTGCTGGGCTGAGCACTCGCTGCACTTTCCTGGAACTCTTTGCCTTTCAAATCGGCCAGCGAAGCGCTGACTCGGCACCACAGTGTTTGCTCCACCTGTCCTCATCAGGACTGCATGAGCTGGGGGAAGGATGTTGACAAAAGCAATCAATAGAGTAAAGAATGATGAACCAATGGAAGGGATGCGACTGAAAGGCCACCACAGAGACAACAGTCACGACAGCATCATAATTATCATTTTTGGGTATGGTAAATTAAAGCACTAGCACAGGAATAACAGGATCAATAATTTAAACCTTGGAAAGTGTAAGGTTATAAAAGAATAGGCAGAGAGCAGCAGGTGTTCCTCACAAAATGCTCTGTCTACTGTTTATTTTCCCATTATAATCATCACTTGTGATGCCACCTTAGGCCTGCTAGGAAGCTCCTTCACATGCTGATGATATGCTGAAGAACAACAGGGCACGTCTGGGGGGGAAGGCTTTTGCTATAGAAATTACAGACATTGGGTTTATCCTGACTTGCATTGTTGTCAGCTGCTTGTGTGACCTTGAGCGAGGCAGTTTGCTGCTGAATGACTTTTTTTTTTTCAACTAAAAAAGGATTGTGCCTTTTAGATGCTATTTCAGCTGGTACTTTGCTATACCTGCACGGGGTAAACTGTAGGTGCCCATATAGAGCTTTCTGGATCGTATCAAAATGGTGTGGATTATATTCACCTGTAATAAAGCTCTGCCTTCAAACTTCGTTTGCAAATGCTATTAATGTTAACATTTTCCATGCTTGTAGTTTAGAGCAAGAGCATAACTGATGCTGTGCAAGATGTGAAAAGTTGCATGGCTTGTGAGATTTGCTTCCAGTTGTGAGAAATGGAAAGATTTAAGAAATGAACTGGAAGGGAATGAAGGAGCAAACAATGGAGGTGCAAGATAAGCATAAAGCAAAGTAGAAGGATAATGTGTAACTTTGTGCTTTGATAATCTGTGTTCATTACAATCAGCTACAAATTCATGAATTTTTTTCTACTGATGAGATTTTGGGCCAGGACTGGATGTGCCAGAAAGGAACAAATTAACTTTAAATTTTTCTTGTTCTTTTCCGTTTATTCTTGTTTCTGTCTCAGGGGCTTTAGAAACTTAGCTTCTTTTTGTTCTCTCCTGGCTTTCATGTAATCCAAGGCTCAAAGTTGTGCGACATGCACCAATGGCTCTTTGAGATGCATTCTGCTTCAATTAGCATGTGTCAAATATTTACTACCAGCTTGTGGTCTGCAGAAGAAATTATTCAGATCCATAAAACAGATGATAAAAATTATCCAAAACTGGAGTAAACTTGAACCATGAATATATTAGAGAGAATCTCAATCTGTTCATGGACATTTTGCAAGCAGCAAAAAGCAATATGAATTATGTGAATTACTTGCTTTGCATTTTTCACTCACCAATATAGGATGGGAATACAGAGCTTGGCCCTCTAAACTTTGATATTCACACAAGAAAGAGGATATTTTATTTTCAGTGTTGCTGTCTTCAATGCGTATATTTCTTCCAAGCCTTATTTCAACACGGATTTTTCTGCCTCCTGTTGGTTATAAGGTTAAAGGTGTCTTTGTTGCCTTTGGCAGCGTGTGTGTTAGGAAGGGCAGCCTGGCTGGTCCATGGGTGATCGTCTTCCTGCTCTGCTGAGAAGAAAACAAAGCCTGGCTACAGATC
The DNA here is from genome assembly GCF_019238085.1 of Lagopus leucura. NCBI lineage: Eukaryota > Metazoa > Chordata > Aves > Galliformes > Phasianidae > Lagopus > Lagopus leucura. Next base: position 26,358,489 of record NW_024962264.1, read on the forward strand.
GTGTGTCCTGCCCTTGATTCACACCAAGGGTGTCAATCACTAGGATAAAATGTCTAAGGTATGTATGTCAGTGTGTATAAGATAATACACTTCACTGTAAAACAAAAAGCAGTATTATTCCATTGATGGCAGCATTCCCTTATCCTTGTGAGCGTGCCTAGAAGTGGATTGTAGTTCTTGAATATAGGTCAGAAAAGGACATTTTTATAACTGGTGTCCTTGATGGAAACTGATATGTGCTGAATTTGCAGAAAGCCTGAGTTCAGTGTCATCCGTTTTCAGTATTTCCCGAACAATTGATTTATTTCACATTATTAATGAACTTTGCAGCAGTTCCACTTGTCAGGCCTACTCTGCAGGGGTCAATAATGAGAGGAAACCTGATGTTAGTGGATCCAGCTTAAGTGATTCTGTCATGCTAACGATTCAATATATCAGGACAAATGTCAGCTCCTTCCAATATGTTAATTCCTCTGATCCTATTTGCATAAACTACAGTCAATGAAATACAAGTTCCCTCTCCAGGATAGTTAATGGAGATTTGCAAAGGATTTTTTATTTTTTATTTATTTATTTTTCTTAAGTTTCCAAGAGGACTTAGGAGAATGGGGACTAATTTCAGAGCTCCTTGTGTAACTTCACATGCTCATTTCTTCATAAGGAAGATCAGGATGGTGGTGTGGGATGGATAAGAAAGACAAAAACCAGCAGTATTTGTCAGAACTTCACGGAAAGGGAGGTTTCTTAGTGTTGGATTTGGAATCTGAATGGGTGGTTTTACTGCACACTTGTAATGTGCCATGAGTGAGCCTGAGCCTTGTGCACAGATGACCGTGGTTTTGCTCTATGACTCTGACTGGGCATGTGAATTGTCATCAAAATATGAGCGCAGGGAATCTTGGAGCCATGAGGAGTGCCAGAGCTAGCCTGGGGAGAGGCAGAGGCTCAGGCCAACATCTCTGTGAGCTTTGGGGTGCCCTTTGCAGCCTTGTGACTGTCTGTATCTCAGTCCAGAGATATGCTGATGGCTCAACCCTAGCCTCAGTCATCTCCTTCCTCTCCTCCCTGCTGTCCCAGGAGTCCAACAACATGCAGTATCTTTCACAAACACTTTAGCTAATGGTTTGTTTGTTGTCCTAGACTACAAAACTGTTTGTCAGATTCCTTATCCTTCAGGTTTATAATCACTGGCTTGGAGCAAAAGAGCTGTGGTGCTAAGCAGAAGTTGAAGTTGGATGTGTAACAGAGCAAGAGCTGCTGTTGTGTGCCTAGGCAATGAACGCAGGCATGGATTCAAGCCTGCTGACTTTAACTGTTCCAGAAGAGTTACTGATGGTTGTCTTACCGTGGGTCTGTGTGAAAAGCCATTCCTGCTGCTGTGATGTGATTTGTGGCATGATAATGTGCCTGTGTGATAGAAACATGAGAAGTGTGAAGCAGAAATAGGATGGAGGCAAGATGTGGCTTTACTTGAGTATGAGCTCTTTGAAGAGTCCACCTGCAATAATACTGACAAGAGCTGGATATCCGCTGTACCTGACTTCAAGAACATAAAAGGTGGAAAATAATTTTGCTGTATGTTTGTGAAATAGACATTACTCATTTTCCTGTATTTTCCTGTGGCTGACATACTATCTTCCTCAGTAGTTGAAGATGCACCACCAGCAACGTAATCCTTTATTTCCTTCAGCAATTTGGAGTGTAGCATGTATTTTGAAAGAGTTCTCACTGGGTTTCTCAGTCAGTGCTTGGCTTCCAGCAAGATTTGATTCAGAACGACTTGGTATGGTACTTCCCTCCCTCTCTGCCCTAGATTTTGACATTATGCTCCAACACTGAGCAACAACAGCAAAAAGCTGCAATATCAGTGGTGGTAAAACACCATGAGCAGACTTTCCTACAGAGTGTTAAAGTTTCTCAAGACTAAAACTAAACCTACTGCTTTGTTTTCTTCTTCTTCCTCTGTGTATGAAATCAGTGTGATAGATCTGCAGGGAAGAGATTTAGTTGCAGATGGCAGAGGTCAGTGTATTGTGTATTCAATGTAGTCAATAATAAAGTCAGGACTTATGCTAACAGAATGTTAATAAGGAATCACAAGGACCTTGGAAAGTCATTATATCTGGTCATTTGCTTCACAATATTTCTCCAAACAGGCTCTGGAGGCGAATGCAAGGGGATTAAAAAAAACAAAAAAGGTCTGGACGAATAAGGAAAAACAGGCTAAAAATAGAAGACTTGCATAAAGCACACCGGCTCGTGCTAAAGGCAGTTTCCAAGCACAGTTGTCACATAGCAAAGGAAAGAGTGTTACTTCATGATGTGGCTTCTATCACTGAACCCTAATCATTCTTTGTCCCCCTGAAATTGCTGCCCTATTGGCCTAGGAAGTCATGGCATAGCTGTCTGTGTTTGGGGTTAGAGAGACTACCTTAGCTGTGCTTGTAAGACAGAAATAAAGCAAACTGTAAGCAGTTGCCACAATTACAGATCAAGTAGACTCAAAATAGAAGTGGTTTAATTCCTGTAGCTGTAGACTGTACACCTGGTCTATATGTAGATATGTATTTTTGTCAAAGCATTTATTTATTTATTTTGCTGGGATTTTTGTGGGAACAATTCAGGGTTTGCTCTGCGCTTTTTTAAATTTTTTTTCTTGACTGGACTCAAAATAAAAACTCTTTGGGCCACAGTGTAGCTCAAGCCCATAGTCTTTACTTCTTCTGAGCTCAATACTTATTATCCCCTTAAAATAAGTGATTGTTACTTTTACTCCCCCCTTCATATAAACACAGAGGAAACGGAAAGCTCAGTCTCAAAACAGATTGATTTAATCTGTCCCAGACCAACCTGCATTTGGAGGAATGCTTGAGGTGAGGAGCTGCAGTAAAATCCCACCATTATTTATGAATGAATGAGACACCTTCTGTGGCATTATAGAGATGGCTGGTGAGCATCTGGCACTTGTCCCTGCCATGTAGTGTATGGATAATCACCAGTTTTGTGGTGATTTTTTTTGTGGAAGCTGCAATCAGTGGTTCAGTGTGCGATGACCAGTCCTGCAAAATTCCCAGTTCCACTACTTGGCTCTGTGTGATGCTTTCTCTGTGCCACCAAGCTGGCCTCAACTAGCTAATTTCTTGCAAATGCCTATAAAATGCATGTAGAAGGCAGATAGGTCTGCCATAAATCTGAAAGAATTAGCTTAATGCTCTTATTGTTTGCAGGAGGAGTCTGTGGGTATAATGCCTGTGTTTTCATTATAATTTCGTCCAAGGGTAAGAGCTGGATAGACAAGAATGGCTGGTCTCACAGAAGCATTCTGGTATTCTTAGAGAGGAAAGAACCAATGGGGCTGTTAGTGTTACATCAAGTTCCATTCCTGGAAAAGTTTCAGCTGTTTGCAGAGGATACCTTAGTTTTCATCCATTACACAGTTGGAAGAAGCTCATTTAATTTATAAAAATGTTTCATTTATTGAAGCTATTGAAACAAAGTGGCTTGAATATATGAACCATGCAGTGCAGTGAAAGGTTAGGGATTCTGCTGGGATTCAGTCATTTTTCTTTTCAAGTAAAGTCAAGATCTGGATAGAAGTCTCTGCTGCATTCTTGTCCTTAGCAATGAGTCACCTTGCATGTTTTGAACATTGCTTGTAATTAAGAAAAATAAGAATATGTTGTTTGACAAGAGCTGTGAGGAGCACTAATGAATGTGCATGTTCCTTCCTTACTTTTTTGCACAGTGGTTCTTCAATTTGTTGAGGAAATGCAGTCTTTCAGAGCTCCAGTATGTAAAACTATGCGCAGTTTTAAGAAACACAGAATTCTGCCTTCTTCTGGCTAAATGACACTCAGTGTGGTAATAAGAATGAAGTACCACTGTTTATAAAGCAGCACGTATAGGAAGGGGATTCCATTTTTGTCATCTTGTAGTATCTGTAAAGAAAATGTGGGTGTTACATCTCAGATGCCTTCTATCTCAGGGTAAGACTATGTTGGGTTAATGGAGAACTCTCCAGGAAGCTCTGTGTATTTGTTTCCCCACAGGACTCTTGATGACATGGCATTTAGTCTTTGGAGATGCAGCTGACTTAAATCTGGGTAGTACTATTCATTTTTTAAAAGGATCCTATTTACGTGAGTTGTGGCTCCAAACTAATGTCAAGCTCTGTCTCATCCCTAGGTTAATACAGAGAGCATCTCCTCACTTCAGTGAGGAAGGACTCAGCCATATAAATGCTTCATACACAAAGCTAATGAAAATTAACTCTTTGTGATCTCTCAGGTAGGCTCCAATTGCCAAACTTGCTTTACTCTGGGGAGTTTCCCCTTTCCAGTCAGATCTGGACTACCTGGAAAATATCTCCCTCTTACACCAAAGAAACCACTCTACTGAAATGCTGCAAGATTTAAAAGGCTGCTGCTTGACATGTCACCTTTGAGTTGTGAACAGAATAGGGTCCAGCTTTCCCAGTAAAGCTGTACAGTGTGAAAATGTGTGATGGTATTCATATGCAGCAATCTGTGTATCAGCACTTCCCGTGCAAGATTCCAGAGCTAGTTTCAATTAGAGTCCTTTTAAAAACATTTTGAAAATGCTGCTACTTCATGCCTATTGATTTCCTTATTGAAATCAATATTCATATAATGAGGTCTGGAGTGTTTCTGACCCATGTAAATGCAGTGAATTCTTGCAGGGGGAGGGGAACATTCTAGTAATGGCAATTTAGGGATTTGTCTTAAGCCCACATGAGATACAGGCACTTGAAAGACTTCTAGTAAGGCAGAAGTGCTTTGGTATACTGAATTGTGACCTTGTCTACATGTGCTTTTTTAGGTGTGAGACGGGATCTTTTATGCAATCACCAAGCAATAAGCAATAAAATATATTTGAAGTAAAATTTGTTTTACTTATCCTGCGTGGCTTAAAACTGAATAAATCCACGGATGGTACAGTTGGTCACTGCTCTACTTAATACCATCCATTCTAATTTAAACAGCTGAAAGTATCTGTTAGGAATAGGAAGATCTGTGCCTTGTGTTATGTGTCTGACTGACTTCCTTCTTTGCCCCAGTTGGGATATTTCACATTGGGTTATTCTCACAAAAAAGCTCAGTGCTCTTGCTGGCATGTATCCTCCTTGTGCCATTGTACCAGGCATGGGAGAGAGCTTGTACAGAATGCTTGGTAGTGTTCAGGATGAAGTATAAAGCAGATGAACTTGCAGTAAGTGAAAAAAAGAGAGCTTGGGATAATTAAAGGACTGATCTGACTACCATCTCAGGGAGAACTGGAAGAGTGTGACTTTGCTTAGCCTAGCAATATTCAGAAGTGATATCACTGTTTCTAATAATTCTATCAGGAGAATAAATTTCTGAAGGAGAGGTTACTGTCAGCATAAACTTGTGGATATAAGCTCTGAACTGATTCCAACTGGAAATTAGTGGGCTTACTTTGTGCTATTCCTTGTTGGGATAATGAGTGTGTTATTCCCTCCTGCTGCTTCTGGCTCTTATTTAGGTGTGAGATGAAGCATCGATCTGAGTTCTGTGATCCTGTTCTGGATTTGCAGTAAAGGTCAGATAGTAACCATGTAATGTTGAGGCAGCTTTCCACTCAAATTTTCATTTACCATTCAATAAGAACTGCACAGGTTGGAGAGTTGAGCAAGGTGGAGCCTGATGAGGCTTAACAAGTATAGAGTCTTGCACCTGGGGGAAATAACCACATGTGTCAGTACAGACTGGGGGCTGACCTTCTGGAAAGGAGCTCCGTGGAGAGTGACCTGGGGGTCCTGATGGACATCAGGTTGGCCATGAGCCAGCAGTGTGCCCTTGTGGCCAACGAGGCCAATGGTATCCCGGGGTGCATTAAAAAGAGCGTGGCCAGCAGGTTAAGGGAGGTGATTCTCTACCTCTACTCTGCCCTGGTGAGGCCACATTTAGAATACTGTGTCCAGTTCTGGGCTCCCCAGTTCAAAAAAGTTGGGGTTCTCGTAGAAGGAGTGCAGTGGAGGGCAACAAAGGTGATGAAGGGCCTACAGCATCTCCCTTAGAGGAAGGGCTGAGTAACCTGGATCTGCTCAGCCTGGGGTAAAGAAGACTGAGGAAGAGATCTAATAAATGTTTATAAATATCTAAAGGGAGGTGGGAGACAAACAGTGTGTAGCAGTAGGGCAATGAGTAATGTCCTAAAATTTGAGCATAAGAAGTTCTGTACTAACATGTGGAATAACTTATTTATGGTAAGGGTGATGGAACATGAGAACAGGTTGCTCAGAGAAGTTGTGGAATCTCCTTCTGTGGGGATATTCCTACATGTTTGACCTGCTGTAGGGAATTGCTTTAGCAGAGGATTGGGCTGTGGGAATCTCCTGAGGGGTCCCTGTGATTCCATTAAGGTAAGGGTTGTTAAACAGCAGCGTAGAGGCGTAGTTTAGCAATTTAGAGGCAATCAGTGTCTCCTGTTCAGAAGGCAGTTGTGTAAGATACCAGATGTGGTCTTAGTTATTTAATTGTATTTTCTATTGAGGTACTTAGGCCTTCCTTTCTGTAAGATTGACTCATACTGCTATTTGTGAGCAATAGTTCGATACTACAAGAAAGACACGTGAAGGTGTGATAATGAGGACTGCTGAAAAGATAACAAGAGCTAGGAAACACTATACAAAGCTAGGAATTAAATTTGCGCTTCTGATGATTTCTGCTCTTCATTTCCATTCTCAATTTCTCAGGCTTATGATCTTATCTGATACTGTCTTGTCTGGCTTCTAACGTTAGGGCTGTGTTTTTGATTTTCTCTCTCTCTTTTTTTTTTTTTTTTTTTTTTTTTTTTAACATGCTCCCATGAATCTTTTTGCAGCACAGTGCTAAGTTTGGTGTAGCCTTCAGGGACAGATCTGTTGGAGCTACCAAGGAAATGGGGCCATGCAGCTGGAGTGAAGCCTTGCATGGACTCTATTGAACAAGCTAGCAAAACAACTTTCTTTAAAAATCTACAGATTCTAAATCTGGGGCTAGATCCTTGAATCTCATAAATTAAGGAGCAAAACTTTCCATAATGCCTTCAGGTATTTTCAAATGGCTCACAAATGTAGGTATAGGTTTAATCCCAGAATCCATTTAGAAGGGCTTAAATCTATACATATGTACAAATGATGAATTAAGTGGATCAATTTTGCCTTATGTGTATTCATCACCATACTGTTCATTAGCTGAACAAAGAGAATAGCTTTAAGATTTCAGATCAAGAGTCTATCAAAGCTTGGCAAGCTGAACAACTTATGCAGAAGTGTGGCCTCGTGGGACAGGAATGCTCTGGTGTGACCTTGAAAGCATGATTTTGCAGGACAGAATGGGCAGGTGTGCTCTGGCTGTACAGAAATAGAGGGACTTGACTATAAAAAAGGCTACGTTCCTTGGTCTTGTGCCACTTAATGCAGAATATACCAAAACAGACATGAGGAACACCATGCCATCTGAACAGCATTAAGAAAGAAAACAAAGGGACAGATTGCTTCAATTACAGTAGTAACAATGCCCATGGAAAGCTTGAATTCAGGTTTTCTGCTATAATAACAGCAGAATCCCTGCCCTCTTTCTGGGTTCTGTAAGCTTGCTTGGGGGCAGCACAGGCAGGAAACAGAAAGAAAGAAAAAAAAGGGTTGAAAGAGAGGATTGCTATTGTTCTTAATGACAGATAACAGCACCACAGGGCTGCAGTATTTGATTAACTTGCATTCTAATCCTGCTTAGTTCTTGCTCGGCTTTTAGGTCTTTCTCTCCAACTTTGTACTCTATTTATCCAGATCTGAAATGTTGAAAGGTTTTTGGAGAACATTTTAATGATCTATAGCTGATAAAGCCTACGTAGCTGGGAAGAGCTGAAGCTTCTAAGCTATTTAACTTGATAAGGCATTGTAGTGAAGTTGACCAGTTTTTTTCCTGGTAATTCCAACTTTGTTGTTTGAATTAAAGCCCAGAAACTGGAATAAGTAACTCTAAAGAGTCTATCAAGCAAGTAGGAGGCTACTTTGAAGAGCTACTGGATAAGATCAGAAAAACCAGCAGTGTTGTTAATTGTTTTGATGAAGTGTTGCTCCTGGGAGGCATTAAACTTTATCCATCAGTATCTATGTTCTGTAACTGCATTAGAGTTCAACCAATGCCTCTCTGGGTCTTTGTGCAATTCATCCCACCATCATCACAAGTCTGAGCTATACTTGTAACCTCAGCTCCCAATATGCTGAATTGGCGATAAAACCAAAGTGGGGGGAGAAATATTTTTTACAAAGAACAGGCATTACTCCTTTTTGACAAGAGACAAATGTTTCATTCAAATGCTGCATTTCGCATATTGGAAATAGTAATGAATTCCTGTGCACCTTTCTCCCTAGTTCACAATGTCAGCCCCAGGCATAGAGGCACCTCAGGCTTTTCTTACAAAATTAAATTTAATGTTACACCCTCCGGTGGAATGATGCATAAATCAAGTGTTTGATTTGCATGGACTCTACTGAACAGCCCCGTTCTGTGCAAATATAAACCCAGCTTGAATATTATGTCAGGGACAGGAAAAAAGCAATCTAGGTTTTCCAATGAGAGTCTGGTACTAAGTGTAATTCAGACTGGTATTATGTTGGTCTCATGTCAAGGCTGTTATTACAATTCTTAGGTTTTGCTTCCTTTTTTTCATTTCAAAAGAAAATGTTTTTTCTGACCTCTTATGTTTTGGCAAACCAGTATGCACCAGTGCTATTTATACCCTGTTGTCTGCGAGGAGCTGAGATGGAATTGCTGAAGGCTTTCTGTTTCTACTTTTCTCCTAGATAAGAAGTGAGGCTAGCAGAATCTCAGAGCAATAAACTAAGGCAAAGCAAAGATGGTCAGGGGATAAAAATGCAAACAGAAAAAGATTAGATGGCTTTGTACCCTGTTTGAAGGGAGACAGCCTTCCACATGAGAGTTCAGAACACAGACTGGGTCATCAAAGTGATTCAAAGGCAACAAATGAATTTGACTTCAATATGCAAATGCATTTATGCTCAACACAGTACAGACCCATCTGCATGGCTTCCTGGTACAGCCAGACTGCTGGATATTGCACTGCCATTTATTTACTGCAGGTTTCTGTTTTTAATTTTTTCATGGTGGTTTGTTCGTTATTGTTTTACTTCAGCAAGTTGTAAATGAATACTGTTCTGTTCTTCACAAACACTGCTGAGATGCAGATTACTGTGAGACTACTGTTTGAGATCCTGAGGTTCTTCTGTACCCAGTAAAGTTTTACTGTAGTATTTGTGCATTGACTGTATTGGAAAGGATGTTCTCTGTGCAGTAAATTGGTCAGGCTCTTGTGTGTCCTCCTCTTTGCCCCTTAAGTCTAGGAACTCATCCCTTCTTCTTAGTGGGTGCTGCACTCTGGTACCTTACAGGAGTTCATCTGTAGATCTGTGAAGATCAGCCTCCTAGATCTGCTGGACTCAAGGTGACAATACAAAGCGCGTAAGGAATAACTCTTAAAATCAAAAGAAAATGTCCATTTAGTTTGCTGTTCTATTATTGATCTAGATTTCAACTGAGTGATGTCCTTCCCTCCAAACTGGATTTTATAGTAAGTGGCTGCATATGTAATAATTTACTAAACCTCCTTTCAATGAGCTTCAGAAATAAGGATTCTTTCCACTTACGTAGACTTGTTCCATCCCATGGGTGGCTGCTTTGTTGGAGAAATGAGTCCAGGAGAAACCAGCTGATCTTCAGGCACAGTAACATTTCATTCTTAAGTGCATGAAAATCAGTGGGCAGGAAAAGTACCCAGCCTGCTGGATGAATCAAGGAAATCCTGTTTAGGTTAAAATGGAGAGGGGAAGAAAGTTATTTGGGAGTACAAACAGGGATGAGATACTGAAATACGTAGAGACATCATCCGTAAAATTAAGAAAAGGTAGTAAGAACAAAATTATCAGAATAAATTTGGGAATGCTAAAGCTCAAATGGTATAGGATGTGAAGTGAAAAAAGAAAATCTTGGTTCCTAGCTGAGTTAGGTGGGCAATGAGTGGTGAATGTAGGGGTAAAGACCAAGGTGTCTGATGCTGTTTTGGCCTTAGTCTTTAGCAAGGTAGGGTTTCAGGACAGGCTTGGAAAGAGAAATACAGCCTGCAGGAGCAGACTGGATTATGGACTACTAACAACTTTCTGGAAGGGATAGAAAAGGATGTTACTCTGGGTACTGGGAGAGCTGGTTGATACCTCTATGCTTACTGTCAGTAATGTTTGAACATCTGTGGTGATTGAGAGAGATCTGTGTTGGTGAAAGACAAATGCCCATTTTCTAGGAGCAAAAATAAAGCAAGGACTAGGTCATGCTAGCTGCAGTATCATGTGGCCAGCTACATGTTGGGTCAGAAATGGACTTCATATGCATCCTGTAAATGAAATGTGTTTCTGACTGCTTTCTTAGTATAGCTTGTACCACTGACCTTTGTGTTGCCGCTTTAGCTCTTGATATCAAATATTTGATGTCTGTATACTTTAGCTTAAAAAATGTTTGCAGATGCTTTTTCCTACTATTTGGTAAAACATAGATTTTCTCCTCCCTATGTCTCTCTTACACAGTTTCTAGTGGTATTCACAATTCTTCAGTTACTCCTGCCATTACAGGGAGTCATGATGTAATGTCTGTGGTAATAATACAGATATTAGTTGTTACACACTGTAAATGTGCAGAGGCAGAGGAAATGCAATCTGTGAAAATAAGTCACTAGTTATGGCAAGACTGACATTCTTGCACCTTTGATTGGCTCTGGAAAGCCTGAGCGCTCAAACTCCTCCCAGTGTTTCATATGGCACATCCCATATTCTCAGAATTACTTTCCCTCGTTATGGAATTAAATCTTTACTTTCATCATCCAAACTCTTAATCTGCTCAAGACAGTATGTTCTTTGTAGGGTGCTTCACAAGAACAATTAGCTAGTTTGTTTTATTGCATATAGATCTTTCTGTTTGATCTGAAAACTGAGCATTAGATAAAGCACGTTGTAGGTGGATCTATAGTTACTTGTGTTCATCAGCAGATCTTTCAAGTAACACTTTGTGTGCTGAGAAGAAGCATACTACTGGATTTCACTGAGGGGCCTAAAATGTGTTACTGATTACACTGATGAGATCCCTCGTAAAGATGAAGGGATCTGTTGGAGAAAGGGACTTAAACTCGTCATTTAAAAAGTGTGTTTATGTCTGACTTGGTGTTTTGAACTCTGCTTGGTTCAAAGTGCATACAGAGTGCCAATTTTAGGATCAAACTCTGAGCATCCTTGAGTATATCTGCTTTCCCTGCTTAAACAATATTTTCTTCTGCGATGCAAGGCACAGGATGTTTCTGGGGATCATCACCCTCACCGTGCAACCGGGGCTGATTTTTGTGGTCTGTTTCTTTCAAAATAAAGATTAGCTGAGCTTTGAGTTTTTTTTTTTTTAAAAAAAAAAAAAAAAAAAAAAAAGGCATTCTAAGAAGCATAGAGTAATTTTATTGGCTTTAGCTGTGTAAGAAAAAATCTACCTTGAAGTATGTTGTGTACCTAGCACTATAAAATGAGAACAGTGTTTTGCCTCAGGCTTTTCCAACTTTATAACATCCTGTGTAATGGATCTTCAAGTCACTTGAAGCTTTTATCTTAATTTTCAGTTTGTACAATGGATAATTGGAATACATTTGTGGAAAAATAGGCTGTCAACTTGTACAAAAATCAGTGTGTGAACTACTTTTTACTTTCTACCTGTCCATCAGTGCCTGTGAGGTAGACTTGGAGCATTTTAGAAAACATTTCTCAGATACTTCAAGTCGTCTTGCCGAGGCCATGGATTAGCATAGTTTGGTCCAAGCATGTCTTGGGCTTTTGCTGTTGATAAAACTTTACCGCTTTAGCATTGGGAAGATAAGTAACTTGGTAATTATGCACATTTGTAATCTCTCTGGAAACAGTCTTTTTATCCTGACATAAATTGTTGCCCATACTGGCCACTGTTAGACAGATTTAGATGAACATCTGATCTAATTAGGTATGGCCATGCTTTGATAGAAAACCTTATGATGTTGTTCAGCACCCCTTTATGATTATGCAGTCATCTTGGAAGACTTACCTCAAAGTGTTGTTTTCTGTTTTACAAAGTATTGTTGGCAAACATCCAAAGTTTTATAGTGAACAGAGCCTCTTAGGAGTAAATAAAAGTTTAGCTGCTTTAGGATAGTTCAAATATATCATGTAGTTGATAAGCAGGATATCTACACATATCCAACTCTTCAATGTGCTTTCAGAGAACATCACAGCCTCATTCTGGACACACTCTTATATCAGGTTAGGAGCATTGCAGCATTATGCAAACTTTTGACTTGTATGGATGACATGGCTGAAATGACTGTAAGTGTAAAGCCAACAGATTTTCAGATTTGAAATTCAACTTCATCAACTGTTTTGAAGGTGTTAGAAAGGCAGGCCATGTCTATGTAGTTCTGGGTTCCTTTTCTTAGTTCACCATTCTTTCCTACTTTGTTGTTGTTTTGTTTTTTTGTTACCACTTCAAAAGGTGAGAGTTTGACATCTGGGCTTTGACAAGAGCACACTTTTGTCAGAGTCCATAGTGCAGTTGTTTCTCTTTGGAAGTCCAAATTTCAGTTTGGAGGAAATAGAAGTTTCACCTACGGTCTGGTAATATGCTTGGAGATCAGCACTGGGTTGAACTTGTGTTTGGAATCATTGTGGTTAAAGTGGAATCTGAGTGGTAACGTGTGTTTTGTTTTAATTTATAACAATAATACTGATGTTGGGAATCTGCATGTGTTTTAATTATTGTCAGAAAATTGCAGCTTTAAAAGGTAACATAGAAGAAACTAAATACTTTCCTGTAATACTATAAAGTAGTAAAGGCTCTTGCTCTTAATAAAAATGAGAGGATTGGATCGACTTTGAAGAATAACCTTAATAGCATCCTTGGAAAGCCTGACTTGCTCTGGAGTTTTCTGCTATGAAAGACGATGTAGTTTAGGGACGTCACCTCTCATAAGTTGTCTCTAAATTGGAAACCTTGAAATAGTTCCCAAAACATCCCCAACCCACTACACGTTGCTGTGCAGCATCTAATTGAGGCATACAAAGACACGTACTGCTTTCAACTTCTTTGTTGCAAGCAGAGCATTGTCCTTCCAGCTTTTTTGAAATAGTCTTTAGTACACTGAACTGAATACTGTTTTTTATTGCATAGAAAGACCTTGCCTTGGCCTAAGTAATTGTCTTTTTGTTTTGTTTCAGCAGTTTTCTTAGTAAATTCTTGTGGCAAACAAATGCAAGACTATTCAATGAAGCAAATATAAAATGCGCCTCCCCAGCTAGCTCTGTGTCTTTATGTTCAGCCATGAGGACTAATGAATTGAGGACAAATACAGTGTTAAAATCCAAATGTAGATATTTGCTGTCCTCACTAATGGGAGAAAAATATAGTACTGTTGGCCTGAAGGCTCCAGTTGTGATTCCTTTGTAACTTAGAGTGCATTAAAAAAGCTTCAGTCAGCAAGATAAGTTAATTTTTTATGACCTTTATAAACTGTTTTAGCCTGGAACTCAGGAGCATCTCTTTAAGATTAAATGTTTAAATCCTTTTAGTTCGGGACTGCTAAGCATCTTGAGATCTCTTGTTTCAGAAGAAGCCTCCGACATCTATAAAGAAATTCTGTATGTGGCGATTATTGTCAAAGTAATGAGCAGCTAATGTGGCACTTCTAGGTATTTAATAGTTCTTGTTTGTACAACATTAATATCATAGATTGCTGCTGTTCTCTGTTCAAAGTTCCCAAGGTGTGCATTTTCACCAGAAAATGTTCCCTGTGTTTGCATACTCATGGAGGAGCAAATTGAGTTGTCACCTATGTCATTAATTTGACCTGCCACAGCTGTTCCATGGGCCAAAGACTTTGAAGAAAATAACGCTGTATTGAGGGTAAAACAGGGCTGCTTTGAGCTATTATGCTGGAACCTGAATTGTTGCAGTCATCAAATGAAATAGGTGAGAGCATGGCTAAAAGCATCAAATGGTTGACTTAATTATTGGCAGCTCAGTTCTGCTAGTGCTAGTGCCTTCATTTCAGTATGGCTTTCCTCATATCTGCATATCCTATGCTGTGTTAAAGGATGGATTATGTCTCCGAGATCAATACCCCTGGAACTGCATTTCAGTGCAGCTCATCTTCCCTGTATACAAAGCTGTTCAACCATTAGTTTATGGGTTGGGTAGATTGCAATTTTTAAACTATTTCCATTGTTTCTCTACAGAGTTCTCAGAAGAACAAGAACAAACCCACATCAGCAGAAGACTAGGTGGATTAGGTACTGTATGCTATGTGTTTCCTTTGCTTAAGAGATAAATTCAGCTTAAGATTTACTGCCCACTGTTGGATCACTGCAGTGTGATACCCTGAGTAGTTTTCCAGGACTGACAAAATGAGCTTTCTAACTTGAAATAGTGTAATTAATCAGTGACTGGTAAAAAGTCAGGAAAATCACAATGATGGGAGAAAATGAGCTGTTTCCTTGTTTGATCGGGATCTGAGATAGTGGTGAGTATTGTTAAGTCTTAATACATTTTCTTCTCGCTACTTCTGTCTAATGAAAGATATTATTTCACATACAAGCCTGTTCTTACCCAGTTTTCTGTGCTGACCATTGAAACAGGCCAGCCTAAACAGAAATGTTTGTGGTCTTCTGTGTTAAGCTAGTTCTTAACACTGTTCTTTACAGGGACAAGAATGATGAGCATTGGTACTGTCGTGCGTTTGCCTGGGTTAGGTATGAATGGTGCAGGATATTCTTTCATTTAGCTTTCTCAGCTCGTTGGTGTATGAGGTTAGTATTTTACCATCAGTCATTACACAGCTGAGAAATAATTCCCATATTAATCACCTGACTTCAAAGTAATTTCATTTTGTTTATTTGTTACTTTAAGATTCACACTTTCTGTAGTTTTGAAGTCAGATAGGACCTAGTGGTTCCTATTTATAATTAATTCATTGGCAGGCTTTAGCTTGATATCCTTATTTGATGATACACCAAACTGAAAAACCTACTTCAGAGTCTGCGCACAGAAAAACAACTCAAGGCTCTGCACAATATTACTAACAATTGAATATGAATATTTAGTAGAAATAGGGTTGTGGGATTTTTGTTGTCAAGTTTCTTTAGGCTTTAATTAACATACAAGAAGTACTCCCAAGTATTATTGATTTAACCAGAAATGACTGCTTTGTATAGTTTCTGGGGAGGTTCTTTAGAAAGCTGAAAACCAAGAAGAAATGTACCGCTGCCTGATTTTTCTGTAGAAAACCATAATTTCTGCATGCTGCTGAACAATCCAAAAATGCATTATTGATTATATACACGACTGGATGGAGGTTAGTGGAAGGGATGCCCTCCGTAAATTTCCTTTGATCTGCTAAACGTTGTTACCAGTGTGGTACAGGAAACAAGCGAGTGTAATGATTTTAAAGTGGCATTATTGTTGGCTACAGCAAAGATGAGACAGTGCCTGTGTTCCCCTAGCAGACTTTACTGTAGTGCCACCATGAAAGATCTGAAGATCATTATTTACTGGAAATAAAAGAACAAGGCAGAAATCGATTACCACGACACTAGATTTATGTCTCCGTTGCACTCTATATACATCTCCTATTTGTTCTAACTTCATGGAAGGATATTTAATACATAATGGAAAGAGGCTTTTGCTTTTGATTTATTTTTTGTTTATTATTTTTGGCATTCCTTGGAGAAATTCTGGAAATCAATACTTGGATGTAAGCGTGCGTGGATGCAGGTAGTGGGAGGCAGTGGAAATGGATGCATCTGTGCATCTTTGTACTGATGTGATGATCTGGCAGACACAGAACTCGGTTGTTGCTGTATATAGTAGTCAGCTTAGGAGAGGATGAAGTCGTATTTCACCCCTCATTTGTTTACATACAGCAATGCAAGAAGAGTAAGTAGATCTGGGTGGGTCTCTCCAGTTTTAAGTATTTACTCACAAGTGTATGTACAAGTTGCTTTGAGATGATAGATGTCTTAAAAGATCTTAAAATGGGAGTGGATGACCACAAACGCTGAAGAACGTTGAATGAAACTGTTTCATAATGCGTGTGGCTTTTACTTCTCCTCTGTTTTTTCTATCTGTTAGGTGGTCCTCAGTTCACTTTTGCATGTGTCCCAATTTCAGCTGAGCATTTTAAGTAACCATGTAGAGTGTGGGACATGTAATGTCTGTGGCAGACATAAAGCACTGTGTAGGTAAAAGTAAATATTTAAAAAGATTTGGATTTAACAAAACAAAAACCACAAACCCTAGCACACAAAATAAAATGAAAGAAACCCCACCTAAATCTGGCTGGTCACACATTGCAGTAGAAATACCTTTTATGTTAGACCTTATAGAGATTTGAAAGCAAAGTCATCTGACTACCCAAAAAGCTTCTGGAAGAAGGAATGGATAAACAGTGGATTAAATGAAAGATAGCTGGTGATTGCTAAGGCACAGGTGAAGTAACAGGCTCTGATGTATTTCTTGTCCTTAAGGAAATTATATGGAATGTCCCAAATCAGAGGGGCCACACAGAGTACCCAGCAGAGAACAGAGCATGACCTTAGCTCCCACTGATTCTATCTTATCAGTATATGCAAGTCACCAGGTTCTCCAAAAAACTACCTCTTCTCCAATCTTGTGCTTCAGAAGTGTACTGTTACTCCTCTTATCTCCTCACCTCTCAAATGTGGAGTGAGGAGTTTGAATACCTTGATTCAAAACGCAATAACAGTGAAGATCCTCTGTGTCACCCCTCAAGTTCTCCAGGACATTGATTGTATGGAACGGCACTGGGCTTTGCCCAGGAAAAAAATGCTATTCCAATTTGTGGGCCTCTCCAAAGCCTGTACTTGTATGGTAATATGAAGCATTAAACTCATCCCTTTCTTCTCAGATTAGTCTGTGATGAAGAAAATGATGTTGGTTCCTATGCAGAAAGATTTATTCCCTTTATTCTATGCTGGTTTTTAGGCATAAGTAGATTCCCATCAACAATAGTTAAGTCTGTTTCTGTGCAATGGCTCAGATTATGTGTATCCTTTCTGCTTGTGCTGTTCAGCGCAGCCACCTTTCTAGGACATCTATCAGTAACAATTTCTAACTGATATATAGCTTTATGAAAAAGAGTCAGCATCAGCTGAAGCCTAGCAATGCATCTCCACCAGGGCTTCCTGGAGCAGTGCGATCAATATCCTCGGTTAAGTTTATGAGGATGCCGTGAAACCCTCTAAATGCAGTGGCATTCTCTCCAACCTTTCTTGTAGCCCATCAATTACAGACTAAAAGGTCAGTCTTGCTGTTGGAAAAGTCCGTCTTCAGTAAAGATTTTCTTCTTTTCCTGCTCTGTGAGGGGGAGGGAGTTTGTTTTGGCAAGAGCTGTTCCGTTACAGGAGAAGATCATGAGAAAAATCCTTCTTACTATTCCAATCTACCTGCTTTTCCATCTCTGACTGCTTTCTGGTAAGCCATGAATATTTTGCAGCTTGTGATTGCTCGCTATTGTGAAAGAGCCAGAAATGATGCTCTGGATTACTTGAGTATGAAAAACTTCTCCCTCAAAAACTTCTCCAATGTAGTCAAAGAAAAAACTTTGCTGGATGTAGATGGATGCTCCTGTGCTCCAACTCCAGGCAGGAGGCTTCAACAGTAGCACATGTCTCATCTGCTCTGCAGCAGAACTGTCTGGAAACTTCTATTTCCTTAACGGGCCAGTTAGTTCCAGAATGGTCACTGTTGGCTTAGCTCCATTCACCCTAGTGCTTTGAGTCTGAGTAGGAATGCTTTGGTCACTGCTGAGCAGTTCAGGAGTGTGCTCTCTTTTATTGAGAAGCTATCACCAAGTGCTTATGCATTCATGTATATTTTGAAACTAACTGCAAAGTTCAGTAAATGATAACAGGGATGGAAGGAGGGGAAGAAATGCTAAATAAGCTTGGAAACTACTGTGGGAGGAGGTAAATAACTTTTTCAACTAATGGGAATAATTCAAATCTAACAAACAATCTTTTCCAACCTTAATAATTCTGTGATTCTGTAGAATTTGCTTTCTTGCCAGAGTAAACTATAGGTAATTAAACTTAGGCCCTGTTCTGAGGGAGCTGTAAGGGACCAGACTTCAGCAGGTGGTTGTCAGCTGGTTACGGGGTTCGATAGCGACTCTGAGGGTGTCAAGTTTAGGAGAAGTGAACGGGATGGGCTGTGAAGGAGCTCTGGTGTTCTCCCAGAGGGATGTCAGTGCTCTTACAGCTCCCTTCTGCTTTCCTTTTGCATGAGGACACCTTTTCCCTGGGAAGTGGTTCTGGTCATAAAAGGGGTGACACAGGTGTACACAACAGAGGTGGAAAGCTGCAACGTGCCAGATCTGACACAGCTTAATAAATTTTCTGTAGGAATATGCTTGAAGAATCTGTGCCATGGTGCAGCGTTTGGCTGAAATTCTGTGTAAGCAATCAGAATGCAGAAATCATATTGTGACACAGAGAACTTATTAACACAACTTGATGTGCATTTGTGCTGTGAATTACTCATACCTTAAATGTTGGTTGTATATACGTACTTGATATTAATCTGAATAATGGATATTTTCAGGAGTCAGGATTAATTTTCTTGTCAAACGAGACAGTAATTGAAAATGAGCACTGTATCTCTTTGTCATAATAATTTACA
This sequence comes from Lagopus leucura, assembly GCF_019238085.1. Classification (NCBI taxonomy): domain Eukaryota; kingdom Metazoa; phylum Chordata; class Aves; order Galliformes; family Phasianidae; genus Lagopus; species Lagopus leucura. The sequence goes on from NW_024962264.1 coordinate 26,377,277, forward strand.
TTCAAAAACTGCAGGTAAAAATATTTGTTCTAGTCATTGAGACAGTATTGTCCTTGCACTGTTGTGACTCTATCAATATATACCAGTGACTTCAAACAGGGTGAATCCTTGCCCATGCAGTCTTTCCTGAGCTTGTCTGCTTCTGCAGCACCTCTCTATGGGGAAGGCTGTTTGTGTATTTGTAATATTAAAGCTCTGCCTTCTGCAGTGCAAGTCCATCTGCTAAGCTTCCATTCACATGGCACCTGGGACTGGCAGTGTACTTTTAGAACATGCTCGCATTGTCAGAAACGGCCACAAGTGTTCCACACTGACTGCTGTGTGAATGTGAGCGTGCATGCTGTGCAGAGCAAAGGCAAATTTTTTAAGTGTAGCAAGTTCCTTGACCAAGATGAGTAATGCTCAATCCTGCATCTTGGGGCCACGGTGCAAAAGGTTTTGTAAATAAGTAATAAATAATGCCAGTGAAGAGTTAAATGCTTCATACGTTAGATTTCAATGATGAAGACTGCGATTAATATAATGAAAAGCCTGGTTTAATTGCATTACCTTCTATTAGCTCCTCTCTTTTTTTTCTTTTTTCTTTTTTTTTTTTTTTTATAAACATAATTGTTTCTAAGATTCTGCCTCCCTAATTCCTGCTGGGGCTTTCATCCTATGTTTATTCAAGTGAGGTTTCTGCTTTCAAAACTGCACCTTTCATCAATCTCCTATTAATTAGCCAAATGCCGCATTATATTATACATTCATGCGTTCGGTCGAGCGTGTGCCATTAAGAGGGGAGAGCCCCTGGTCTGCCCAGGCTCCTCACAGGAGCTGGTCATTGGTATTCCAGGATAAGTCCGCTTACTGTAATTTGAAATTGGTCTGCCGTCCCATTAGGAATCTGCCCGATCGATACCAAGTGAATTAGAGTTTCAGTGATCTGATTAACTCCCCATTATTTTCTACCCTGTCTGATTTAGAATGCATGATGAGACAATATTCCAGTTTCTTTGCTTTATCCCAGTTTAAATGAAATATAGACATCTGAGGAAGCAGTGGCTGTGCATTTGATTTGGCTGTGCTGTAATAAAGTCAAACACTGTGAGCATCTGCCTCACTGTGACAGCTGGGAGTGGGGCTGCCATGCTGGGTGGAGGGGCCATGGCATTCCTCGGTGATGGGCTGTCTGCTAAGCTTGTGCCTGGCAGGGAGAAATACGCAGTGTTCCTCTCTCCTTTGGGATCTCCACCTCTGGGGACTATGAATGTCTCATCCATGTTTGGGCTGCAAGTCTTCCATCTGCAGGACAGGGGTTGATTTGGCCGCTTGGAAGGTAGTTTTAAGGACAAAGATTGTTGGCTTTTGTTCATGCATTTTGTTCACATGCAGATTTTGAAATTATGCTAATAGGCCCTACCCCTTTTCACTTATTTTTGAATTTACTTTTCCGAGATAAATATGCTGAGCATTTTTATAGCACAGTCCCTTGTAGTGCATACAAGTATTGGCTTGGGGAAACTAGCCCCCAAGAGAAGAGAAACCCCAGCTTGCTGCAGAGACCTGGACAACCCAATACCCTTTACACCTGTCTCCTGCAGGTCGTGTAGTGAATCAGTCAGTCTGAACTCAGAGCCTGTGTGTGATAGCCAGGGGTGTTCCAGTGGTTTTCCAACCCAAAGCACTTGTCCTTGTCCTTTTAGGCCTTGCCAGTTACATGTGTAAAAGGCAAAAAGGGCAAACTTTCAAGTCATGCTTAGATACTCAAAAAGAGGATTTGCACCCAATGCAGAAGATTATCTATTTTAAGATTTACAGTATTAACACTAGATCAGAAATAACAAACCTTTTAAAAATTGAAAAATGTGTGGGAGAAAGTTGCATGTGCCCTTGTCAGAAGAGAAAGTCTTGTTTGTATTCCCTTTCATGCTGCCTTAGAGTCCTGGCCTCTTTGTAATGTATTTCAGGACATAAAATAATGTGCAGTGCTGCACATTTTGTGTACTAATAGGCAAAAAATGGGTCATAATCTGCTTAACATGTGCAATGAGTATATAAATATTAATTTATATCTTCTGCAAATTAATATAGATTTGCTGACTCGTACGTGTGTAATACATAAATACATACATAAAAGTTTAATGAGGGCATATTCTTGTGCCTCCCACCACTATATGTTGGCATTTTTACTATTTCTTCATTACTGCTCAGCAGACAATTGCAAGTTGAGCGTATGAGAAAGGCAAATGGAGAAGGTGCTTGAGTGCAGAGAGTTTGGCTCATCTCTGGAAGGAGAACCCAGAAACCTTTCTGAGTTGGAAGTTCCGATCCCTGCCTGCTCTCTGGAGGGATGGCAGAGCTCTGTGCATCACCCACTAGAGGGTGACAGAGCCTAACGCTAGGACACCAGAGGTGCCGTGCTCCCCTGAGCACCAGGTTGGGTGCCCTTGGCCTCCTCCTTGCCCCTGTCTGTGTAAGGCTGAATGGCTGTGGGTCTGTTGGCGTGGATCATCCCTACAGTTTTAGATTAACTCCTCAGGTGTCCTCTGCTGCCTCCTGTGCATGGGGCTTGTGGAGAGCACCCTGTAGGCATTCATTAAACACTGAAACTGTATCTCGCTCTTCTGCTGAGGTTCCCATGGTGACTCTGGACTCATTCACTGTGGCCAAGGGATTGGCTGATTGAGATGAGAAGGAAAAAAAGTCCCAGAGAAACACAGTGTATAGCTCAGATGGAGCATCCCACTGCACCTGAGGCAAGAACTGGGAGAGGCAGAAGAATGTGTCAGGGATTGTTCGTATCAAGTGCAGTGATAAACTAATGGTGAAGTAATAAGGTGACCTAAAAGGAAAGGATTGCAGTGGCATGAAATTACATCTTTAAAGGGACGGTCATCCTCAGAAGTGTGGAAATTGTGGAATCCTTAACACAAAAAGGTTGTGGGGCTTACAGAATCACAGGAGCTGGAAGAGACCTCTGGAGATCATCTCGTCCAACTTTAGAATAAGTTTCCGATGGATTTTGGGCATGATTTACTGCTTTAATGCTTTATTATTATTTCTGAGAAACCCATAAAGAACTCTATTAATTAAAACTCAGCCCGACACTTGGCTCCGTAAGATTTAGGAGTTAGTGAGATTTTATCTCATTAGCGCATTTATTGCAGTGTTCGTCCTTTTAATTAAGCATTAAGTCCCTCCAAGGTGGGTTTTATCATCCCATAATGCACCTGGGCTTTGACTACTTGTCTAAATCTGCATTAGAGGATGACAGCCACTTTGGAGAAACCCTAATCGTGTTATCACCCAAGTCTGATGCCATCCTCTGTTTCACAGCTGACATTTCATCAGGTCAGGTAACTTGTGTCCAACAAAATTTACAGTGTTGGAAATTGCTGAAGAGCACCCAAGACTGCACATAAAGCACAGTAGCAGAAAAGTGTACTGTGGTCATGTAAGTGCTCCCAGGAGCTGCATATACTGTCCTGTTTTGCAATGTGGGTGCATGTGGGTAGCAGGAGATGTGTTGACATCATCAGCCTATTTCAAAATGCTGTTTTGCTGTCACCAGGTGGCAACATAACAGTGTTTCGTCATAATTTTGTCTTCCTACATCACTGCCAACTCGTGATATTCAGTGTTTTTCTGTAACTACACTATGTTCTACCCAAAAAAAATCCAGTTTCAGTTTCCATTTTATTTTGGTGCTATGACTTGCTCCTTAATTTAAATAGGTACTTTTCCATAAGGAAGAATTCAAGAAAATATTCGGCATGCATATCATCCTGGCAGGGCAAGCTCTCCCCTGCTTCCTCCCCCAGTCCAATATGCAGTTGTGTGAATTGTTGTTATTATGACCATTGTTGCTATCAGCGTTAATATGTGAACTATCTGTTTATCTTCTGTAAATGCTCATTGACTGTGAAACGTGGGGATAGGGCAGCAATTCAGATTCTTCCCAGTGAAGCTGAGAAGCCTGAAATAGGATGATTTGTTGACACATGTCAGGCTAAGCCCTCAGAAATGAGCAAAATTACTGCTCTTTCCTTAAACTGTATTATTTTTGACTTAGTGAGAGCCGTGGGTGATTTTAATATGTTGAGATTTACTGAGCTTGTGAAATGTTCAGAAAAAAGCATTAGGGTGAGCTTGAGGGTTCTTAACGATCATGTTGGAGCTGAATTCTCTGGTGCTTTCCAGTTACAAAAGGATTAATTTGTATTTCTCTTAATCCTAACACAAAACACGCTTGTAAAAATACACGTTTGTGAAAAGCAATCTTAGGCGTGCTACAAATCTTCTGTGTGTGGAGATGAATTACATTTATATAGTTTTAATATAATCACAGAATGGCAGGGTTGGAAGGGACCTCAAGGACCATGGATCTCCAACCCCCCTGCCACATGCAGGACCACCAACCGCCACATTTAATACTAAACCAGGCTACCAGGGACCCATTCAATCTGGCCTTGAACACCTCCAAGGATGGGGCATCCACAACCTCTCTGGGCAGCCTGTTCCAGCACCTCACCATTCTCTCTGTAAAGAACTTAATATAAACCTTCCTTCCTTTCCTTTTGTTGTTGTTTGACCCTGAAGAGCTTAACAGCTTTGTCATCTGCTTTCCATCCATTTGTCTGTAATGCTCCTTGAATGATTTAGAATAATTTTTTAGCTGTTTCTTCTAGAATTGTATTATGTTTCTTTCCAGTCTGAACTTGCAAAAATCAGAGCAACTAGAAAATTAAAGCAGAGTTAGCTATAAGGGGGTAGAATAACCTGGTTAAAAACAAACCAACAAACAAGAACCAGCAGTTTGTGGTCAGGTAGATAAAGCAACCAAGGACTGGTTTTCTATAGAGAGGATGTCCAAGCTATGGCTAAATGTGTGCTAAAAACAGAACTTCTGAGATGCCTGTGAGCAGCAGCGGTGAGGCAAGCCTGGGCCAGGGTAGCTGAAGGTGAGAGATTTAGATATAGAAGTGTTAGCAGCTCTGCTACTGAGTATCAGTAATATTTGGATATCTCGACTTTTAAACTGTAGGAGAAACACAGTCAGATGTGTTGGCTTCTCTCTCAAGCTGCCACTTCTTTTGTCAGCTGAGTCTTGGGTGCAGTTTAGGCTCTTTTGGGATGAACTATGGCTGCCAGTGCTCGTCACCTGGTTCTCTGCTCCCACACTTCAGGATGAGTGCTTTTGAGTGGAATTCCCCCCACATCAGTTTTCTCCTGTGTAGGCAATTCTAGAGCTGTCTTCTGTGAGAGTGATGCAGTTGCAGGGAGCCTGGTAGAGGCCCAGGTGTAGGGACTCACCCCATCCTGTTTAAAGAGATTATCAACTCTGAATATAATCTGATGAAAAGTTATCTCTCCCTGCCTTGGTAATGAAAAGTCACCTATTTTTCCGACAAATTAAAAGAAAAGGTTTTTTATTGTATGAGAAATATAGCCTAGCGCTCTGAGGCAGGGTGCAGGAATCACCTTTTGATCCCAAATATGGATGTTCAAGTTGGTAAATTTAATAAAAAAGATAAAAAATGTGGCAGTGTTTATACCAAAAGCAATAAACTCTGATTAGATCTCACCGGTTTGGTATTGAAGTCTCTTTGGGTTGCACAGAGGTGAGAGCTTTGGGGGAGATAATAGCTTCAGACAAATGCAGGAGAGTATGAAGTTTAAATAACCTTTCAGATCTCTCATTGTTTAGGAAATTAAAATAATCAAGTATGCTTTCTGTCACTGTCCCCTGCGTGCCTAACTTTCCATGCCTCTCCATCATTCATTATCCCGTAATGGGGGATATCTCTGTACTTCTTCCATCACACAACCTAGCTGTCTGAATGCTGTGAATATCTCCATCAGATCATTTTTATTAATGTATAAAACTGCAGAGGAACAGAAGCAAATAATCTGGTAGCATCAAAACACTGGGGATGTTTTTGTCATTTGTGTCTTGTAGTCGCTAGATATGGAGAAAAAAGTTTGCGACGTGCAACCAAGATTCTCTCCTCATTTAGGCTTGTTCTGTATTTATCCTAGTCTAAGGAGTTAAATAAGCAGCAAGATGTTAATTGGAATGAGGGAGTCCTGTTGTGTGCTCCCCAGACAAAGTGCTGCCTGTGCTTCTCCCAGTAGAGTTCATCAGCTGTGATTGGTGTTGAAATGAAAGTTGTACAGACTTAATACTATAACCATGACTGAATAGTCTCTTACTGAGAATAAAGGGGAAGTGAAACAGTTTCAGATGTCTCTGGATTTTGTGAAGATAGATGAAGGGTCTTCTATTCAGTTCAAAATTTGAAGGCAGATCTGCAGTAGTTAGTAAGTATTTTAGTCTGTTTTCTTGAACCTCAGTTAGGGTTTGGACAAAAATAAATTCAGCCTTCCTGCGTGTTCCTACTGTGTCTATTACGTGATGCAGATGAACATGCAGGAGATGGTTAGAAATTGGCTTTACAGAAAAAATGAACTGGTAATTGTGAATTCCCTGAAGAATCAGGCTAATGTACTCCAAAGCAACTCACTTGGGTGAAAGACTTCTTCACATCCAGATAAGCACTTGAGCCTTTGTGTGCACTTTGCTTTCTGTACAAAATGATCTCAAGCCTTTGGACAGCTATTTGTTTTTAGCATCGGTAGGCAGATGATTGTTTTTTAAATAAAATTTGTTTTGCCTGAGTGGAAGTCCTAGGGTGGTTGAAGTGGATATGTGTGGGAGGAAGAATGGCCCTCGTGCAGAGCAGGATATCTCGTCTCAGCATCTGGAGAGATCTCTGTGCACCCGCAGGTGTGGTGCTTTGAACGGAATGGATACAGTCTTCAATTTCTCAGACAGCATCAACTCAATGTTTTAATAAATAAATACAAACATGCATTACTGTTTAAGCATAAAAATAATCTTAAACCAAGAAATGCTTGCCTGGGAAGACAACATAATATAAAGTAAGTCTGAAAGTCACTCATAAAGGACAGGATATTAAAGCAATGAGCCAGGGGCAGGGGAGGGGGCAAGCCATTAATCCATTCATATGCTATTTTGAAGACATGTGCCAAATGGTTCTCCCACAATTTGGATCCCTTCCAGCGGAGATGTTCTCCGGTCAAGAAGCAGAGGGATTTATATAAGAGCAGCAAGTAGTTTAGTGGTGGGGTTGTGGATCTCCTGTGCTGGGTGCTGAGCATACAGGAGGTAAAATGGATTCATGCTCGTAGCCTGCAGGTTAGCAGGGCCAAGGTTATTGCAGCACCACCAGTCACTGTTAAGGACATGGGATTGCTGCACCTGTGAGTGACTCATCTGGGAATAGTGCAGGACTCAGTCATTGTTCTGTTGCCTTTTTGATGATTGTTTGCTTTTTTTCCCTTGTTTGGGCATTCTAAATGGCTCTTGAACTTGATGGAGGACAGAGAAAGGAAAGAAGAAATACTTTGCAACACGCTGAGTTTGCCTTTGGAAATCAGTGAAGAAGTATCTAATTGCAGATGCTGAAAATTTCTGAATATACAATATGACCATGGTCTTAATTCAATATGAAGTGTTTTTTTATACGACTAACAAAGTTGATGCTGTCTTCATGGCAGATGTTGATTCTTTTCTCATTAATTTGAAGGAAATCTGGCCCTATTCTCAGGTCATATCACTTGTCTCTCCTCTGCTGATGACACAGTGCTGGGAGCGGGATGAAAATGGCCACTTCCCTCCAGCAACAGTCAGAGCGAGGGGATGTGTTTTACTTCACATCGCAGGAACCACTGGCTACAGCTAACTTGCTTTTGTGAGTTTTAAATGAAATGGTTCCAGCGAGAATGAGGACAGAGTTCTGCACAAACTCTGGTAGTGTTTTTGTCTGCTGGGGCTCCTGTAACATGGAGAAAGTGGAGTGACTGTGCCCAAGTTGGCTGATGCCACCTGGAGACAGCAGTATTTATTGTAGCACCAAAAGGTTTGTTTGTTTCTTGTTTCCAAAGAAGCTTAGGGGTGAGTGTGTAGAATCACAGAACCATTAAGGTTGGAAAAGGACCGCTAAGATCATCCAGTACAACCACCAACCCATCCCCACCACGTCCACTAACCATCTCACTGCAACGTCTACCCTTTTCTTGTAAGCATCCAGCAATGTAGGTGCCTGCACAGCTGTGACTTGGGCTTCCCTTCCCTCCCCTAACAATTAGGGACCATACAAAAAGATGACCCTTTGGAAATTAAGTTTGTAAATACTTTAACAGCAGATATAAAAAAAACTTATTTTTTTCAAACAGGCACTTTTATTTTGTATACCTGTCTATATGAAAAATATTCTGGCGAAGTCTACGCATAGAAAAGCTTAAAGTTATTATTAGGCTTATAAATTGACTGCTTTCTCATTTATATGCAGGCAAATTTCTTTAATTTATTAGTCTGATTTGCATGTAAAATTATGGCACTCATTGTCACCAAGAAGCCTCATTTAAGGAAGGTTTTATAAACTACTATGACTAAAGAGGAAAGAAGGAAAATAAACAAGTTGGTTTTTTTTTTTTTTAATCCTCACTTTTTTTTAAAAAATAGACATCTTGGGGAGGAAAAACTTGGCAAATTGTTTCTACTGTAATAATCTGTCAATGGCTTCAAAGGCACTTCATCAGTATCTCTTCTGTTTGCTTATATATAATTGAGAAGGGAGGGAACAGATTATTTAACTGAAGTTGTTAACTTCAAGGGGAAAAATGGCTGAGAGGAACTGTTCAGTGGTAATGTAGGAAGACACTTAATTAACTTGGGCTTCATTTAAAACAGTAGTGTAAATCTTTTCAAAATGAATCAAAGTCTTTGCTGAATTATGTCTTGGCCAAGTTTTACAGTCAAAAGGATCTTAAATCAGTAAAAGCTGTCACTGAGAGAGCTGTGTGGTGTTTCCGTGCTCACGACTAGCTCATCCGCTCTTGGACTTGAAAGTCTTTTTTCCCCAGATCCATTTGCTCCAGCAGCAGCTGGCTTTTGGAGGCAGCACGCTAGCAGCTCACAATTAAACAGCATTCCAGCTAATCTGAGCTCATGCAGATGAAGAACATCAGTGACAGTGAGTTTCCTCCCTACCCCCTGTTTGTTAAATAAAAAAAAAAAAAAAAAAAAAAAAAAAAAAGGAACATTATATATTTTAATCACTCTTTGGAGATGTTGCAGGATTTTTCTGTCCACTGGGGTGTCCCTCTGAGAAATCGTTCTGGGATCTTGCTGAGGGAAAGGAGAGAGCGTCAGCCCACACACGCTGCAGATGTGCAAGGGGGCAAACAGGGGGAAGCAATGGCAATTAAAGAGCATATGGTCAGCTATAAATCTGTACAGTAGTGCCAGTCCGTGTTAATCACAAGATAAAGAATAATAGCATATCTGTACTAGTAGCATGCTAAATTTCCTATTATGTTTACTAGCCTTCATATATCTGTATCTGTATGTTTATCAGGGTGTCTTCCATGATATAGTATATGAAGTGAAGGGGGATTTATAATACATCATGTGTAAATGGACCTGATAAAAACTGCAGGAAAGGGCATGATGAAACATTAACATCTGGAAAGAAGTATGCCACTGGAATAACACACAGCAAATAGCTGTGTGAATGTGTGAAAGGACAGCAGAACTGAAGTTTTATCTCAACAAAATGGCAGTAGACAAGCTTTTTACTTATCTGGGGAGAAACCTGGTCTGTAGGTTTTCATTTCACATTCAGCTTTTATGAGGCTTTGTGGCATGTTGCTGTTTATATGCCACTTTGAAATTGTCACAGTGCTAGTAGGATTTATTTGGGGAATATTCTTTGTGATTAGGGCAAGCGTTAATGGCCTTATGTTACACTAGGGGAGGTTCAGTTTGGATATTAGGAGACGCTTCTTCCCAGAAAGTATGGTGATACGCTGTCACAGTCTGCTCAGGGAGGTGGTGCAGTCACCATCCCTGGAGGTGTTCAGGAAACTTGGAGATGTGGTACTGAGGGTATGATTGGGATGGGTGAGGATTGGACTGGATGACCTAAGAGGTCTTTTCCAGCCTTAATGTTTCCGTGATTCTGTGATGCTGTATGACATTACAGCATGTTTGCAGTACAGTATTTGCTGCTACTCTGCCACTGAATGCTCCTCAATCTTTGAGTGGCTACAGCAAGTAGACGATAAAACATGAAAATTCCTCCATGCAAAGTCCATTTGGTTGAGCATCTCAGGTGGAGCATGGTCTTGTGCCAAATTTCTAGGTATAGAGGGATGCAAATTCTCCTGTACGAAAGCATTCATTAAGACATTTTCAGCTAAAAGCACCTCCAGGAAACTTTGACATGATCTGCCGTCTGCTTATCTTTTGTTGTTCTTGTGAGTGTAGAAATTTTCCTTAACCTTCCTGAGAATGACTGTGCTTTATGTTTGGAGTGGCAGGTCTAGCCTCAGAGAGCGGCTAGCACTTGGCTGAACGGCACAAGCATTGCTAAAACTACTCCAAAAAGAAAGCAGTCCTTGCAAGGTACTTTTACACAGGCACTTTCTGCTGGTCAGCATCTCATTTTTCACACAGTCTTCTGTTCTTTCCGGCTTCCTCCCAGGCACATGATGTGTGTGCAGCAGCACTCCTGGATTTACTGTCTTGCATCTGAATGAGGAAGCAGTTGCTGATGCTGTGATGATACAGGCACTCTAAGGTTGCTAAGTTGTTATTCCTGTCTATGAGAATTTTCTTTGGTTTCTGCTAAGAAGTTCATTGAGTGTGGTCACATAAAACAGATGCGATGGGGACAAGGTTAAAATATGGTTAGCATGATGTTTCTGTGCTCAGTCTTGAGAGTGCTTTAACTGTGTTCTGAACAAGGTCCTGATGTGGGAATTATTTTCCCGGATAGCTGACTTCAATAAGATGTTTCTTATTACTCGATTTGTGATTGTTTTTGAAAAGGCTTACTTTCAAGATTAGAGCGTCAGTTCATAAAATTGAACAGTATAGAGGCTAGAGCCTAAAATATGTCTCTGGTGGATGGCTCAGGATTTTTCTGGTGGTTTATGGTCCTGATGGAGAGAATATGGTTTCTTTAATGACCACATTCCAGTGGTCAGGCACTGGAATGGCCCACCAAGGGAGGAGGTGGTGGAGTTGCCGTCGTCCCTGGCTGTGTTCAAGAGGCATCTTGATGAGGAGCTACAAGATATGGTTTAGTGCTTGTGGTAGCAGTGGTAATGGGAGGACAGTTGGAGTAGATGATCTTGCAGGTTGCTTCCAACCTTGTGTTTCTATGATTCTTGCCCCAGGGTTTGTCAGAGGGTGTTTGCTAGGGGTAATGATCTATTTGTGAGGCTGGAAGAGGACTGTGTCTTCTGTGGAAGGTAATAGGAACGGCAAAGAGAAAAATGTGGAAGTCCTGTGATTGTTTTAAGTTACAAATATTTTTTTCTTTTACACAAACAATTGATATATGCATGCTAACAGAAGTACATGTTTAAATATCTAAAAAGGTCACTTACAGCCAGAGCATTGATCTGTCTGCTTGTAACTCCAGATGTAAGTGAAAGCCTACAAATTATTTTACAGATAATGTACATTTTATACAATATTACATTGTCATCCTGCATTCCTGTCTACAACTTCAAGCAATATCTAGAGCTGCCTGTCTGTGTGGTCTCCTTTTTGGTAACTGTTTATCCATATCAGGTGACAAAGAGTAAGCCTTGAGACTTACACATCACTTTGATCTTCATTTGAGTGCTTGAGTCTCGTATATGGTTTGTGTTAGGACAGCATAAAGCTGCACATCACATGTTGTACAGGCAGTGAAGGCCAGTGCATTTAGTTTTAGATTAGGGTGCAAGTGTATCTGCAGCCAGTTCAGTGTGTCATGAAGTTACAGCATGCGCATGGAAAGAACATTGAGATGGAGGCCAGAATACTGTGTTTATGGGGACAGAGGAAAAAGAAGCTATAGGAATAAAGTGATGGCAGTCCTAGCCATCAGATCAACATCTGTTGGTAGAGAGATGCTGGAGAGGAAGACAGGGCTTGAGACCCAACGGGTGCCAGAAACAGATTTTTCGAGAGCTGCTAGTGGTGTTCAGATGGGTTATGGGCCAATGGGAGTGGGATCCAGAGCAGAGGATGCAGGGGTTTCCTCAGAGTCATAGAATGGTTTGGGTTGAAAGGGACCTCAAGGATCATCTAGTTCCAACCCTGCTGGATCAAGCACTAGATCAGGTTGCCTGAAGCTCCATCCAGCCTGACCTTGAACTTGCAATTAAATGGCAACTGATTCAGCAGTAGCCTAATAGATATGTATGACTGGGTTAACTTTTGTAGGATGCTAGTTAATGTGCATAATCATGGTCACTGTTTTCAGCTGTGACACTGTTGATCTGTAGTTATGATTGTATGGCTGGATGCTGACACATGTCAAACAGGAGGTGCAAGTCAATTTCAAGGTCAGCATCAACAGAAATCACTACCAGAGGTTCAACTGATATGGAAAGGGGCAGTTCTGAACCTTTCAGCACTCTTTCTTCTTTGTTTAATTTTTATCAGGCTACCCATGTTTGTGTGGTTGTTGTTACTTATTGCTCTGTGGGAGCAATGTGGGAGCAACTCTGTATAGTTCTGTGGGACTCTTTCCCAGCAACAATAAATAACAATTATTATTTATTATATAACAAAAATTGCTTATTGTTATTTATTGTTGCTGGGAAAGAGTCCCACAGAACTTCATGAGGATTTCAGTGGTACAGCCCCCATGGAATCATGGTCATTAAAGCTGAGAAAGAACTGCTAATATCACTAAATCCAACCACCAACGCATCCCCCAACCCACCAGGCCTACTGACTGTATCCCTCAATGCCACATCTCCATCGTTCTTGAATACCTCCAGGGACAGTGGCTCCTCAGAGTGTGGGACTTCGCTATCCTGAATTTTTCCATTTACCTCAGATGCAAATAATTCTCCTGACATTTTATCTGGACATATTCAATCTTCCTAGTCAAAGTTGTGTTAAGATGTTAGACCTGATCTCAAGCTGAGGCTCCTTGGGAGAATCTTTATCCTTCCATTTTAGTAGCTCAGGAAGAGTTGTAACTTGTCTGCTACTTCAAAAACATTACAAACAGCAGGAGCACACATTTCAGCCATCAGTTGGATTTTTGAGTCAGAAGCCTACAAGGACTCCACTGGCAGTACCTAAGCTCAGCACCCATGGAGGGTATAGCTTGTCTTGTGGGCAGCACAGGGGACCTGCAGCTCATGCAATCTGGTATGGAAGGAAAACAAGCAAGTACAATGGAAACCTGAGTTGAATCTGCGAGTATTACTGGTTCTTGTGCTCTTTCGTTGTGGGAGGACCGTGCCAGGTACATGTTCTCCCCAGCACTGTAGTGTTAGCTGTCTGTGTTGATGTGGGACTTAGGAGGAGGCTCAGTTCATTTCCTCATTGTGAGCACCAAAGTGATGAACGACACTGAGATGGGTTCTCAGCTGCTGCAAATTTGGATAGCTTTGCTGGAGTCAATGAAGGCACAGCAATGAACGCGGACAGAGGATGCAGCTCTTAATCTGTTGTACCCACATGGGCTAATTTGCAGTCATTGCAGATGGTTTTGCTGCATATCACCATGGGGAGAGAGAGAAGAAGAAAAAAAAAAGGAAAAATAAGACAAAACAAAAAAATAACTTCCCAGACAGCAAATAATGAAATATTTTAGTCCTACATTCATGACTTCACTACACTGGACATGAGCAAGCAGGTCTGAGTTGCCTTTCAGTGTATTTGTTTATGTATCCAAACTTCAGTGTGCCTGCATAGGCGAGCATGCTGGTTATGAATTCCAGGCCACTCCAGAATGTTAACACATCATTAATATGCTAAGGTGCAGATCTCAGTCTGTTGTTCTTTATAATGCTATTCCATTTATATAGTGCTAGCACTTGAAGGATATAAGAGACTCCATTCCCCAGCTAGAGAGATTGCAAAATAAAACCAACAAGTTTCTGTAATCAGACAGCTTGTGGGAGTTCAGGTTCAGATGTCTTTCTCTATGTTAGTCCAGGTCTTGAGTCCCATCTGAAAGGTCTCTATGTGCTCTGCCATCACAGGTAAGCTCTCCTGCTTCCTCGAAAGCTCACTGTTAAAGCCTTCTCCTCCTACTGTTTTGATGGAGCTCTTAAGGACCTGTGACAAAGCTCAAGATTCCTCTGCTGCCCCCAGCTTTTAGTCCAGACATGTCACATGCTACCCGTGTGAGGGCTGGCTGTTTTTCATTATTGTGTCTGTGAGAGTAAAGGGATTCTTTAGCTTAGCGCATCAGTAGTAGGAGATAGAAGAAAAAAATCTCCATCTTATGGGCTGATGGATGTAATTTGTGTATGCACTTAAAATTCAACTACTGCTAGTCAATGATGCCGGGTCTTGTTCCTCTCAAGGTTCTCCATTACCCACACAAAAAGATGAAAATATGAGTCAAAGTGAGGTTCCCGAAAAGCCTGTTCTTCTGTGATAGCCCTGATCCCACTGAAATCAGTGCAAGGGCATATGCTCCTTTAAAAGGCCTTTGAACATCTTCACACTGAGCCTGAAAGAAATGTCACTGGCAGTGCTACGCTTGCATGGTTTTCCTGTGCAAACCCTGTGCTTTTCCCTCCCTTGCAAAAATGCAGGCAGCCTGGTGGGGGATCATCATCCAGTGCAATGTATTTTCCTGTGAACTCTTCTTAGTTAAAAGAAGGGGGGGGGGGAAAAAAAAAAAAAAAAAAAAAAATTTTTTTTTCTGATACTGACGCTTCAAAACAACAACAAAAAAGCCTTTTGAAATTGGCATTTTTGGTAAGGGCTGGCATGAGAGGAGGAAGCAGGACTGAACAAGATCTTGACTTATGAGGTTCTGTTTCAAGAACAGACAGTTTATAAAAAATATTAGCAATAGAAATGATAGCTCACAGTAATCAGTGTTTCTGGATAACATTGTACCACTTCAAATATTTTTCTCGTGCCATGCAGTTTCTTAGAGATGCATTTGAGGGAAGGAGCTTTTGAACTATGCCCAATCAGTCATCAGGAAGGCTTGCTGCAGGGAGAAATTACTGCTTTAAGACAGTCTAAGAGAATTTGTCTTTATGTATTCAAGCACATCTCAATCTAAGGGAGGAGGAAAAAAAAAAAAAGGAAATAATACACTGACTTTGTGTACAAAGCATGGGCTTCACCACCTTCTCTGATTATTGGCACACGTCCCAGCCTGTTCCTTATTTTCAAGGCTTTTTTTTTTTTTTTTTTCCATGCTTGAAGTTAACTGTGTTTTAATTCATTTCTGTAATGGCTATGGATGTTGGAGACATCTGAATAAGATGAACAATTTGTCAACAGAGATGGAAAATGAAGATGTTATAGTCATAGTGTTTTCAGTGCCTTACTGGTTCCTGTAATAATACTAGTCAAAAATTGCTAAAATCTCCAATAAGGTGAAATGAAAAAAAATACATCTGTGGGAGGATTGATAACTGCCTGTTTTGCAGAGGAGCAGTTAGGGTATAGGAAAGGTCAGCAGTTGATCACAGGTCACTTTGAGAATCAGAACAACTCGGTGTGCATCCCAGAAACCTAATCTTCATCTCTCTTGCTCAAAGAGTAAGACAGCTTGCTCCGAAGGAAGATGTCTAGCCTCCTGGGTAGGATGAAATTAAATTAGCATGGTGGTATGTGCTTTGTGCAGCTGTTGGGTAATATGCTTTGCAAAATGCAGGCATCCACAGCAAGGATGCAGATGCTCCACTGCTTCTGGAAGTTAATGACAATTATCCCACTCTTCGATGGCAAATGGTGTCGTGAGGCTCTCATTTCCACAATCCATCATGCCACCGAAGACTTCCTGAGTGATACTTCATGATGGGCTGGTGAGAAAAATATACAAACTCATATGCCAGTGTTGCAAATCAATTCTGCAGCAAAGTGGAAATAACTCTTGTAGCAATAAGCAGTGAGACCTATGAAAAAATCCCCGTTTTCTGAATTTTCAACTTGCAGATAGAAGGAGAAGCCATCAATCATGTTAGAGGGCTTCTATTCTGCTGATGTTTTTCTTAAAGACACACCAGATGAATTTGGACAAGACCAG